>NC_044551.1:169174699-169493449 GCF_007565055.1 Rhinopithecus roxellana
AACACAGTGACAGTAAAAGAAAGAAATTCAGTAAGATAAGTCTGGCTTCATCAGTATTGGGTAACTGGGTATTTGGTAGACCTCTCTTTCCGCTGGAGTGGGAGACTGCTGAGGGCAAGAACCTGTCTGGGTAGTCTTTGCGTTCCAGGTTTAGCGCCAGCCAGTACACAGATACTGAAGGAAGAAGGGAACAAATGCAGGAAACAGCCAGAAGGATGAAAGAAAGGGAAAAAAGGGCACACCAGGCAATGCGTTTAATCATTTATGACAAGGACAAGTGAAAACCTTTTTCCGTCTTGTTTGCCACTTACAGGTATTGTCTTTTGGTTTTTTGTTTGCTTGTTTTAGAGACAGAGTCTCACTCTGTCACCCAGGCTGGAGTGCAGTGGCACTATCTAGGCTCACTGCAGCCTTCGCCCCCGGGGTTCAAGCAATTTTCGTGCCTCAGCCTCTCGAGTCGCTGGGACTATAGGCATGCTGTTGCCCAGGCTGGTCTCCCACTAGCCATCACGCCCAGCTAGTTTTTGTGTTTTTTTGTAAAGATGGGTTTTCGCCATGTTGCCCAGGCTGGTCTTGAACTGCTGGCCTCAAGTGATCCACCCACCTCTGCTTCCCAAAGTGCTGGGATTACAGGTATGAGCTACTGCAACCAGCCTGTGTTCATTGGGTGAGGGGGGAGGGTTGTTTTTGTTTTTAGAGACAAGGTCTCACTGTGTTGCCCAGGCTGGAGGGCAGTGGTGCAATGATAGCTCACTGTAGCTTCAAACTCCTGGGCTCAAGAGATCCTTTCACCTCAGCCTCCAAAGTCCTGGGACCACAGGCGCTTGCCACTGTGCCTGGCTAATTGTTTCATTTTTTTGTAGAGAGGAGGTCTTGCTGTGTTGATCAGGCTGGTCTCAATGAAGTCCTGGCCTCAAGTGGTACTGCTGCCTCCCAAAGTGCTGGGATTACAGGCGTGAGCCACCGTACCTGGCCTGCAACTTGGGTGTATCCTAATTTTGACCACAGTATAGATATTCTATGGATACTGTAAAAATGCCTGCTAGGGAGATGGCAGTTTCCATATCCAGGCACTAAAGATGAGCCAGTGCAACAAAGGATACAGTGATGTTTAAACAGAACTCGGCTTTCAAAGAATTCTTCCCTCTTTTGCAATCACTACTCAGCTAGTAGATAACCAGGTTCAGAGTAAATAAGTTTGTGTTTTGACCAAATTCACCTATTCACTGTTTACTAATGATACTAACAACTCCAAACATCCAGGAAAATGTGGAGGCCTCTATTATCTCTGTCATCATAATAATAATGTGGTCTTCTATTATCTCCACAGTAAATTCTTCCTGCAAACCTGGAAGGTCAGAATGATCACAACTCTCATAGTTTTACAGATAAGGGATCCAAGATTCAGAGAGGGGAAGTAACTTGCCCAAGGCCACCCAGCTGGAAGGAGGTGGGGCCGGATTCCATCCAGATTTTGTGCTGTTGGAAATGTAGTGTTCTCTCCTGTAAATCAGTGTTAACCCCAATTTCAGGCATCCACCCACACTATTGTTCCACTGAACAATCATTATGATTGTTGGCTGTATCCCAGTACCAACAGTGCTGTTATTTAATTAATGTTTAACTTAAAATAAATTCTCACTTTAACACTAAAAAATAATTTGTAAAATGAAATTTATGTCACAGTATTTACTTATCAACCTTAGCTGGGTTAACTCTGAAAATAAGTAGAGCGAAAGCAACACTGTGTTGTTATTTTCTGGCTTGATGCTGTGGTCTCCTGAAGGTTGAAACCTGGTGCTTTGTCCCCAGGGACATTGGCGATCATTATCGTGGTGTTAAAGCTGGACTAAGTCTCCTGGCCGGGCGCAGTGGCTCACACCTGTAATCCCAACACTTTGGGAGGCCAAGGTTGGTGGATCACCTGAGGTCAGCAGTTCGTGACCAGCCTGGCCAGCACGGAGAAACCCCATCTCTACTAAAAATATAAAACATTAGCTGGGCGTGGAGGCAGGTGCCTGTAATCCCAGCTACTCGGGAGGCTGAGGCAGGAGAATCACTTGAACCCGGGAGGTGGAGGTTGCAGTGAGCCAACATCACACCACTGCACTCCAGCCTAGGCAACAAGAGTACAACTCCGTCTCAAAAAAAAAAAAAAAAAAAGCCACAGTTTCCTGAGTAAAGTGGAAGGATTAACAGACATCATTGAAAATGAAATCACTTCTTTGTCACATACTTAGATGTTACTTCATACTCTGTCCTGTCCAGAGACTCTCCAAAATCATTTCTCTGGGAAAAGTTGGTGCCACCACTTGGGCACACGGCTTTCTTGTGCTGCCCCAAAGGCCCTGAGGGTTTTTAGCAGTGTAATTTTCATAAGCCTCTTTGCAGTTGTCCACACCAACAGCGTTAGCAGTAATTGTGTCATTAGCAATGATCCATCTGGTTTCCTCCCAGTCTTCCCATCTGCTGAGCCAAAAACTTCCCTCCTTTCATGAATGGAAGACCTGCAATGGGAAACAGAAGAAATTGTGTTCCTTGCATTTTATAGCCATGATCCCAGGTAATTCTCCTCAACCCCTGAAATAGGGATTAGTGGCTCCCATTTTCTGATGCAGAGGATGAAGTCCCACTCAGAGAAGTAGGAGGACTTGTCCCAAGACATGCTGGACACAGGATAAAATTTGGGTTCCAACCTCCCCAGCCTGACTCCTATGATCCTTCCATCCAGCTGGAAACCTCAGTTAGCCTGGTGGTAGACAGGAACAAGAAACTGAACTTTTCACTCACTCCTTTTTATCATAGAACAACTATAGATCCAGAGCAGACTTGGAATGCAACTAAACCTCTTTCTTTTGCTGGTGACGGGGATGAGGAGCCCAGAGAGCAGGAAGATCTTTTCAAAGTCACCCAGCAAGAGAGTGACATGTAGACATCAGAACTCTTCCTTCTTGGTAGCGGGGGTGGGTGGGGGTGGGTGGGGAATGTGTCTAGGTCTTTTCCTTCACTTTCCCACCTTCCGCACAAAGACTTGCAAATTCACTGGCAAAAGTCATAAGCTGTGGAAAGGTGGCAAAGAGAAAAAGTCCCAGTTTTATCAAGCTATAATACACATGGGGTATTCCATTTATGGATAGGATTATCGTGATGAGGAAGGCTTAACTATATTTAAAGTTTGTGGATCTCATAAAATTGTGAAGATTTTACAATGCCTGTTGCAAAAAATTCCACCCATACCTCTAATTTCTTTTTCCTATTTAAACAGTGGTGACTATTCTTTCTTAGGGTTGGAGGGTGGGTAGAAGATAAGGGAATGACATCTTAACAAACACATAATTAAAAAGATAAATTATACATATCTTGATTTTTCATGTCTGAGAATCAAACCTTTCAATAAACGAAAATAATGATAGCATCTACCAACAGGCTTGTGAGAAGTAAAAGAATTGGTGCCTGTTGTGTGCCTAGAACAGTGCATGGCACATAGTAAGTGCTCAAAAAGCATCAACCACTATTATTGGGGGGGATGAGCAACGTAAAACTATCAGTTTAATATTTTCCTAAATACATTTGGGTCTCTTTTTTCCATTGTAGAAACACACCTTCATGTAGAAAGATCAAGATATTACTAAAGCAAATGGGCAAAGATAACAGCGTGATGTCGAGTTTCTCTGGCTGATTTTATTTTATTATTATTGGTAGTAGTAGTATTAGTATTATTATTTTGAGATCTTGTTGCCGGGCTGGAGTGCAATGGTGTGATCTCGGTTAACTGCAACCTCCACCTCCCAGGTTCAAGTGATTCTCCTGCCTCAGCCTCCTGAGTAGCTGGGATTACAGGAATCTGCCACCACGCCCAGCTAATTTTTGGTATTTTTAGTAGAGACAGGTTTTCACCATGTTGGCCAGGCTGGTCTTGAACTCTTCACCTCAGGTGATCCACCGGCTTCAGTTTCCCAAAATGCAGGGATTCAGGTGTGAGCCATTGCGCCCAGCCTGTCTCTGGCTAACTTTAGCCAGGGATTAGAGAAATTCAATCTGAGGGATGATGTATCAGTTAGGAGTCTGGAGTCAGATACCCCTGGGGTCACATGCTGACTGAAACACTTAAGATGCTACAAAACCCTGGGCGAGCACAACCTCCCCAACTCTTCCCATTTGTGAAATGAGTAACTCTTTATAGGGAAATGTGACAATTAATTGCAAGTCTAGTGACTTTCTGGGTCTGGGATGGAATGAACGCTCAGTTTTCCCAGTGGACAGGTTAAAATTCTGCCCCTGCCCTGCAAGAATCCAATCCAGCATTAGTTACAATTGTGAGAGCAGCCCTCCTAACTCACAGTTCATTCCGGAGTCACTGGGGAAGGTAACCTTTCAGTGAGTCACCCCTGCCGTCTCCACCAGCACCTGGATTTATTCATTTATTCAACAAATATTTATGGAGCCCCTCACCATGCCAAAGGCTCTTCTGGGCACTGGACACAGCGCTGTGAATGCATGACAAATCCTGGGGGCCCCCAAATCGGCATGGTTTCCACACCTAGTGGGGCCCTGCAAGGCTCAGAGCATTTCCTGGCCAAATCTAAGCAGTGTGATGCATTTTCCTACCTACTCCCTCTGTGAACTCTGGCAAGTGGCCTACCCTTCCAGACCTACATTTCACCTCAGGCGGTGAAATGGGGTGATAGACAGGAAGAGGTGGAGGCAGAAAGGGAGGAGGAGAGGGGATTCACGCTCCCAGTAACAAGTGAGGTTTTGGATGTGAAAGCGTTGCAATGAGTAAAGCTAAGATGCACAGTTTTCTGATTACCAAGGCAAGGCTCTTGCTGCCAGTGATGACCAGCCACTCCCTCCGAAGGCTGGTACAAGCCTGGGGCCCAGCTCTAACACCCCAACTCCTCACCCGAAAATGACTAACAACACTTAGAATAATTGCTTCTAATTGTCTTTAGCCTCCAAATAAAGCAAACCCTGCTTATTCCCCACCAGGCAACTGGGAGAAGGGGGTGGAGCAACTGGAAGAGATTATCTGCCTTAATTAAAAAATATAATTATGCTTATTAAGTAACCCCTCAAAGTTCCTTTTCCCATCTTGCCCACGTGTAGTCTGCTGCATTTTGAAGCTGAAATAACTTGGAGGCCATCAAGTAAGATAGACTTGAGATTTCTGTTTAATTATTTGGGAATCCATAATCCAGGGTACCCTTTGCCATAATCCAGAGTGGCGGGACCGAGAGCAATTTACATGTGTGTCTGTGCTGGTGACTGAGCCCAACCTAGACTCAACAGCCCATCTGTCAAGTTGGAAGAAAATGGAAATAGTAGATACTTCATTGCTGTGAGCAATTCCAGATGCCTCCCCTCTCACATTTACAGCAACCTCTGCTGCAGGCAAAATACATAAATTTTAGAATCAGCCAAATCCTGATTTGCATCTTTGCCAGGTATTTTCTAGTTGTGAAAAAACCTTACCAAGCCTTAAGCTTCAGTTCTTTCTTCCTTCAGGAGGAATAGGGCCCGTACGTCACAGGGTTGCCTGAGGAATAAGTGGGAGAGAGTTATTGAACCTTGATTAAAACCTCACCTCTGCTCAGCCCTGTATGGGTGGTTATTCTGGTTTTACAGATAGGTAAACTGAAGGGGGTGGGGGAGGGTAGAGATTTGTGAATGGCAGGGCAAGATCCCCAAGGTGTTCTCCTGCATGACCCGGCTGGTTCCCTAGGGCTGCAGCCACCCAGCTTCCTGGAACTACCTCTTCCAGGGAGCCCTTTGCGTGTTTCTCTGCAGACAAATCAGCCTGGGCCCTGGTCCTGGGAACTTCCCTCCAATCAGGCAGGGGTTGGGAAGAGGCCAGTGAGCTGTGTGCCCAGGGGTTGGGAGACAGGAGATACTCCCTGCTCTTTGCCTAAACCTAAAGTTTCTTCTTCCCTTAATCTCCACCTCTCACTAGATAGATCTGCCAATCTGCTTCCTTCCCAAAAGGTAGGTAGTTATTCCCATTTTACAGAAGAAGAAGAAAAAAAAAGGTTCCAGAAAGTTCCATGCCTCCAATCATTCAATGAGTTCCATGCCTCGAATCATCCAATATTGGATCATTCGATTTCAAATGTGCACGATGCCCAGAAAGATCTATTGGAGAGGGAGGTAAAAAGTACCATTGATAGGCCGGGCGCGGTGGCTCAAGCCTGTAATCCCAGCACTTTGGGAGGCCGAGACGGGCGGATCACGAGGTCGGGAGATCGAGACCATCCTGGCTAACACAGTGAAACCTCGTCTCTACTAAAAATACAAAAAACTAGCCAGGCGAGGTGGCAGGCGCCTGTAGTCCCAGCTACTCGGGAGGCTGAGGCAGGAGAATGGCGTGAACCCGGGAGGCAGAGCTTGCAGTGAGCTGAGATCCGGCCACTGTACTCCAGCCCGGGCAACAGAGCCAGACTGTCTCAAAAAAAAAAAAAAAAAAAAAAGTACCATTGATAATGACTTAAGAAATGATAATATCCAACATTTACTAAATACTAGGCACTCTCATGTGACAGATGCGGAATCTACAGTGCAGAAAAGTGAAGTGATTTATCCAGTCTCACAGGAAATACATGGTTCAACCTTACTTGAAGCCGCTTCAGCTCTAGGAGATCCGAGGCAGAGCTGTCTCCTGGGTCAGTGCCTGCTTCCAGCACACTCAGCGCTACTCGGTATTTTGCTACTCGGTATTTTGTGAAGCTTGTCACCTAGTTCTCACTAGCAACCCCGTGGACTGGGCATTAGCATGTCCATTTTCTGAAAGGCGAAACCAAGACCTAGCAAGGTGACGGTGGAACACGGTGAGAAATAGGGCCTGGATTTGAATATAGAACTACAGAAGGACGACCCACAGCTCCTCCCCTCACACCTGCTGCCTCCAGAACTAGATGTCCCCAAGAACTCGCTATCCCCTCTCCAAGCTGTGGGACCTGCAAGGAGATGCAGCTTCTTTTACCACTGCCTCCCCCGCCCCCATCCTTGTGGTGGTCTTCTTCAAGGGGCACGATGTTGAATGAGGTTTTACCACAGCTGAAGTCAGGCCACCCTCTCCCCTCTCTGCGCCTGGACGACTTCATCTGTGGAATGGAGAGAAAGCTCGGGCTTTAGGGGGCCTTCAGTAATCTGCATCGTGCTTTTGGCAAAGGTTCCTTTTCTCCAGTCCCGGCTCAAACCCGGGTTCAGTCCCGACTCCGGACCTTAGGGGGCGGGAACAGGAGAACAGGAAAGAACCAGCTTGGACTTGCAGAGCTTCGCAAGCAAGACGTTTGTACCCCCAAAACCTCCAGCTGTGACCCTGAATACCTGTCTACCCGAGTTCCTGGGCTGTGTCACTCGGAAAGTGATCTCTCTAGACACCAGGGGACCGAACCGTCCCCATTCCCACTCCGCAAACACCAGTAAGAAAAATGAGCTCAGAGAGGAGCAGCCTTTTGCCCGAAGTCACACAGCGAATGTCTTGGGGGGTGGGTGAGCGGTGTTGTGGAATTCCTGGCGGATGTTGGCGCCCGCGGGTCTGCCCGCTTCTGATACCCCGGCTCAGTAGAATAGGCCGCTAACGAGCGCCCATTAGGAGGAATTGTCACTCCTCTGGGAGCGAGGTTGTCCCATTAGGGCGAATTGTCATTCCTCCTGGAGCGAGGTTGTCCCGGCTCCGCGCAGGCTGAGTGCTGGGGCCGAGAGCAATTAACGCGGCTCCGGCGCGGGCAGCCGCCTCTGCCCGGGGCAGCGGGGGCGGGGCAGGGCGGGGGCGGGGCGCCCGGCGCGGCTGGAGCCGGTCACCCGGCGCAGCCCCTTCCCCCGGAGCCCGCCTTTCATCTCCCCGCGCCTGGCGCCTGCCCGAAGCCCAGGCCCGTCTACAGCCCCCTTCGCTGCCCCTCCCCCACCCCCTTCTAGCCGCTGGGATCCAGCGTTCCGCCCTCGGGGTTACAAACGCTGCGGTCTGCGCGCAGCGCTCCACAGTTTGCAAGGAGTGTTTTTTCCCTGGGACTCGCGGCGCGCGTACGCAGTTGCTTCAAGAAGGGGCCTGGCCGGTGTAACACGCCCCGGGGAGCGCGGGAAGGTGCAGGGCTGAGGATCTGCGCTCAGAGGCCTCAGCCGCGCGGGGGGATTCCCGGGTCTCCCACTTCTACCTGCGCCACGGTGGGCAGAGTATTAGCGCTTCCCAGCCTTAGGCTTTCATCTGTGAAATGGGGAAAATAATCTGCTAGCAGCGGTGTGTTGGAAGAAACAAACAAGATCTTGGGTAGGTCCAGGCACTAAAGCATCCTTGAGAGTTGACGCTTCCTGGTGAATGAGTTCCACTTGGAACCCTTCTTTTTTGCTAGCAAATATTGCAACTACGCATAGATCCCTGGGAACTAACGTTTACTGAGTGCCTCCTACGTGACAAAGCCAGTCTTCCGCTAGATCACTGTCCCCAAACCAGGACACTTCTCACACCGAGCCAAATTCTCAGCCCCGGAAATTTTACAAAGAACCTACCGTATGGTCTGGGATGCACCTTATCTTTCGATACTTGGCAGGGAGAAAGCATTCGATACATTGTGATTGCTTTTGATATACAATAATGTTTTTAAACTGGACCTCCTATGCCTTCTAGTTACTTTAGGTAGCCTACTGAATTTAATCACCACCAGAGTCATCTCAGGTAAGGATTATTATCTCTTATTTTGGAGATAAAAAAAAATGCTGGCTGGAGGAAGCAATTTGGAGTGCCCAAGGTCACTCCGCCAGGAAAAGGTGAATAAAACGTTCTGAAAACGCAGCCAAAGTTGGATTAAATGCAGACTTGGGGCTTTCCATAAAGGGCTAGCGTTGTGTTGCGGTTCCAGCCTTTTCCCAGCAGAAGTGAGCCCCTTTCCCGATTTGTCTCCACCTCAGTAGAGAGCTGGGGAGGGAACTGGCAAAGACCCCAGGGCAGGCTGGTTCCTCTCTCAGCATCTTTCCCATTCATGGTCAGAGCTTGGCACTCTGGTTTCGAACACCAGTAATTTTTTTTAATCTGTGTTTTCCTATTCCTGGCTTTATAATTTATGTATCTCTGCCTGGACTTCAGTATTCCGGAGTAGTAAAGGGGACCTGGCTTTTCCTTTCCCAGATAAGTTCATTAAAACAAAGGAGTTCCAGTGGTATTGATTTTTGTTTCGAATTTCTCAGGAATGAGCCTGTGTGCCCTATGGCTGACAGATATTAACAAGGAGTTTTCAGGAATAATTATAAAACGTTGGCTGCGTTCAGCCTAACTGAAAGTTGAACCCTTTTGTACACTTTGGCAGCTGAGGGCTAAACGAATTTCAGATTTGCTTCCAAAATATATAGCCTGCACCTTGCCTTGTACATCTAGAAGGTACAGAAGTTAATCTGGATTTACCTGTACTGTATTTGAGATGCATATCAAGCCAACTATCACCAGGTATGACTCAAGGGGAAAACGCATACAGCTCCAGATAGTTTTCATAGTTTTTTTTTTTTTTTAATTTTCTGAGTCTCCAGTTGGTTAAGAAGAAACGTGCATATTCTTTATAGTGGGAGAGAACTCTCAAGTTTTAGAAGACTGTGTTTAGGACTTACTCTTTTACTTTTTCAGGACCATCTTTAATCAAACTGAATTAACTGGCCTGTGCAGACTGTTTTTATCCTCTAAGATTCAGATAATACTTTTTTTCCAGTTCTTTCGGGGCCAGCACAGTTTCACTTCAGGGAAAGGTTTGGGGTGAAGGAAACTGTGCCTCAGAGAACTACACTGGGAAGAGTTTAAGGGTCCCTAGGTCTAGGGGTCAAGTTTCTAATACTCCTGAACTGGGAGGTAGCCTCCAAGCCTTGGTCATTTAAATAATTAAAAACAGTGTCTCTTCCATCCAATGCTCTAGGGAATGTTTAGCAAGCATCTGCTGTAGGCGAGGTCCTGAGCTGGATGACTTCCTATTTACCTCGTCAGTCGCAGGATAATCGTTCAGATATAGGAAAAGACAGCCGCAGCCTGAAAAGAGTCGTTTGAAGCTATCCTTCTAGGCCAGGCATTTTGAGGACCAGCGGAGAGATCCGAGGCCTCTAATCCTCGAAGTTCGCTCTTCCCTTCCCCAGGCTGAGACAGTCATCACTGAGGCTTTGGAAAGGAATTACCCAGGGTATAATTTGGGGTGGGGTGGAGACATCTATGTTTTTATTTAAAAAACCAGGTGCCATGAATAAAAGTATGCTTCTCAAAATGGTACGTAGGCCTGGGGTTTGCAAACTTGGAAGCCGATATTTCTGAGACTTGCAAACGGGAGGGAGGCACTAGATATTGGCGACTTTTCCTCCCCCCACACCCCCATTTACCCTCCGATGCAAACACTGGCATTCAAACACGCAGGACAAACACAGGCTCAAACAAACTCACGAATGCACATTTGCACTGTCTTGAGAAAAAGGTCGGATCCGGATCTCGCTCAGAAAGGAGATTCAGGAGACTAGCACAGGGATTTCAACTTTCTAAAAGTGCGCTGGATTTGTTTTCTAGTGAGAGAGATGGGGGCAACTTATTTAAATTCTCCACTCCGAACCCTTTGGGAGAGAGGCACTCCTGACTACTTCTCGGGCTCCTTCAGGCCTCTCTTTTCCAGGGGAATGCGCTATAATAATAACAGCGCACGCTTTTGAGCGTTGGCTGGTGGCGAGATACTCTTCTAAGTGTATACATTTCTTTCACAGGGATATGGGCCTGTGAATTTCAGCACCGACTCTCTGGAATTGTAAAGTAAGCCACTTTTGACGCATAGTAGGGGCTTCGTAAATGTTTCTGCAATGCCATTTGCGGATTTTTGACGTATTCTGGCGGTAGAGGGAGAGTGGGATGGGCGCAGGGTCCCTTTTAAAGATGGGTCAGAAGAGAGAAGAAATGGGACTCGGCGAACTTCCTCTTTAAATAATCGCTCTTAATTAGGTCTCGGGCTTTTCAGTTTCGGCGTGATTATAACCCTTCAGGGATCGCCTAATAACAACTCTGCTGACTGCTCCTGTAATTAACTCCTAATTTATTTCAAAAAGAAAAAAAAAAAAAAAAAAAAAAAAAAAGAAGGGGGGCCCAGCCCCTTCGGGAAGAGCCAATCAGGGGCGAGCGTCTCTGGCGTCAGCGCCAGGCCCGGCGCGGATTGGCGGCGCGCGTCTCCCACTTCCCCTCGGAGGAAAGGCTCGGCTCCCAGCGCGCCCCTCCCGTCTCCCCAGCGAAAAAGTTTGAGTCGCCGCTGCCGGGTTGCCAGCGGAGTCGCACGTCGGGAGCTACGTAGGGCAGAGAAGTCATGGCTTCTCCGTCCAAAGGCAGTGACCTGTTTTCGCCCGACGAGGAGGGCCCAGCGGTGGTGGCCGGGCCAGGCCCGGGGCCTGGGGGCGCCGAGGGGGCCGCGGAGGAGCGCCGCGTCAAGGTCTCTAGCCTGCCCTTCAGCGTGGAGGCGCTCATGTCCGACAAGAAGCCGCCCAAGGAGGCGTCCCCGCTGCCGGCCGAAAGCGCCTCGTCCGGGGCCACCCTGCGGCCACTGCTGCTGCCGGGACACGGCGCTCGGGAAGCGCACAGCCCCGGGCCGCTGGTGAAGCCCTTCGAGACCGCCTCGGTCAAGTCGGAAAACTCAGAAGATGGAGCGGCGTGGATGCAGGAACCCGGCCGATATTCGCCACCACCAAGTGAGTGCGCGCTGGGGCCGGGGCAGGAGTAGGAGGTGGCTCGGGGTACTGGAGGGAGCGGGGGGACGGGTGTTCCAGGCTGGGGGTACAGAGACCCTTCTGCGTGCGCTACACTCCCGGGAAAGCAAGCCCAGGGCCTCTGCACCCCTTGGTGCCCAGGGCGTTCGGCTCGCCGTCCGCATCCAAGACACACTCTAGGTAATAACCGTGATGTGTATGTCTGAGACTCCCCTCCACATACAGATTGTTCAACTCGAGCGAACCCCAGCTGGGTTTATGGGGTCGCTTGGTGGTGCGTTTCTACAGCCCTCGGCCCTGCGCTCTGGCCACTTGGCTTGTTTTTGTTTCACTATTCCCCGGGGTCTCTTCCTGGGGAGTGAGGAAGATGGATCCATGTTCAATGAGCACTTGGATGTGCCGGGAACGAGACGGGGTCAAAACTCAACCCTGAGAGTTGTGCCCCCATTTAAAAGATGAGCTAACTGGGCTTAGCCAGACATTGAGTAGAAATCATTTTCTTTCGCGAGTCCCGCGGGTGTAAAAACCGGATCCCACGAAGGGGTGGTGGCACCAGAGTCTGGTGCGGGGAGGAAATGGCTTCCTGTGGTCTCCGCAGCCAGCATCCCGCCGGCAAGGTTCTGAGCTTCGCCGGGAGCGGGCTGGGGCCAGAAGCGCACGGGCTCTTCTTGGCTCCCAGTAATAATTAACCGCATTCCATCAGGGCTTGAGAGTTAATAAAGTGATGCTCATTAGCTCACCAGATCCCGATACGCTCTAGGACCCCCAGGTGTAGGCACCAGACTTGTGACTACCCTATTTTTCAGACGTGGACGCTAAGGCTTTTAAAGAAGACGGCCTTTGCTTGTCCCAGGTTACCAACAACCGCTGATTGGCCAGAGGGACCTGGTGTCCACACCCTGCTCCTGTGTTTGATATACCCTGACCACTTTTGCTTCCTCTCCCCAGAAAGACTAGGTAGAAATCCGCACCTGCACCCCACTTCTGCGAGTGAGGCTGTGGAGATTTCTCCTCCGCTTCAGCATCCATTTTTGGTCCCTGGGTCCTTTTACAATTTGGAGACGTCATTCTTTACAGCTTCTTTTACTTTTATCTCTTGGCCTTTATGGTTTTTCTACTCCCTAATTTCCCTCCACCCCATCCCCTACCTAAGGAAAGGTGAGGGTGGGGGCTGTGGAGGGACTTTCTCCAAAGCTGAGAGAGATCCTTTCACTATTTACATCATTCAGCCCTCCAGACTAGAGGCACTGTATTTTGTTAACAAAACAAGGCCATATACCCAGGCGTCAGTGGCTGTCCCCTCTGGCAGTCTCTCTCCACCCTGTTAGAAACTGAAAGATTCAAAGGGGGAGGAGATTAAGGGACTCAAAGAATTTAAACTCAAGTTTGGATAGTGCTTTATAGCACTTTTCACCGTATTATCTTATCTCCTCTGTAGGGCAGCAGCCGGCCTCTTAACAGATGAGGACATTTCAGCGAAGTTCAGAGAGGAATCAGCAGTTTGGGCCTGACCAAAAAAAAAAAAAAAAGCTTGGGACCATTTAATGGATCACCTACCAGGTGGCAGACAGGGCTCTGGGCACTCTTAAAATTTTAGTACTGTGAACCACATTGAGGGATTAGTGTTACTTACCCACTTTATTGACAGTGGAGTAGAGGCTCAGAAAATTAAAAGACTTAATTTGTTTAACAAATATTGAGTACACTGAGTACATAGCCTACGGCTATGCCCAGCCAATGATACAGGCCTTAAATGGAGTAGTGTCCAGAGGTCAGGAATCCTGCCGTCCTTTAGGCCTGTGGGTCTGGGAAGGCAATGACCCACTACCCCTGTAAACATCCCTGCCCTGTACTCAAGCTTCCCCGCTCTTGGTAAGGCAACCTTGGGCCCTGGCTGTGACCTTTCCATGAAAAGAACCAGAAATTCTGAGAAAGGAGTTTATAACCTGCACATTCTGCACATGTATCCCAGAACTTAAAAGTAAAAAAACACCATAAAGAGTTGTTGGTGCTTTGGGCCTGGAGGTGGCAGTGGTAACCCTGTGGTCGGAGCAGTGGGTCCTGAGAATGCCAGGCGACGGAGCCTGGGGCGAGAGGGAGCTACCCGTCCGGGCCTGATTTTGTTATTTGGAGGAAGTAGGATAAACGCTGTTTTGCCTTATATAATCGCATCCTTCCTCTGGCTGGTTTAAAATTAGGTGGGGGTGGAGGGATGGGGAGTGTTGCATTGGGAGGAAGCCTCATAGCTTCATGGTTTTGATACACATGTGCGATCCCGGTCACCTGGATTTCATAATTCAGATGTAACCCGAAGGAGCAGCTGGAATTACCCTGCCCAGGCGCGTAGTGCTTCAAAACCCCACGTAGAACCCGGGAGCAAGAGTGTATACACACTAGGAACTTGGTATCTGAGCTGAGACACCTGGGTCCTCCTGAGAGCCAGGCCTAGTTTGGAAAGGGCGAGAATTTTGCAGGTCTCTTGAGAGTCTCTGACAGTGTTGGTAATTTGTAAATTAAGAAACTGGCTCCCCAGCTCTCTGGTAACTTAGGGATTAGCAAATGCAAAAGTATAGACTTTTATGGTAGTTTCTTATCCTTCCCTTTCCCAGATGTCTGTTCTTTGGTTGGTTACAATGCCTCTTATCTCTTTTTGATTCTGTAAAGTGATGGGTAATAATGTGACACTAGAACAAATTCATCTCTTTTTGGAAATGGAAGCTGGGTTGGGACTTGTGCTGTGTCACCCTCAAGTATGAAGTGTAAACTCTTTCTTGGGCCACCAAAGTAACTAAACAAGAAATGCAACATTCTCCCATGAATACATTGGAGTTAATACTGTGGCCACATTTGGAAAATTAGCATAGCTCATAAAAGCCAAATGCAGAAAATTAATTGTTTAGCATTCTATTGCCACAGCTCTGTCCTCCTCTGCCCACCCACCCTTGAGGAAGACAAGCCCAAAGTTAGCTGATGCTGTGGAATCACAAGGATGTCCCAGTCTGTGATTTGCTGTAATTGAATCCATTTTAAATGTGGAGTCTGGATGCTGTTGGCATACCTTTATTTTGCTTGTTTTTCCCCTGTGACAAACTAATCATTTACACATTTGCCCGAAGCCATAGAATGGGTAGAGGGGATGACTAAGATGTCATCACGTGCTCTCAATTCGGAGGCAGCATGATTTCCCCTGACATTTACATTTATGGGCTAGCTAATTTTTCCCTTCGTCTTAGTAAAGTTTATATTACAAAAGCACCCAGCCAAGAGCCTTATCCCACATCCAGATCTGTAAAATGATGTTCAGATTTTATAATCTGTGGACTGGATGCCATGACAGCTCTGTGACTGTTTATTGCGTGGGACTGCCCCCAAATTCAAAGATGCTATTAATTTACCACAGACCTTATCTGCTCGATTATCCTTCATAAATATGCTGACGCACTCCACTTTTTCTGGTTCAGAGAGGAGACCAAGGGAAACAGTTAACCCAGTTACTAAAACCTTTTCCATTTTCCTTCCCGTATGTGATTGTCTCCACATCCGAGGGAGCCTGGGATAATAATGAACCTGGTCTCCCATTTTTAAAGATGAGAAATTATGCTCAGAAGAGACAGCATTTCATTTCTCACCGAACACTTGATTCCCTTGTCTTACATTTGTATGTTCTATTTCTATTATCTGTAATGCTGTTTGTTTTCCATATAGAAGGTTCAGTTACACCATTAGATTTCCAAACTTTCTGTTAAAAGGCTCATTTTTAAAAAATGAAGCAACTTGCCCATTTATATGTGGTCCCCCTCCCCCCAAGAAACATACATAATTTTGACAAAGGTACCTTTTTCAAAGATGAAACAAAGTATGTCTTTCCATACATAGATATGTATATGTGTGTGTGTGTATATATGTATATGTATATATCGTTTTTTTAAAAGCTAAGTGCTTTCAGTTGAGAGGGGAGGCCGGAAAGGAAAAAACCTAGAGAGATGATGGGGGAGATGGGATTATTATTATTATTTTAATGTAACTTTCTTTTGCTAATCCGCTCACCTCTCTGTTCTCTAGGACATATGAGCCCTACCACCTGCACCCTGAGGAAACACAAGACCAATCGGAAGCCACGCACACCCTTTACCACATCCCAGCTCCTCGCCCTGGAGCGCAAGTTCCGCCAGAAACAGTACCTCTCCATTGCAGAGCGTGCAGAGTTCTCCAGCTCTCTGAACCTCACAGAGACCCAGGTCAAAATCTGGTTTCAGAACCGAAGGGCTAAGGCGAAAAGACTGCAGGAGGCAGAACTGGAAAAGCTGAAAATGGCTGCAAAACCTATGCTGCCCTCCAGCTTCAGTCTCCCTTTCCCCATCAGCTCGCCCCTGCAGGCAGCGTCCATATATGGAGCATCCTACCCGTTCCATAGACCTGTGCTTCCCATCCCGCCTGTGGGACTGTATGCCACGCCAGTGGGATATGGCATGTACCACCTGTCCTAAGGAAGACCAGATCAATAGACTCCATGATGGATGCTTGTTTCAAAGAGTTTCTTCTCCCTCTCCAAGAATGCAGTACCAGCCAATACTCCTGCTCTGCTAACCCTGCGTGCACCACCCTAAGCGGCTAGGCCGACAGGGCCACACGACATAGCTGAAATTTGTTCTTTAGGTGGAGGCACCAAGCCCTGTTTTCTTGGTGTAATCTTCCAGATGTCCCCTTCTCCTTTGACAAAGATTGGCTCTGATGGTTTTTATGTATAAATATATATATATAATAAAATATAATACATTTTTATACGGCAGACGTAAAAATTCAAATTATTTTAAAAGGCAAAATTTATATACATATGTGCTTTTTTCTATATGTCACCTTCCCAAAAGACACTGTGTAAGTCCATTTGTTGTATTTTCTTAAAGAGGGAGACAAATTATTTGCAAAATGTGCTAAAGTCAATGATTTTTATGGGATTATTGACTTCTGCTTATGGAAAACAAATATTAGAAATAGACACAATGCACATAGAAAATATTAGATATGGAGAGATTATTCAAAGTGAAGGGGACACATCATATTTCTGCATTTTACTTGCATTAAAAGAAACCTCTTAATATACTCCATTTGTTCCTACCTCTCCCCTGCCCCCCACCGCCCCACCACACACACATTTTAAAAATTTTTCCTTTTTTAAGAATATTTTTGTAAGACCAATACCTGGGATGAGAAGAATCCTGAGACTGCCTGGAGGTGAGGTAGAAAATTGGAAACACTTCCTAATTCTTCTCAAAGCTGTCGGTAGCTTGCTTTCAGATAATTGGAGAGTAAAATGTTAAAGCCTGTTGAGAGGAATTGATGGTTTCTGAGAAATACTAGGTACATTCATCCTCACAGATTGCCAAGGTGATTTGGGTGGGGGTAATTTTCTGCTTAAAAAATGAATATCTTGTAACCATTACCTATATGCTAAATATTATTGAACAATTAGTAGATCCACAAAGAAGAAAACTATGCTTTCTCTGTGTGTGTACCTGTTGTATCTCCTAAACTTACTAGAAAATTTTATATACTTTTTTACATGTTGGGGGGCAGAAGGTAAAGCCATGTTTTGACTTGGTGAAAATGGGGTTGTCCAACAGCCCATTAAGCTCCCTGGTATTTCACCTTCCTGTCCATCTCTCCCCTCCCTCCAGTATACCTTTATCCCTTTGAAAGGGTGCCTTGTACAATTTTATATATTTTATTGAAGAGTTATCTCTTATTCTGAATTAAATTAAACATTTGTTTTATTGCAGTAAAGTTTGTCCAAACTCACAATTATTTTAAGAGGTGCTCTCTGTTCTCAGCTGGGCTCAGCTCAAAAGCGCTACCCAGATGAGGGGGGAGCTGGTATTTTGTAATATTTTAATGTAAATCAACCAAGAGTTGTGGCCAGATTCGGCCATGTTGGGGTGATTGGTGGTGGCGGGGAGTGAACTGAAACTACTGAAATACTTTGAAATGTTTCCTCTGGCAGCTTGTTACTCATGGAAAAGAGGTGGAATTGCTGCGAGGAGTTTTTCAGAAAAAGTACAGTGAAAGATGAACTTTAAATAAGTAGTGGGGCAGAGAGATCAGCCAGTATCTAAGTCATTTGTATATGATCAAGGGAAAATCTTGAACTTGAATTCTCCCAGCTACCAACACATCAAACTTAAAACTGAGGAAAAGGGTCCTTACGGCTATTTGCAAATGGATATGGTAACGAGGTGCATTCGCTGGGCTGGGAGATGGAAGCCCGCTCGCTCCCCTTTCAGGAGTGTGTCAGATCGCATTCCGTTTACCATTCCTATCTCCTTCCAAGGAGATAGACTCCGAGCAAACACTCTTCGGTTTGAAGTGGGAAGGTGGTTCATTCAAGTCCCTTTGCTACCCAGCCTTCCCTCTCCCAGTGGAAACGATACAGAACTGCAGCCAGGCTTGGGTTTTGAGGCGTCACGATAAAATGGTGATGGGTGGAGGACGCTGAGAAGGATCTTAAACTCAGCTTTCTGTCGCACAAATAAATCTGAAGTGGTTCCTGGTGATTGATACCTTTCCAAGGTCAGTGTTCGGATGGGAGGCTCCGGTGACTCGGAACAGAGGCAGAAAAGATACAAGGACTTCTTGCTGCTTAAACAGCGCGGCGGGCAGATTGGCACCTGGCACCTACCAGGACTGGCGCTTCGTCCGGCGTTTCCATTGTGCCCGCACGCACTTTGAAAGTGGGCCCCGGAAACTCCGTTTCTCCTATGGGGCGGGGTCGGGCAACGTGGTTCAGAAGTTTCACAAGCTCCAGCGCAGAAGTGATCCAAATCGAGGTCGAAGTCCGGGGCTGATTTTGTCTTGCTCAGTCGCTCCGCCCGAGCTGAGCCGCTGGAGCGACCCAAACCTACCTGGAAGCGCGTCTCTGCAGTCCCGCTGGACTTCTCCGGCTCGAACTCCTAATCTCAGCCCGGAATCCAGCCATATTCATTTAAGGATTGCGTTTTCCAAAGGCCAAAGCCTTTCCTGGTTTCGTCATCAGCCGCCAAGTTGGGTCCCTAATTAGCCTGTCCACCGGGCTTCCTTCTCGGCGCCGCTTGGACCCCGCAGCCCCGGGCGATCTCAGCCCCGGTGGGGAATCCGGAGACGCCGGCTCCGGGTTCAGACCCTGCTTGTCCCCAGGAGGACTGGGTCGCGAATCAGTGCGATCCAGAGAATAGGGGCTGCATCTTGCGTGGCTGGCCGGTTAGACTGGAATCCGTCTGGGGAACTGCGCACCATCCTCATCGCCCCAGACGCCGAAACAAAACCCGAGGTTCGGAGAGGGGAAAAACAGTTGTTCAGGCTCGAACACATGCATCCCAGCGGTCATAGGTGGATGGGGTTACCGAACTGAGAACCAAGCCGGAGGTCCGCGAAGCCGGGCCGCCACCTTGCTCTGGGGATCCCTTCAAGCCAGCAGTCAGGGGTTGGGTTCCGAGTCACTGCGGTCCGGGCCTCGGTCAGGCTTGGTCGGGCACACAGGGCGTTTCAGAGGCCAGACTGACAACCTGTGGCGGCAGAAGGACTCTCCCTCACCAGGGACCCGCGAAGGCGCGCGTTGCAAATTAAAGCCGAAGATGCTAGTGTGCGGGCCTTAGACATCCTTGCATCCGATGCCAGAAGCCTGGCACGCAAATTTACCCACCCTTCCATACTTTCAGTGTTTTGTTCGAAACTCTTCAAGAGACACAGCTCTGCTTTTTGGAAAGAGAGGCAGAGAGCCCCTGCAGAGTGCAGAACTAGGCTTTTTTTTTTTTTTTTTTGCCTCCCGCCAGTGTTCCCATTTAGTTGCCACACATCCCTTGGAGAGGTATTATGGATGTCATGTACAGTTGAGGAAACTGAGGCACGAAGAGGTGGCTCACTGAGGTCACAGAGCTGATAAGTAGCGGCAGGGAAATCCAGGCCTCAGTGTGAGTGGAGGAGGTGGGCATGAAAGACAGTGAGGGCAAATCAGGCAGGAGGTGTCTCAGAAATGACGCCAGGGCCTGGGGAACACTCTGGATCCCCAGACTCTGAGATCCCAAGTCTGCAGTCTCTCTCCAGCTCCCCTTCCCATCCCTCATTGCTCCTTTAACACAGTGGACCTGGGGCTCAGATCCAGCCCTCCCCTCTCCCACTCCCAGCCCTGCCTTGGCGATCATGGGGGGAATGGAGGGAGCAGGGCGGCAGGAGGTAGGCAGTGAAGGCCTGGCTGAGAGCGGTGGCTGGAGAAAAGTCTGCCTGACCCGACTGAAAAGAGGATCCCTGCCTTTGAGCAGAACCTTGTCTGACCGAATGAAAACTCCCACGGCCATTCTTTGCTATAAAAGCCGCTCATTTGCCACGGGTTGGAGAGGCCATTTCCCCACCCCCACTCCGTCTCCACTGCTGGGTTTGAAATAAGCATAAACCTCGTTTATAAAAGAACCCACGTCACACACACACCCTCCCCGAAATCACAGGGCCTGGTTGGTGAAGTTGACTGTGTCTGTTCCTCTCCTTCCATTTTTGTAAGCAAAAATGTTTTTCCCCCCCATTGGTGATGCTGCAGGCTTCTTTAACAAAATAAAGTGGTCACAGCAACGAGGAAAAGCCCTCGATCAACTCCTGGACCCCTTTACCCCCTCTCCCACCCCCAGCCACCCTCTCACCTCCTCCCTCCTACAAACTAAATAAAAAGCAGTAAAATTACTTTCCAGAATAGTCTGCTTCAAAGCGAACAGAGGACCAGGCTGCAGGAATCCCGAGTCTTGCCCTGATAAGGTTTGTAATAATCAAATCCAAACTCCATCCACCTCCCTTGACTCTTTCCAACCTCCTCCGGACCTCTCTGCATTTGTTGATGAAAACACTTTGATGTCCTGAGTCCTCCAAACAATTATTATTATAATTTTAAACAACCTGGTATTTTCCATTACTAACGGCTGAGGCTTTGAAGTTACACCTCATAATTTCCTAAATTAAATAAATCATTTTAAGTTTGCACTGGGAGGCTTTTAATAGCAGAGAAAGGAATATCATTATCTTATTGAGACCCAATTGTGGTGGCTCCAGTTTGGCTGTAGCTAGGGGCAAAGTAGGCTCACTCTAACAGACATACTTTATTAACCTCCCATAACTCTTGAAAGAACATTTTTATATTTTCTTTGATTTCCCCCCTCCCTATCTTGTTTTAATGCTGTCCCAACCTTTAATTAGTGCCTAATATGAAAAGCATTATTTTTTTAATGCTATGTAATTTACCAGCGGCAACAGGCCAACTTAACAATTGTTTATTAGACTTGGTTTTTCACACAGGGCAAAGAATGCCGCTCCAAACCCAACTTTTCATGGGTGGTTGCACTAATTAATACAGTGTCTGAGACTCCTAGGGGGTTTTTTAATATTGAAGCCTATGGGGGCGGAAGGGGGTTTTAGAAGTCCAGCTCCTGCCGACGAAGTTCTCTCTCTGATTTCTTTCATGCTGTTTTGATCCTGTCTGTGGAGTCAGCACAGACAGAAACTGTTCCCTGGCTCCGAAGACTCCAGGATCCCGAGGAAACAGCCCCGGGAACCCCCAGCACCTCCACTTGTGATTATGTCTTGAGGCCTAGGCTTGGGGTACAGAGCGCCCAAGGCTCACTCCAGGCTTGGATGTGGGGGTTCCCCTCCTTCTGCCCGGAGGGGGAAGGAGCTGGCTTGATGGCTTGGGCTGGGAAGGAGTCAGGCTCTGGAGGGCAAATGCCAGGTCTCCCAGGCACCAGGCAGCGCTTGGCTCTGGGCATAGAATTTGCTGAAACTGAGTCAGGGACAGGAATGGGGTGGGGGAAGGCTGGGGGGGGACCCAGGCTAGCTTCCTTCCTGTCTTTGCTTCCTCTGACTTTTCTGCTCCATTTTCCTCATTCTTTTGTCTCTCATTTCCCTTTCTCATCTTTCGCACTCCCTCCTTTTCACCTCTTTCTCTTCCTTTTTTTGCTGTCCTGCTTTTATTACCTTTTCTCCACCTTTCATTCTTTCTCATGTCTGTCCCACTATATACCTTTCTAATTTTTTCCTCTGTCTTCTTATTGTCGGTAACTACTTTTCAAGTTCTCATTTTTAACTCTCTTTTCCCTCTCTTCCCCCACCCCCTTCTTTGCCTGTCACTTTGCTCCTCCATGGCGTCTCTCAATTTTCTTGTTTTCTAATTGATTCTCATTCCCAACGTCTCCTATTTCCCCCCTTCTCTTCTCTTTTCCATTCTCTCTTCCCGGGTTCCAGCGATTTCGTGCCGGATTCTGGGAGCCCAGCCCAGCGCGCCAGGAGCAGTGCGCCCAGCGCTGCGCCCAGCGCAGGGGGTTCCTCCTCACCTCGCCCCTTCCGGCGCCCTTCCCTCCTTAGCGGCACCTGGCAAGCCAGCAAGGGAGTGACCCTTGCGCAGGAAGGGGGCGCGTCACCCGTTTTCCCCATAGAACCGTGGGCGTCGCGGGCGAGAAGGGCAGCGTCCAGGCGCTCGGCCCCTTCCGCCCCGCCTGCCGCCGGCCGCCCGTTTGATGTCGCGGGCCCGGCAGGAATGCGGCCGGGTTATCAATCACCCAGCTGGATCCCGAAGGTCTCTGCCTAATCACATTTAATTGCTCGTGGAGGCCCACTCTCGCCCCGGGCCGGCCGCCGCGCTCAATTACTCCCCAAATACCTGCCATCAATAAATACGCACTGACACCGGCCCGGCCCGCTACACCCGCACGGAAGATCGCAGCCGACCAGGCGCCCTCCTCCCTGCCCCTTGTCCCCCATCATTAAACTTACACCTCGACGCCCAAAGGAGCAAGCCAAGCAGATAATAACAGCCCCCTGTAACTGAACGCTTCCCAAGTGCCAGACACTGTTGCTCGGCGATTTACACCAATCAGCTCACGGGTGCTAGTGAGTGCTCGTGGATTTCACCACCGTCCGGGAGATGGTCTTGCCATCTCCTTTGGAGTCAAGGGAACCAGGCTCAGATCATTCATTAATGCGTCCGAGGTGGGGTAGATAGGCAGTGACCCAACTGGGATGGGGCCTTGCAACCCCGTGATTCCACAGCCCTTGGACAAAAGCACGAGGCAATAGTGCCTCCCAGAGGCCAGAGATTTACCTGGGGTCCCGGGCGCTAAGGTGTGCTGACCAGCACCTGAAGCCAGGTGCTTATTTAATCAGCATTCAGGCAGGATTTTATTTGTTCCTCTCACCAACTTTGTGAAATAGGCACTCGTAGCCCCATTTTCCAGATGTGACCTAGGGGGACTTCACCCTCCAACTGAGGCCCCGGCCTCTCTCCAGCCTGAACACTTCCACCTCTCCGGGCTACCCTCCACTCCCCCTCCCCCCGGCATTCTGCACCCCATTTTCACTCTATACCTTCAAAGCAACCCTGAAATTCAAGAACTATGGTTTCTCCCATTTTCCCAGAGCAGCAAACTGCCTAAGGAGGTGACACAGCAAGGCAGGAATCACACAGTGGGTGAGTTCAGAGCCCAGAAATCCATGCCAGCCCCAGCCCCAGCTATTTGCATTACGCCATCCTGCTTCTGCTGAGAGTCTTTACTTTAAAAGAGAGCACATCATGTCTACATTTTATGTGGTTTACCATTCATGGGGAGACAATAATTACACTTCTAAACAAAGATGAAGGGGGTGAGTGTCATCTGAAGTCAGCCTGTGACTTCCTTTATTTCATACCCTTTCTTAATCCCTTGTATTTATGTATAAAATATATGCCAGTGTCCAAATACTCTCATATTCAGGGTCTCACATGGCCCTCAAGGCAATAGGTGGGGAATTACATTCCCATCTTAAATAAAATAAAAAAGGTGCTCTGAGAGGTGAGGTGACTTGTCTAAAGTCACACAGCAAGGAAACAGAGCCAAGCTTGACACATTGCTGTGCAGCATCTTTTCACCTGGATAAGGTTAAGTCCTTGCTAGACTGGACGTGTGTGTGTATGTGTGCGTGTATGTGTGTGTGTGTATGTGTGTGTGTGTAACCACCAAAGTGTACATTTCCCTGAAAAGGGTTTCTGGGTTGCAGGGTCTGATATAAAAAGCACTGTTTTAGTGGCAAAGCTCTGCCTATTTTTATTTCAGTGCTGAGAATGCTTGATGATGGAAAAACTGACTTTGTAAAGAAATTGTGTATAAGACGCTAAAGTGCCTCTCGAAATCCCATCACAGAAAATTACCTGAAAGGTAGTGGTGATGGATAAGGCAGTTATTGATGTGAAATTGGCCAATTTGGGGAAAGTCTGAAGGCTGCAAGTGTTCATCTCCTCCTCCCTCCCACCACATCAGGGGCTCGCCCCGTCTAGTCTTTCCGGTTGGATTTCTCTTTGTTTAGCAATGGGAACAGAGAGGAGCCAAAAAGACAACGTAGAAAATCCCAGGGGTGGGTGTGGGGAATATGATCTCAATTGAGAATTCCAGGAAAGCAACTGGGCAGTGAAGTCATTGAGAATGGATGTGGGGTGGGGGTGGGGCAACATGCCTCAGCCTCTGTGCCCTCAAGAGGTGCTGGCACAGGGTAGTGCCATGTGGCCACTGCCTTTGGGACTGAGTGTGCAAATCTAAATTATTACTAGGTTAGGGGCATCCGTGTCTTGCATAGACACCACTAAGCCACAGACCACTTTCATGAGAAGGTAAAACAGTGTTTCCCACTTACAAATAGCAGGAAAATGCCAAGGAAATTAGACCTCAGAAGGAAAGATTTCCAGAGCCTGGGGTTGCTGAAATATTTTTTCAGGGCACTCATGCCCACGTTTTTCTCCACATGCAATCCCTATCTAAGTCTGGGACTAGAAAGAGGACCCACAGGCTTTTTTAAAGAATAAGATTAATAAAATGAATGTGAAATGACACTTTGGGGTCCAAAATGACAACATTAACAACACACAAACTCAACCTTCTTTCTCCTTTAATCAAGAGTAAGTTAATAATTACTTTTGCTGAATTTCAGCACATACCAGTTATCCTAAGTATTGAACCTGTGATGCCCCAGAACTTTCCTGAAATTCTCAACCCAGAATTATTAAAATTCACTACAACTGAGAAGAAAAAGAAGAGATGTATTCTACATCTCATTAGATAATAATTGAATTAAATGAGCACTTTCTGTGTGCCAAGAAGTCCTTTACATAAGGACTCCATAAGGATGGAGTCCTTTACATAATTTCATTTTCAAACACATAGTAGCACAGTCACACATCATCCCCATTTTATAATTAAGGAAACTGAGACCTTGAGAGATTGCGTAACTTCCTCATGGTTTTGCCACTGGTGAACGACAAAGCTGAGATTTGAGCTATTGACTCTAAAGGAACACGCTCTCAAAACTGCTGCTGTAGGGCATTCACTGTTTGGGGTTTGTGTCTCCTATAGGAGCAGAAGCCGGGATGGAAGAAATGGTCTTTGAGTCCATTGGGTTTCTGAACTGATTTAAATAGGAAGTTGTCGGCCGGGCACGGTGGCTCATGCCTGTAATTCCAGCACTTTGGGAGGCCGAGGTGGGTGGACCACCTGAGGTCAGGAGTTTGAGACCAGCCTGATGAAGACAGTGAAACCCCATCTCTACTAAAAAAAAAAAAAAATACAAAAATTAGCCAGGCACAGTGGCAGGTGCCTGTAATCCCAGCTACTTGGGAGGCTGAGGCAGAATTGCTTGAACCCTGGCAGCAGAGGTTGCAGTGAGCTGAGATCGCAGCGTTACACTCAAGTCTGGGTGACAGAGTGAGACTCTGACATTTCAGGCTAATATCTTGAATGAGGGGCAGAATAATATTGAAGGGCAACACGATAAAATATTAGAGCAGAAGGGAATTTTGTTATCATATCATATAAGAAGTTCAGAGTGAAAGTGACTTGCCCAAAGTCACATAGCAATTGTGTGAAGGAACAATATTGCAAAAGAAAAAAAAAAGAGAGAGAGAGAGGGCCATATTTCTAGTTCAGTTCAGCTGAACTAGATAGAACTAGCTCAAATGGCTCGGGAGATTTGATTTCTGAGCAACCTGAAATTCAGTTCTTCTGTACCTTAAATGTTAAGTAACTCACTAAGAGAAGCAGCAGGATCAGGGACACCAGGATGGGAAGTGGGTTTTGGTTTTCAAAAATATTTATCCATCCCCTACAGCCTCATCCACATTATACTCATAATATATACCGTGTGTGTGTGTGTGTGTGTGTGTGTGTGTGTGTGTATTTTTTTTTTTTTTTTTTGAGACGAAGTCTCAACCTGACACCCAGGCTGGAGTGCAATGGCACAATCTCGGCTCACTGCAACCTCCTGCTCCCAGGTTCAAGAGATTCTCCTGCCTCAGCCTCCTGCCTCCCGAGTAGCTGGGAGTATAGGTGCATGCCACCATGCCCAGTTAATTTTTTGTATCTTTAGTACAGACAGGGTCTCTCCATGTTTGCCAGGCTGGTCTCATACTCCTGATGTGATCTGCCTGCCTCGACCTCCCAAAGTGTTGGGATTACAGGCGTGAGTCACCGTGCCTGGCCATATGTATATTATTTGATTTTATCAAATACATAATATTTTCCCAAGCTCAGAGAGTAAAAGTATTTTTAGATAACATTGCTATTTTTATTAATCTTTTAACATGCCATCATGATCAAAATAGTATGCTTGCTAGGCAACAAGACAAATCTCCAACCCTGCCATACTTTCTTCCTAATAGATTGCTCTGGTTATACTCCTCCTTTTATTTTGGTGCTTACACCAAAGAGTACCAAATGATATATCTGAGTTACTGAGCCCAAGTTCAAGCTAGCCACTGATGGCTCTCTACATCTCACTTTAGCATCTGTAAATCACGGCAGGGATTAGCAGCCAAGAAAGAGATAGGAAGCCCATTAGGTCAAAGTATTTTTCTGTTTTGTTCTGAACTGTATCCCTAGTGCTCAGCGTACTGCATGGCCCATAGTAGGTGTTCAGTAAGCACAGGGCCCATTCAATAAATGAAGATGAATGTTTTATCAAGTCATGTAACAGTTCTGGGAAAATTCGAGGGCTCTGGGTTTGACTGATTTTTTAAAGCTTTGGAAAATGTACAGGTTTGCCATGAGTTCAAACCTTTAAAAAGTTGGTTTGGTTCACGAAACAATAAAAATGATTTGCCTTTGGCAAGATGGGCCAGGTAGTGCTATCAAGGCAGTTATAAAAATATTCTTGATTTGGTTCAAGTCTCTGATGACTAGTCACAGATGAATATTAAAGAAACTTTCACAGCCTCAACTGGTGGGTTTGCCAGACTATAGAGAGCCAGTTCAACTTGTCCTTATATTTCACAAGCGAGAAACGTTTAAAACACGGCATTCAATGAAACCCTTCTGAGTTATAAAATCGTGTAGAGTTAAAACTCTTCTTTAGAGTTTGTTTTACGGTATGGTCCAGTAGTTAATTAATGCGCCCTCTCCAAGAGGGATGCAAGGGGAGAGAATTCTGACTCTGACTTGCAGCTAGTTTGAAAAGAAAGGGGAATCCTCAGAAAACCTTCTTTTATTGTCTTTAAAGTCCTCAGTGTTCTCTTCTGTAACATGGGACTCCTGGTTCTTCTTATAGCCCTCAGATGTGTGTTCAAAGGCATAATTAAGGCTTCGTTAACATTTCTGCCCCGTCGAGACCAGTAATAGAGGTTTTGTTGTTGTTGTTGTTGTTGTTGTTGCTGTTGTTTTGAGTCAGAATCCTGCACTGTTGCCTGGCCTGGAGTGCAATGGTGCGATCTCAGCTCATTGCAACCTCCACCTCCCAGGTTCAAGCAATTTTCTTGCTTCAGCCTCCCGAGTAGCTGGGATTACAGGTGCCCACCACCATCCCCAGATAATTTTTTGTATTTTCAGTAGAGACAGGATTTCACTGTGTTGGCCAGGCTGGCCTCAAACTCCTGACCTCATGATCCGCCCGCCTCAGCCTCCCAAAGTGCTGAAATTACAGGCATGAACCACCACACCCAGCCCATTAATAGGATTTTTTTTTTCTTTCTTTCTTTTTTTTTTTTGAGATGGAGTCTCGCTCTGTCACCCAGACTGGAGTGCAGTGGCCAGATCTCAGCTCACTGAAAGCTCCGCCTCCCGGGTTTATGCCATTCTCCTGCCTCAGCCTCCCGAGTAGCTGGGACTACAGGCGCCCGCCACCGCGCCCGGCTAGTTTTTTGTATTTTTTAGTAGAGACAGGGTTTCACCATGTTAGCCAGGATGGTCTCGATCTCCTGACCTCGTGATCCGCCCGTCTCAGTCTCCCAAAGTGCTGGGATTACAGGCTTGAGCCACCGTGCCCGGCCTCCATTAATAGGATTTTAAAGCAAAAGAGCACTTCTAGGAATTCGATAGGAAATTTAGAAGTAGTAATTTCATAATAAAAAGTGTCATCTCTACTAGCTTGAACTGTGTTCAACTCTTAGTATCTCTAGAGGTTGAGGGAAACACATCTTTTTTAAGGACTTAATATGTAGGTCACAGGACCCAGAGCTGGGGGTACAGTAAACCTTTGTGAAATTTATCTTGATTTTCGAGGTAATTGAAAAGAAATTTGATCATTTCACACATTACTAATTCATAGATTGTAAAAATCTCCCCCAAACTCTGACAGTCTCTCTGCACTTATCGGAACCCAGATTTCTAAACTCAGGGCCAGAATGAGGTCTCACGTTACTAGGACTTCATCACTTTTCAAAAATATACAGCAGGCCATTTGCTGGTAGGTTATGAAATATGATCGTAAATTAAAACTAAATGACTCACATAAAATAAAAGGACAAAGAGCACTTTGTGATGCCAAGAGCTCCGGTTTGATTGTGTTAGTTCATTTTTTTGGGTATTTACAGCATTTCAGAAAGCCAAGTAACTCCATCTACTCTCAGTTGATGGTAGGCACGTGATACTGTTACTGCCAAGCTTTGCCTACAACCCACCGCAGAACCAATGAGTAAGACCAGACATTTGGACACCTCTTTATAGTTTACAATGTTCTGTCACCTACGTTTTTTCTGCGAGGCAGGTAGCATGAAGTAGAGGAGGAAGCAGCCTCACACACTTAGGGATGGGTCACAGGTACTCAGAAGAGTTGGGACTTCACAGGAAACCGAAAATTTAAGCTAAAGGACACATGACTTATTATTTTTTTAAAATGAGTTAGGGGCTAAGAATGTGGGTATACCCGAGAGATTGGTGGAGGAGAGATAATATGGTAATATTGATGCAGCCTTTTGTTTTTGGTTTTGGTTTTTTTGAGACAGAGTCTCACTCTGTCACCCAGGCTGGAGTGCGGTGGTGCAATCTTGGCTCACTGCAACCTCTGCCTCCTGGGTTCAAGCCATTCTCCTGCCTCAGCCTCCCAAGTAGCTGGGACAACAGGCGCCCACCACCACGCCTGGCTAATTTTTTGTATTTTTAGTAGAGACGGGGTTTCACCGTGTTGTCCAGGATAGTCTTGATCTCCTGACCTCGTGATCCTCCCACTTTGGCCTCCCAATATGCAGCCTTTTGAAGTTAGTCCTGGCAGGTATGTGGTGGGAGGTGTTTGCTGCAATTGCAACTTTTCCAGTATCATTGGCTTTCTATGTGCCCAGTTAATTCATAGCCCCCCATACCCCCCCAGGGAGAGCAGGCAGATCAGATAAGGCAGGAATACACTCCAACACACTTGGGGCTGCCAGTTGCTCTTTTGTGATTTTTTTTTTTTTCAGTTCCACTATATTAAAATTGAGGGGAACGGTATAGGGAAGAGAGTTAGAAAACCAAATACCGCATGTTCTACTTATAAGTGAGAGCTAAGCATTGGGTGCGCCTGGACACAAAGATGGGACCAGTGAAGACTGGGGACTCCAAAAGTGAGAGGGAGGGCGAGGGAAAAGGTTGAAAAATTATCTATTGAGTACAGTGTTCACTGCTTCGGCTACGGGATCGTTAGAAGCCCAAACCTTAGCACCATGCAATATACCCACATAACAAACCTGCACATGCGCCCCCGAATCTAAAATTAAAGACAAAGAAAAGAGAGTTATTTATTATTAGTCTTTCTCATATATCTCAGTTCTTTCCCTCATGAGCCCGCCCTTCCTTCCTTCCTTCCTTCCTTCCTTCCTTCCTTCCTTCCTTCCTTCCTTCCTTCCTCCTTTCTTCCTTCCTCCCTCCCTCCTTCCTTTCTTCCTTCCTTCCTTCCTTCCTTCCTCCTTCCTTCTTTGCTTCCTTCCTTCCTCCTTCCCTCAATCCCTCCCTCCCTCCCCCCCCCGCCATTTGCAGTGTTGTGCAACTGTCAACGTGCTCCATCTCTAGAACTTTTTCATCATCCCACAGTGAACCTGTTAAACACTAACTCCCCATCCCCCTCACTGCTGACCCGGGCAACCATCCTTCTACTTTCTGTCTTCATAAATTTCACTACTCTGGGTGCCTCATATAAGTGGAATTATACAGTGTTCATGCTTTCATGTCTGACTTATTTCACTGAGCATAATGTTTTCAGGTTCATCCATACCATAGCATGTATCAGAACTTTATTTCTTTCGGTGGCTGCATCATATTTCATTGTATGTATATACCACATTTCATTTACCCAGTCTTCATCCATTGATAGACACTTGGGTTGTTTCTACCTTTTGGTTTTTGTGAAGAGTGCTGCTGTGAACACTGGTATGCAAATGTCTTAGAGCCTCATTTCCAGTTAAAAAAAAAGGAGGTCGGGTACAGCAGCTAACACTTGTAATCCCAACATCTTGGGAGGCTGAGGCAAGAGGATCACCTGAGCCCAGGATTTCAAGACAAGCCTGGGCAACATAGTGAGATTTCGTCTGTAAAAATAAATAAATAAATACATAAATAGAATTAAAAATTAGCTGGGCATGGTGGCACGTGTCTGTAGTTCCAGCTACCTGGGAGGCTAAGGCAGGAGGGTCACTTGATTCCAGGAGGTCAAGGTTACAGTGAGCAGTGATTATGCCACTGCACTGTAGCCTGGGCAACAAAGCAAGACCCCGTCTCCAAAAAAAAAAGTTTATGTTTATTTGAGGATGTATGTCTACCTTCTCCTATAAACTGTGCAAACCCGCTTGGAGTCTTATAGTAAAAAAGCATCCAGTTTGGTGGGGAAAGAGCCGGGGCGTTACAGATTACCTCCCAGAGGGATGTAGTACAGTCACCAAGGGAAGCGTCAGAGCTGTGGGAGTTGGGAGAAAGGAGAACCTGAGTTTTCAGGATTGGTGGGGGTGGTGAACTTCCAGCTATTCCTTGAAGGACAAACATTCCTTTCCAGGTGGAGATGGAGAAGGAGAAGAGACAAATGGAATAGGATATTATCGAACTGTGCAGGTGATTGGATTGGCTTATTAGGAACACCAGGAAAGATGAACTAGGGTGGCATTACCCAGTGTTCAAGGGTATTGTCTCTAGGTCAGTGCTCTTGGGTTGAAATCCTTGCTGTACCTACCTTGTCCTTGGGCAAAGCTGCTTGACCTCTCTGGAACTTGATTTCTCCATATGCATCAGGTGGATCCTAATAGCACTTAGCTCAGACAGTTGCTGTGAAAATACAATGAGATAAATTGTATCAGGTCCTACTCATGATGCCTGACCTGAAGAAAGGCCTTTTACATGGGAAATTTGCTGCCTTGTGTGAAAGATTCTGGTCAGGATCCTTGGGCTTTGAGTAGCCTTTAAAAGTTTTCAAGCAGGAGCTATGGCCTGATGGGGTCTTACTGCAGGCAGGGACTGGGGCACCGACCAAAGATTAAACTAGCTGTTTTCTCTGGTGCCTTTTGGGATAACACAGGAGAAAAAGCTAAACTACTGAATTTCGAGGCGAGTAGGTATGACTGAGCAAGACTTCCAAAGCTGACTCATTTTTCCCAGGAACAGCTGGGCAGAGTGTTGGGTTTAATAATTCACCCAGCACTGGTCATCGTTCATTAATCTCCTTTCCTTTCCCCCAGTGCCCACCACAGTATTAGGCACGTATAAGTCCTGTCTTATTCTATTTGTGCTACTATAACAAAATATCAAATGCTGGGTAATTTACAATGGAAATTTATTTTTCTTAGCTCTGGAGGCTGAGAAGTCCAAGATCAAGAGGCTGGCCAGGTTCGGTGTCTGGCGAGGGGCTGTTGTCTGGTTCCAAGATGGTGCCTTGATGCTGCAGCCTCTGGAGGGGAGGAACACTGTGTCCTCACATGGCGGAAGGACAGAAGAGCATAAAGGGGCCGAACTCACTCCCTTGGTCCTTGTATAAGGGCACTGATCCCATCTATGAGGACAGAGCCCTCAGAGTCTAATCACCTCCAGAAGGTGTTGCACTGGGGATCAAGCTTCCACCTGAGTTTTGGAGAAGATACAAACATCCAAACCACAGCAGGCCCCACATAAACACTGCATGGACTAGAATAATTCTACAGTCATACTTTTTTCGTCACATCCTCCCTCCCTCCCCTGCTCTCTTCTCTTTGCTTCTAACAAGGTGTCTGATGACAGCCTGAAGGATTACGGGGTGGAAGTGAACATGTGCCAGTTGAAAACATAGAAACAGAAAGCATGCACCAGGAATCTCAAAGCCCCGAGCTTTTACAACCTCTGAAAGACCAGCAGCACTCCCTTACCAAAGACTTCCACTCTGTGCCTCGGCTTTAAGAATCAGTCTCATGAAAGCCGTTTCCAACAAGCATTTAAAATCATCCATCCAAAAGATAACTAAATCATGGCCATTCATTGCTCTCAGCCCATCACACTGCAATGAAAACATGTATTTAACTGAGAAAACACTGAGCCTTCCCTCTCCCTGGCCTCTGTCCCCTTTCTTCTCCCTTTCTTTGAGGGCTCAAAATGTTATGATTCATCTCAGCGCTGCTCAGTGCTGCAGTGAGTTACAGGCTCCAAGGATTTCCAAACCCGGAGGGGTGCGGGGAGGGAACGGCCCCCAGTGCATCCCTGGCATTCTCTCTGCAGCCAACTGTGTTTGTGCCTTGACTCCTTTTGATCATTGCTTATAACAGTAGCCAAGCAGAGGAAATTAAGCTTTTGTATTTAAACTAATCCATGACCCTGGATAATTTGTAAGAGACATCTATGAGGGGTTAAAAATGAGCCTCCAACTGCTTGATGTGGAGACATCCCAGACACACCAATGGCTCCCTTGGTGGGATCACAGAATTTCAGTGTTGAATGAAAGGATGTCAGAGTATGCGGTGTCCTTTGGGGACATCTGTCTAGTTCAACTCTCTTGGTTTTAAAGGAGAAACTGAGGCCCAGCTAGGGGAAGAGACCTGTCTAGAACAATGTAGGGAGAGTGTGGCTGAGTAGGGATTTACTGCTGGATTTGTGACTCCCTGTACTAGGAGAATGAGACAGTTGAGAGCAGTGTTGTTCTGAAGTACCCACTAACCGATGGTTCCTGTCAGGTGGACATTGCATGTGTCTGTCCTCTGAGGCCACACTTCAGACCAGCATGCTGTGCTGTCTTCAAGAGAAGCACCAGCCCCTAGATGAATGTCACAGTACAGTTTTATTTTTCAAAGGCTTTTTATATAGTGGGTAAGGATCTAATGAAGAAACTAAGGGTTTGAGCTCTAGGGTCAGAGCATGTGTATTCTTTTTTTCTTTTTTTTGAGACAGTTTCTTGCTCTATAGCCCATGCTAGAGTGCAGTGGCAGCTCACTGCAGCCTCGACCATCCAGGCTCAAGCGTTCCCCTCATCTCAGTCTCCCAAGTAGCTGGGACCATAGGTGCATACCACTACACCCAGCTATTAATAATTTTTGTATTTATTGTAGAGACAGGGTCTCCCTATGTTGCCCAGGCTGGTCTTGAAGTTCTGGGCTCGAGCAATCCTCCTGTCTCAGCCTCCCACAGTGTTGGGACTACAGGTGTGAGCCATTGGGCCCAGCCAGAGCATGTGTATCCTCTGTGTCTCAGTCTCCTGGGGTAATAGTAGAACCCATCTCATGGGGTTGCTGTAAGCATGAAAGAAGTTAATTGTGGTAGAATGCCATCCTCAAGAAATGTGAACTGTTACTATCACTTACATTTTCCACAGAGGACAGCCAGTAAACAGCGAGCATGTGCTTATAAATGCCAGGACCTTTAAGCCCAGTCTTAGCTCCCCGCACCAGCTTACAACTCCCCAAGTAGAAGACTCTAAATGGGGAGCATCAGAGACACTGGCTTTGAGTCCCAGTCCCACCATGAACCAGCAATCTGACCCTGGGCAAGAGTATCAGCTCCCTCTGCCTCAGTGTTCTCATCTGTAAAATGGAAACATTAGCCCTGGCCTTCCGCCTGAGAAGCATTCATTCATTCGGTATCTACAGATCACTTACTCAGTGCCAGGTACATGGAACGACAAAACACAGATGCTACCCCTGTGGAGCTCACATTCGAGCAGAGGAAACAGACAGTGCAAGCAAACTCATAAACACAAATGAACACGTTCTTTATATATGTGACATCAGCCATAAGTTACATGGAATGTATGAGCCCCCCCCCCCCTTTTTTTTTTTTTTTTGAGGTGGAGTCTCGCTCTGTCGCCCGGACTGGAGTACAGTGGCCGGATCTCAGCTCACTGCAAGCTCCGCCTCCCGGGTTTGCGCCATTCTCCCGCCTCAGCCTCCCGAGTAGCTGGGACTACAGGCGTCCGGCACCTCGCCCGGCTAGTTTTTGTATTTTTAGTAGAGACGGGGTTTCACTGTGTTAGCCAGGATGGTCTCAATCTCCTGACCTCGTGATCCGCCCGTCTCGGCCTCCCAAAGTGCTGGAATTACAGGCTTGAGCCACCGCGCCCGGCCGAGCCTCCCCTTTTATAAGCATTCGCTGACTCCCAAACATCTCTTCTAATGAACAGAAACTAATACTTAAAACGTTTTTTTCCTTCATTTTTATTATGAAATATTTCAAACATATACAAAGGAGAGAGAATTATATTAAAAACTCCTACTTACCATCACTCCATTTTGCCAGTGATCAATTTATGTCTAACCTTGTTATATCTAAACCACTCTCACCCTCTTCTCTCTTCCAGGCTTATTTTGAAGCAAATCTCAGAAGTCATATGATTTAATTCATAAACATTTTAGCATTTACCTCTAAAAAATAAAAAAAAATTGTAAAAAAAAGTAAGCATACTATCATTATCCCATCAAAAAATTAGCAGTAATCCCTTAATATCATTAAATATGCAGGCAGTATTTAAATTTCCTTGTCTTCTAATTTTAAAAAATTACATATTATTGAAATTAGTACGGAATGAAAGTCCATTAGGATCTGTTGATGTCTCTCAAAGTTTCTTTTAATGTGTTGGGTTTCCTTCCCCCTCTCCTTTTTTTCTTGCAATATATGTGTTGATAAAACTAGGACTTTTGCCTATATGTTTTCCTGGAATCTGCATCCCTGAGAAATAAGTTAGCATTTTCCACTGTCACCTGTAATTCTCCTAAATTGTCAGATCTAGAAGCTTGATCAGATGAAGGTTTTGGAAACGTGATTTTATGGATGGCATGATGTTCTTCCATCATAGCGCACTTAATAACTGGTTGTCTCTCTTTTGGTTGTTTGAAGCTGTTGATGATCGATTCCTAGATCCATTTCTTCATTAGGGGTTGTGAAAGAGCGACATCCTAATTCTATCATTCTCCACTCCTTTATTAGCCTGATAGGTCTATAAAGAAAAACTTCTCTCCATCAACTATTGGTGGCCCTGAGGGACAGTCAGTGTGTGAAAGAGAGGAGGAATGTTGGTCCTTTCTGTTCACTTATCATTTTTCAAAAGAATGAGTTGGCTCTATAGCCTTCTCCAAAGCACAGTGGGCTCATGGCTTTAAACATATTTTATGTGTTTCGATCCATTCCAGTCATTTTCTTGTTGATGAGTAAATGGCCCCCTCTTTGTCCAACACAAGCTTTTCCAAGTTGGCTCCTGTCTTTTTAATATAACATCAATAATCTTTGAAAGTCCCTTTGCTTTCTGGTAAAAGACGATCTAGGCCCACCTTGTATATTTCCTGCCCCAGACAAGGGATCAAGCATTTCTCCAAATGAGTGCTGTTCCGTTTAAGTGGGAAATGGAATTCAAGGCTGCCATCTGGGCACTGGAGGTGTTCCTTGCTGGGCACTGGGCTTCCCGTAGACGGGAATGGGGTAGATATAGTCCCTGTCTTCCTGGCTCCCTAATCATACATGAAAGACAGGAGTGGAGCACATAGTCGGAGGGGTGTTAGGTGCTAGGGAGGGCAGGTTTAGAGTGCCGTGCCAGTGTTATCAGGTGACCTAGTTAGGACAAGTGCTCAGAGAAGACTTCTGGAGAAAAAGAGTGGGGAGAATTGGGACAAGAGGGGAGCTACTTCCTGCTCTGCCAGTAACTAGATTTCCAGCCTCAGAGGGAGGATTAAATGAGGTGGGGATGTGAAACTGATCTGTAAAATGTAACATTCTAGACAATAATCCTCTAGTGGTGGAATTTAAAACACCCAATCTCTGGGAAAGAATTCATTACCAGTGGGCCAACATTGGCACCTTTCAAATCAAAGTGGGGAGACTATGTGTTCTCATAACAATAGCTAATGAGACATACATTTTTCACTTTAATCTCCAGGACAACTCCATGGGGCAAAGACTAATATTATGCCCTTTTAACAGATGAGGAGTCTGAGGCTCCTGTGAGGTTAAGGAATTTGCTCAAGGTCACCCAACTGGTAAGTAGTGGAGATGAGATTTGAACCCAGGACTATTCTGATGTTGGAAATCAGTCTCTTAACCATTCTGCTATGCTCCGCCACCTTGGAGGCCGCTTTTAAAGGGGCTAAAAGTTCCTTGCTTCTCAACCTGCTGAGAGTCTTAATCTTAACCTTCACCTCTTATCTTACTGTTGGCCACATTGCTTCCTTGTTCTCAGCTCCCAGGAAGACTTGAAATTGCATCCGGGCCCTTAGAATCTGCAACAGAGCAAGTTTCTTCACCTGTTCGTTTCTCTCTGAGCCTCAGTTTCCTTATCTGTGAAGTAGGGATAATAACATTCATTGGTACAGTTATTGAGATGATGGAAAGATGTAATCTATGTAAAGCATTTAACACACTGAGTGTTCAATAAATTGCAGTTATTTTTAGAAACAATGAACCAATCAATAGCTCACATGTATTCCATCATTTGATGGCCATTACAACTTGAGTGGTAGGAATATCATTATCCCTATTTTACAGAGGAGAAAACCAAAACACAGTAAGTGGGATTCCTGTGTCTAAGGCCACATAGAAGTTAGTAGTAGCAGCAGCATTTGAACATAGACAGAGCCTTTGGGCTTGAACAACATGCTTTGCTGCCTTAATAGGAATCTTGTCCAGCAGCTGTCTGCCATATCAGCCTTGGGGGCTTGTCACTAGCTCCCACCTTGCTCAAAGGAAGTGAGATCTGCCCAGGGATGGAAGTACCTGCTTCCAGAGGCTTGCTGCAGGGTGATAAAGTGACTCACCTCTCTGATTCCCAGTCTGAAGCCCTCAACAGCCCAGAGTGGATGCCTTGCTCAACCTAACACTGAACCAGGGGCACTGAGTTCAGTGATTACCAGTTTAATAAATTGCCTTCCTTCTTATAGAGCACAAAATAAGAACACTGGCATCCCTTTAGTGCAGACCCTGAGAGAAGGACGGTTTTTAAAAATTAACTTTGTATGCAAAACTTTGTGTTAAGCCACACATTGTAATACCACCGGAAGAGACAGAAGGAAGAGGAGAAGGGCAGTGTTGGCATTTCATCAGCAAGCTGTCAAGTTGCTCCCCAAACCCCCACCATCTCTTTTTTTTTTTTTTTCCAGAGCTTTATTTCTTCAGTCAGCCTTTATTAAGAACATAGGTTTGAGTCTACAGGAACAAATTCTTCTGGCTCTTTAAGGAACATATTTGAAGGGGAGGGGGTTATTAGGCTGCATTACTGTATAAATGATACAACATGCTTACCAGCATGAATCATCCGACCTACAGTGACAAAAAAAAAAAAAAGCTTGAAAACGAAGCACAGCCAAAATATTGGCAGGCCCCAGCTACACGGGCCAGATTTCATCTCTTTTAAACCAAAAATATAAAAATAAAAATAAATTAAATTTCAGTTTCATGGTAACAATTCCCAAGGAGGAAGGCTGAAGTATTTTGTCTACACCCCTCCTGCCCCCTTCCGAATCACAGACTCCCCGCAATCAGAGGTGGCGAATCCTCCACCGGGTCACCTCGGCCGGCCCCTGGGCTTCCTCCCCCCAGCCCAGGCAGCGCCCCCCGCCGCGAGCTCGCGGGGCAGGGGAGCCGGCTCCGCTTTGATTAGCAACACTTGCGGGGGCCGCGGCGCACCCTGACAGCCCGGCAGCTCCGCGCCAAAATGGATGGGTCTCGGGCGTCGAGGGCACGGCTACAAATGCGCCGCCGCGTTCTCAGGTGCACAAATGCGGCCTCGGGCGGGCGCTGGTTCCCAGGCGCACGGAGGCGGCGGCCCCTTCAACTCGGGGCGCGGGCGGGAGCGGAACCCGCGTTAATTACTGTACGTTTCCACTGTAAAGAGTGTCAGCCGGGGAGCGGGGCCGCCGCGCCTGCCCGGCCCCGGCGCACAAAGGCTTCATATATTCTGAATGAAGGCGAATCGCAGCCTCGGCCTCCTTGAAAAGAGCCGTGAGGGAGACTTAATTCTCTCCTTTTCAGCTGTGCTCAGACTGTGAAATCCACACAATCGCGCCCTTCTCTTTAAAGGGAGGGAGAAGAGGGGCCGCGGCCGCGCGCCCCGTCATCAGCTGCGCGCACAGAGGGAGAGTTCACTCCGGGGACAAGGGCGGCGCGGCCGGCCCAGGGCTCTTGGGCAGCCGCGTTTCCCGTCCCACTGGCTGCAGCCCCCTTCTCCCGCGGCACTTCCCGGCGTCTTTTGTGGGGTGAGTCCTGGCGAGGGGTGTCCGCCGTCAAGTGCACAGGCCCCGTGCTCCCCTCTGTTAGGCAGGAGATCGGGGACTTCCGCAGGCGGCCTGGGTCCGTTCCCAGGACTAGAGGTTCTGGGTGGAGCTGTCCTGGGCTCCCGGCCTCCCCAGAGGCCTGACCACACCCAGTTCGTGAAGCGCCTTCAATAATGAAAAAATAATGAAAAGAAAAACGCCAGGAACAAGTACAAACAGATTACACTAAATGCAAAATACTGGTGTTGAAAGCTTGATTTTTTTTTTTTTTTTTTTTTTGAGACAGAGTCTAGCTCTGTCGCCCAGGCTGGAGTGCAGTGGCGCGATCTCGGCTCACTGCAACCACTGCCTCCCGGGTTCAAGCAATTCTCTGCCTCAGCCGCCCCAGTAGCTGGGATCACAGGCACCCGCCACCACGCCTGGCCGATTTTTGTATTTTCGGTAGAGACAGGGTTTTACCGTCTTGGCCAGGCTGATCTTGAACTCCTGACCTCAGGTAATCCGCCTGCCCTGGCCTCCCAAAGTGCTGGAATTACAGGCGTGAGCCACCGCGCCCGGCAAAAGCTTGATGCTTTTTAACGCACATGTAAGCTCAGTGCATGTGACACAGGATTATTACACCATTTAGGAAAAATAGGTATACAGTCATGTGTCGCTTAATTACTGGAATACATCCTGAGAAATGTGTCCTTCGGCAGTTTCGTTGGCGAACATCATAGTGTGTACTTACACAAACCTAGCTGGTATAGCCTACTACACACCTTAGGCGCTGTAGCCTATTGCTTCTGGGCTACAAACCTGTACAGCAGGTTACATTCCTGAATACTGTAGGCAACTGTAACACAATGGTATTTGTGTATCTAAACATAGAAAAGATATATTAAAAATACAGTGTAAAAGGTTAAAAAAAAAAAAGGTACCCCTGTATCAGGCAGGTCCATTATTATCCTATGGGTCCACTGTCATATATGCAGCCTGAAACAGCCTTATACAGCCATGATTGTATATTAATTTCCTTGTGGGTCCAAGGTGCCTGCTCAGCAAAGGGGACGCAGGTTTGAGCCCTGTGATGAATCACATCCTTTTCCAGAATCTCTGCAACTGATTGTGTAACCCTATTTGGGGAGAATATCTCAAGGATAAAGTGGACTGTGAACCTGAACCTTGGGAGAAATGTCCTCCCGGCCCACCCTTTGTAGCCCTGAGGTTCAGACTACTCTGAGGCATGTGCTAATCTACAACTGCTTCAGCTCTTGAACTCCAGTATTATAAAACTTGACAGGATCTCGGCAGTTTACCTGGTTACTGACCTAGTGCTGTGATTTTTCTGTCATTCTCTCCTTGTCTCCCTTTCAGTCGGCAAAGCTGGGGACAAAATAGGACAACCCTGGAACCACCTTGGAGTATGACTGTTTGCTTAATACCTGAAGTGTATAGAACACACCATTTGTAGCTTGGCTTTGTGTCGCCCCGGCTGGAGTGCAGTGGCGGGATCTCAGCTCACTGCAAGCTCTGCCTCTTGGGTTTACGCCATTCTCCTGCCTCAGCCTCCAGAGTAGCTGGGACTACAGGCGCCCATCACCTCGCCCGGCTAGTTTTTTGTATTTTTTTAGTAGAGACGGGGTTTCACCGTGTTAGCCAGGATGGATGGAGCAAACATTTTCAATGACAGCTACTATTTTAGTACCTATCATGAGCTGAGCACTGAGAATGGATTATGTCCACAAAACCCATAGGAGGTAGGTACTATTGGGGCCGAAGAGGGTGAAGGATCTTCTAAACATCACAGTCCATAAATGGTGGGGGTGGGTTTGAACCCCAATGGAAATGATTCCCACGTTATTTTTGATTATGTCCAGGGCCTCTTTATCCTCTCCTAGCAGGGCTGGGCCTATCACACACTTTCTACCACCCAATCACTACCACCCAAACACCTTTGAGATAGGTGTTTATCTGGGTCTTCTTTCCATTTACCATATAAAGAAATTGAGGGTTCCAGATGATTACACAGCTTAAGGGCATCCAGTAAATAGCAGAGACGAAGCCTGTGCTCTTTACCGTGTGTGTGTGTGTGTGTGTGTGTGTGTACGGAGGGAGGGCTGTAGTATAGAAGACTGACCCTATCCCTAAAAACTCTGATTCTGTAAGTCTGGTGTGGAACCAGGAAATCTTTATTCAAGCTCAAAAACAACCAACTTCACAGACTCATCTTAACACTTGCATATGAAACTGCCAAAATTGCAAACACCTGCAATCTGCAGCGTGACTCCTGGGGTTCCAAAGCACCTCTTCAGGAAAGATTCAGTGAACTGAGCTCATGGGTCCCACAGGGCTCCTTTAAGGAGCCCCTTTTTTGGAATCCCCACTGGGTAGCTCAGAACAAAGGCCCTCTCTGGAGAAGGTAACTATGTATTTCCCCGGTGCCCAGATTTGTGTGGATTTCTGTGTGGCTTGTGGATTCGAGCAGATCTTTGGGGTTGTCTGTAGCTGGATGGGTGTGATGTGTAGAACAGGCAACAGAGGCTAAAGAGCTGTTAGTGCTGAGCCAGGGAAATCAGAGGCAAACCCATGGCTCACCTACCTTCTTAATCCCCTAGACTAGCCTTTGGTTATATGGTGACATATAGGATACCCATAGATCCCTATCATTCAATGACATATATTTATTATTGTTTGTTAAGAAAAATTGGAAGACAAGCTTTTAAAGAAGAATGTATAAATTATCTTCAGGCCCATCATACAGGAAAGTTCAGTTAATAGTCTGGTATGTTTCTTCCTGGTCTGCTGAGGAGTGGGTGCTAGAGCCCAGACCATCTGGGTCCTAATCATGCTCTTTATTAGCTGAATGGCCTTGGGCAGATTTCTTTTTTTAAAAAAATGCGGTAAAATTCACAAAAATACAACAATACAATACACAGTTCTTAAATGCACATTTCAAGTGTCATTTAATACGTTCACTTTGTTGTGCAACCAACATCTCTATTTAGTTGCAAAGCATTTTCATCACCCTGTAACCATGAAGCAGTCACTTCCCATTCACTACCACTTCCAACCCTTGGCAACCACTAGTCTAGTTTCAGTCTCTATGGATTTACCTATTCTGGATATTTCATATACATGGGACCACATAATTTGTGATCTTTTGTGTCTGGCATAATGTTTAGAGGTTCATCCATGTTGTTGTTGTTGCATGTATCCAGCAATTCTTTTTTTTTGTTGTTGTTGTTGTTGAGACGGAGTCTCATTGTGTTGCCGAGGCTGGAGTGCAGTGGCGTGATCTCAGCTCACTGCAACCTCTGCCTTCTGGGATCAAGTGATTCTCCTGCCTCAGCCTTCTGAGTAGTTGGGATTATAGGTGTGCACCACCATGCCCAGCTAATTTTTTGTATTTTTAATAGAGACAGGGTTTCACCATGTTGGCCAGGCTAGTCTCGAACCCCTGACCTCAGGTCATCCACCCTCCTCCACCTCCCAAAGTGCTGGGATTACAGGCGTGAGCCACCACACCTGGCCGTAATTCACTTTTTGAAAGGTGGACTAACATTCCATTGTATGGATATGCCCCATCTTTGTTTATCCATTCAACAACTGATGCACATTTGTGTTGTTTCCACCTTTTCTCTATAGCAGATGGTGCTGCTCTGAACATTCTTGTACAAGTTTTTGTCAGAACACTGTTTTTCAATTCTTTTGGGTATATACCTAAGGTGGAATTGCTGGGTCATATTCTGTGCTAATAATTCTATGCTTAACTTTTTGAGGAACTGCCAAACTGTCTTCCACAGCAACTGCACCGTATGCTATGACCACCAGCAATGTACGGGGCTTCCATTTTCTCCACATCCTTACCACAACTTGTTGTTTTCCCTTAAAATATTATTGTAGCCATCTAGTGGCTGGAAAGTGGTGTCTCATTGTGGTTTGGATTTGCATTTCCCTAATGACTAGTGATGCTGAACATCTTTTCATGTGCTTATGGGCCACTTGTAGATCTTCTTTGAAGAAAGGTCTATTCAAGCTCTTGACTCATTTAAACAATTGGGTTGTTTGTTTTCTGTTGTTGAGTTATAAGAGTTCTTTATATATTCTGGACATTAGGCCCTTATGAAATATGTTATTTGAGGCCGGGCGCAGTGGCTCATACCTGTAATCTCAGCACTTTGGGAGGCCGAGGTGGGTGGATCACCTGAGGTCAGGAGTTTCAGACCAACCTGGTTAACATGGTGAAACCCTGTCTCTACTAAAAATACAAAAAAATTAGCCCAGCATGGTGGCAGGTGCCTGTAATCCCAACTACTCAGGAGGCTGAAGCAGGAAAATTGCTTGAACCTGGGAGGCGGAGGTTGCAGTGAGCTGAATTGCGCCACTGCAATCTCTAGTCTGAGAGACAGAGCGAGACTCCATCTCAAAAAAAAAAGGAAAGAAAATAAGTATGTTATTTGAAAATAACTTTCCCCATTCTTGAGCAGCTTCTTAACCTTCTGTGCTTCCATTTCCTCATCTGGAAAATAGCTATAGCTACATTCTAGGGAAGTTGTAGGGATTAGATGAGAGGATTAATTTGTGGCAGTTAGCATAGTGCCTGGTATATAGTTAAATGCTCAAAAAATGTTAGTTGTGTATATACAGGCATCATTCTGAAATAAATGGGGCTCATAGTCTTCATCTTGAAATTATGAGTATCTTTTCATGGTACTGTATATTTTTGACAATATGCTGATTTTTAATGCTGGTCTAGTAGTCTATCATTAGAATGAGACATAATTAAACAATCTCCTACTTTTAGGTGTTTAGGTCTCCACCCAATTCCCATTTAAAATCCTCTGAGTTTTGTCAAGTTGTCAGTGCTTCATTTGTTGCCCTGAGTTTGATGTGAGCTAGGTGAGTATAATAATACAACAAAATTAGCTGACTCATAATTTTAAACATAAAACAGTAAACATCTTTAATAAGAAGATGAAACTTTCTCAGATACATGGATATTTTACACGGACAGATTCACATATATTACACACACACACACAGAGGTAGCCAGCTTCCACGATGGCCCCAGTGATTCCTGTCACTCTCGAGTTCGGGCTCTTGCTCTGAGTGTATACTGGATTCCATAACTTGCTTCTTTTTTTTTTTTTTTTGAGATGGAGTCTCGCTCTGTTACCCAGGCTGGAGTGCAGTGGTGTGATCTCAGCTCACTGCAACCTCCGCCTTCCAGGTTCAAGCAATTCTCCTGCCTCAGCTTCCCGAGTAGCTGGGATTACAGATGCCCGGTACCATGTCTGGCTAATTTTTGCATTTTTAGTAGAGACAGGGTTTCACCATGTTGGCCAGGCTGGTCTTGAACTCCTAACCTCAGGTGATCCATCCACCTCGGCCTCCCAAAGTGCTGGGATTACAGGCATGAGCCACCGTGCCTGAACTCTATAACTTGCTTCTGGTGAACAGAATAAGGTGGAAGGACCAGGTCACACAAGGCGGTATGGCATCATCACACCTTAGGAACATGTGTACACAGACACACAGCATTTATATTTTGGCACATGGTCACAAGTCTCAGATACTCGCTTGCTGATCTAATGCTTAGAAAATAATGAAGTATATTGCTTTATTTTTGTTACTGCTTTTTTTTTTTTTTTTTTTTTTGAGACAGAATCTTGCTCTGTCACTCAGGCTGGATTTGCAATGACATGATCTCAGCTCACTGTAACTTCCGCCTCCCGGGTTCAAGCAATTCTTCTGTCTCAGCTTCCTGAGTAGCTGAGATTACAGACACTCGCCATCATGCCGACATTTTTGTAGATACAAGGTTTCACCATGTTGCCCAGGCTGGTCTTGAACTCCTGACCTCAGGTGATCCGCCTGCCTAGGCCTCCCAAAGTGCTGAGATTACAGGCATGAGTCACTGAGCCTGGCCTTGTTACTGCTTTTGTAACATCTGGAACATAAAAAGGTAAGATGTGTTGCTTATATTAACACAATTCAAGGACCTTGGCACTGTCAGGGTACACTAGTTGTCTAGCAGATATCACTTTATTCCATGGATGCATTCCCAGAACACTACATTAGGGAATACTGGCATTTTTGTAAATTGAATCATGCTTAACATTGATGAGGACTGCTAGCCAGAGGAGCCTATAGTGAGCACTTTTGTACCTGGAATAAATTTGGTAAATAAAGAGGCATTTTCTGACTTGTCAATATTATAATTTTAACATATTCTGTTTTCTTTAGATAGGGTACAACTGCATCATTCCTATTGTCATTATCATTTTCTTGACTTTAACAAAATTCACAGGTCTCAATCAGATTTCCACCAATGGGGAGTTTTAATGATAGTAAAAAAGGCACGGACAGAAACAAGATTCTGACATCACACACCCTTCCTGAGGAGGAAAACTGCAGGATATTAACAGGTAAATGATCTTACACTTCTAGAGAAAACACTATGGGGCCCAGGCATGTGAGATTTGTGGTAGAACCATCTTGAACTGATTTCTCCAACTGCGGGCCAGGCATAGGGCCCCAGGAGATCAAGGTAAATGTGAGGTACTGGCTTGTTATAAGTAAATGTGAGATGCTGGCTTGTTATAACACCAATTGCAGGGCCTCACCTCCAGGGTTTCTGATTCAGTAGATCTGGGATGGGGTCTGAGAATCTGTATTTCTAGCACGTTCCCAGGTGACACTGATGCTGCTGGTTGGGGACCACACTGAGAACTGCTGGCCCAGACTATCACTGGAAGTATTCTTGAGAAACTCTCAGCAGAGGCTGCCTGTGCAAAGAACTGGGGGCCAGGGTAAGAAGCGGGACTTCCATTACTCTATACACCATTTTTTTTGGAATCATTTTGGTATTTTATCATGCACATGTCTTATCTATTCAAATAGTATACTTTAAGTTCATGTTTCCCAGCATAATAAAGGAAGATTTTGTTCTTCCCTGAAATGCAGAATAGTTTCCTGGTCAGGAGCAGGGTCTTATCATCCAGCTCAGCCACACTGCGATCTTCTCTAAGGTACTGTGGTAGTTTGAAAATATGTCCAAAGTCTTTGATACGTTTCCCTTCAAGAGATACAGCCTATGTCCTCTGCCCTTGAATGTGAGCTATTCTTAGTGGCTTCCTTCTAATAAATAGAATATGGCAGAAGTGTTGTATGACAGTCGAGATATCATAAAAGGACACACAAGACACTGTGGCTTCCTCCTTGGTCCCTCTCTTGGATCATCCACTCTGGGGGCAGCCAGCTGCCATGTTGTGAGGATGCTCAAGTAGTCCTAGGGAGAGGCCTATGTGGTGAGAAACTGAGGCCTCCTGCCAACTGCCATTGAGTGAGCCATATTAGAAGTGGATCCTCCAGCTTTTAAAGAACTGTAACTCTGGGCAATTTCTTGACTACCACCTTTTGAGAGACCCCAAGCTAGAACCACCCAGCTAGGAGTTTCCAAATTGCTGACCCACAGAAAATGTGAGACAATTAATAAAAGTAGTTTAAGCCACAAAGTTTTGGAGTAATTATTAACCTTGCAATGGATAACAAATACAGCAAGTTAGTCTTTGTAAGCCTCAGCTCTTTCATGTGTACAATGGAACTGATATTAGTGTCGGTACCATAGGGCTATTAGATTCAACTGACACAGTACAGACAAAGCCTGTGAATGGTGCCTGGCACATGGTAACCATTCAGCAGATGCTAGCTATTGTCATTCATGCCCATCTGAACTTCTGGTCGGTGGTTTCCTCCCTATCAGATGGGCTTCATCCAAGGCAGTGCGCAGAGCTAAATTCCCGGCCCAGGGAGTCACACACCTGTCACCATCCTGTGACCGATGGCCTGAGTTTTGTCCTTTTCTCTATGCACCAGAAGAAAGAGATTGCCTTCCTTTTCGAGCTATGCTGAGCCATGTGGTCACACCTGGAAAAATCCCTGCAAGTTGTACAAATAGGCCTCCCTGAAGCTGGGAAGAAGAGAAAACTCACTCTCTTTCCTTGCACTGCTCCTGTAATCGTCCCACCATCAAATAAGCCCACTTTGTCCTCCTGAGTTTTCCCAACAGGATTTTAAAATCACGGCTTAGAGAATCAGGCTGGATTTTAATGACTATTTTTAACTGTCAGGGCATTAGAAAGTCTTAGCCCTCCTTCTTCTTATAGCTGGGATTTGTAATGGCTTAAGTTTAAATGATCTCCATAAGGAATTTATTTTCGGTTTAATGGTCTACTCAAGGTCTGACTTTCCAAGTGATTTTCTTGCCAGATATAGAAACAGTGTCAAAAATTTGATATGAGTCGGGTTTTAACTGAGCTGAAAGATGCCAATATGTTGGTGATATGCCTTGAAATAAACAGCAGGGAGGAAAGTGATTGTTTTTGGGGGCAGCCTGTGTATGGCATGCTTGCACACTAACAGAATGGAAGTCTTGGTACTAGGAACTACAAACATGGTACAGAACTGGGCTCAAGGCCTGACATTCTGCCAGGGGAGCACAGCAGAGAACCAGAGCTGAACCCCGGAGCCAGCAACACAGCCTCAAGGGTTTCTCTGGGACCCTGATTCTCCCAATGGTTTTACTGAGTGATGGTGGCAGAAGGTGAGTGTTGAGGGGTTTAAGACATTCTCCTTTCATCAGAAAGATAGGCTCAGAAACTACAGCAGACTCTCACCTACAAGTGTTGGTAGCACCCTAGACCCCACTGAGCTGAGCTAGGGAAGTTAAGGGCAAGAAAGTGAAGGAGGGAGTTTATTAGTTAAGATGATTTTGTTTGCAAGTGGCAGAAACCCAACTTATAATAGTTTAAACAAAAAAGCGAATGCATTTGACAGAAATGAAAAGTTTGGGGCAGGGCACTGCCTTCAGGCCTGGCTTGATTGGACATTATTTATTCAGTTATTGGTCTCGATTCCTTGTGCTTTGTTCTCTTGGTCAGGCAGGTTGTCCCCATGTGGTGATAAAACCTGGAACTAACATTGGCTCCATGTTTCCATCCTACCAACCCAACAGCCCCAGGGAAAGAAAGGACCCTTTTCCTAATGCTCCAACTGAAGTCATAAATTTGACCATCATTCTTCTAGGGTGGATCTCATGTTGATTCTTGAACTGTCGCTGGTCTGGATCATGGTAGGAGGGCTGCCCTACCAGTACCTCCTGTCCTGGGAGGGACAGAGGGGTGGCTTCCTGAAGGGGAATGGCTGTGGTGCTGCAGCGTACACCTCCACCAGTTTGCAGACTGCTGCTTCGGAGAATATAGTAGGCTCCTGTATCCGCGGCTTTACTCTCTGTGGTTTCAGTTACCCGTGGTTAGCTGCGGTCTGAAAATATTAAATGGAAAATTCCAGAAATAAACTGTTCATAAGCTTTAAATTGCATGCCATTCTGAGGAGCGTGATGAAATCTGAAGCTGTCTGCTCCATCCCACTGGGGATGAGAATCCTCCCTTTGTCTGGCACATCCACACTGGTATTCCCTGGATTTGCTGCCTGCCCGTTAGTCACTTAGTAGCCATCTTGTGACCAGATGGACCATATCACAGTGCTTGGGTTCAAATATCCCTTATTTTACTTCATAATGGCTCCAAAGTGCAAGAGTAGTGATGCTGGCATATTACATTTGTTCTGTTTTATTATCAGCTATTGTTGTCAATTGCTTACTGTGCCTAACTTGTAAGTTAACCTTTCTTTAAATTTACTTATTATTTATTTATTTATTTGGTTTTTAAATTTTATTATACTTTAAGTTCTATGGTACATGTGCACAATGTGCAGGTTTGTTACATAGGTATATATGTGCCCTGTTGGTTTGCTGCACCCTTCAACTCATCATTTACATTAGGTATTTCTCCTAATGTTATCCTTCTCCTAGCCCCCCACACCCTGACAGACACCAGTGTGTGATGTTCCCCGCCCTGTATCCAAGTGTTCTCATTGTTCAATTCTCACCTATGAGTGAGAACAGGCAGTGTCTGGTTTTCTGTCCTTGTGATAGTTTACTGAGAATGATGGTTTCCAGCTTCATCCATGTCCCTGCAAAGGACATGAGTTCATCCTTTTTTATGGCTGCATAGTATTCCATGGTGTATATGTGCCACATTTTCTTAATTCAGTCTATCATTGATGGACATTTGGGTTGGTTCCAAGTCTTTGCTATTGTGAATAGTGCCACAATAAACATACGTGTGCATGTGTCTTTATAGTAGCATGATTTATAATCCTTTGCATATATACCCAGTAATGGGATTGTTGGGTCAAATGGTGATTCTAGGTCCTTGAGGAATCACCACACTGTCTTCCACAATGATTGAACTCATTTACACTCCCACCAACAGTGTAAAAGTGTTCCTGTTTCTCCACATCCTCTCCAGCATCTGTTGGTTCCTGTAGATTAAACTTTATCATAGGAGTGCATGTATAGGAAAAAACATAGCATATATAGGGTTTGGTACTATCTGTGGACCCCACTGGGGGTCTTGGAATGTATCCCCTGTGGATGATGGGGGACAGCTACTGTACGGAAACCTAGCTTTGCTTATGATGACTGTCACAGATATGCATGCAGCGATAATGCAATTTTGACTGCTGAGGGGAAAAGAAAGGGTGTTTTTGAATTTGGAAACCAAATCGCCTAGTTGGTAAATGATGGAATATTTTTTACCCTTTTCCTCAGTATCTCCTCACTGTCCAGACTTGTGTTTCTTTCCCCATAAAGAGTTTTTTTTTTTTTTTTTTTTTTTTTTTTAACAGAGATGAGGCATCACTATGTTGCCCAGGCTGGTCTCAGACTCCTGGCTTCAGGTGATCCTCCCAACTCAGCCTTCTAAAGTGTTGGCATTACAGGAATGAGCCTCCACACCTGGAAAAGACTTGCGTTTCTTTCAGGTTACCTTTCTAGAGCTTTCCTCTGATTAACAAAACTCTCCTCTGAACCCCGTGTGATGCTGGGCTTATGACTTTCCCTTTGTGGGCCTCAGTTTCTTCTGGGGAAAAAAATGGATGTAATAATTACCTTGTAGGGCTTTCTTAAAAGGCCAAGAGAAAAGGAATCAATATAAACTAAAGTTACTTAACATACTTACTGTGTGCCAGGTACTGGGTGAAGTGACAGTCTAATGAGGTGAGAATTATTACCACCTGTTTACTTAACAGAGAGGTTAAGTAACTTGCCTGGATCACACCAGCGACTGAGGGATGGAGCGGGGATGTGGAGTCATGTTGTCTCCTTGTAGGGCTGGAGCCTCTAGACACTACTCCCTTGCTCCTGCTTATCAGCAGAGGATTAAATGATGCACACACATAAAATTGGCATGCAGGGCTGCTAGAATCTACAGACCCTCCCCCACCAGGGATGTGCCAACTTAGACGGGAAAAGAACAAATTCTTTATTTTCACTAACCTCTCCCTGAAATGTGGGCATTTTGGGGCATTTTAAAAATATTATGAATGTAGGCTACAAACCAGTAAGGTGTTTTTTTTTTTTTTTTTTTTTGAGACAGAGTTTCACTCTTGTTGCCCAGGCTAGAGTGCAATGGCGCCGTCTTGGCACACCGCAACCTCCGCCTCCCAGGTTCAAGCGATTCTCCTGTCTTCCGCGTAGCTGGGATTATAGGCATGTGCCACCACGCCTGGCTAATTTTGTATTTTTTTTTAGTAGCAACGGAGTTTCTCCATGTTGGTCAAGCTGGTCTCAAACTCCTGACCTCAGGTGATCCTTCTGCCTTGGCCTCCCAAAGTGCTGGGGGATTACAGGTGTAAGTTACCATGCCTGGCCAAACCAGTAACTTAATAACTGTGATACCCATATCACATTACATCTGCAGATATTTTATATCACTTATGCTCATTACTAATTTAAATTGTTAGATATTAAATAATGGTATTTTGATATTTTCTTTTTTTTGACTGCTGTTCTGATAGATCTTTTCTCATATTCCTTATTTTAATTGACAAATAAAAATTGTATATATGTATGGCATATAACAAAGTTTTGAAATACGTATACACTGTGGAATGGCTAAATCAAACAAATAAATCTTGTTATATAATGTAGAATAAAGAAAGCAGGCTGGGCACAGTGGTTCACGCCTGCAATCCCAGCACTTTGGGAGACTGAGGCAGGCAGAACGCTTGAGGCCAGGAGTTCAAGAACAGCATGGCCAACATGGCAATTCACCATCACTGCTAAAAATACAAAAATTAGCTGAACATGGTAGTGTGCACCTGTGCTCCCAGTTACTCAGGAGGTTGAGGCAGGAGAATCATTTGAACCTGGGAGGCAGAGGTTGCAGTGAGCCGAGATCGTGCCAGTGCACTCTAGCCTGGGCAATAGAGTGAGACTCTGTCTCAACAACAGCAAGACACACATATACAAGTTTCTCGTAAATTTTTTAAAAATTAAAATATTTTTTATTTCTAATTTTAAATGAATTCTGTAAATACATCTCAAAGGACAAACGTGCTTCTCTGCATAGCTTCAAAAGTTGCCTGTTTTCATTTCATTTTAGAACTAAAAATGTTCTTCTAAAACTAAAATGAACCATTGGTGATCTTACAGTTTCTAATACTGTAAGATCCACAATAGGATAGGTGTTAGCTGAGTTTATTGCAAATTGTAAATCATATTTTTAAAACTGTATTTTCATTTTCTAAATTTCCTTTGTCATTTGCTATATTTTATTTTATGCATTGAAAAGCATAGGTCTATGCCCTGGGGTCTCTGGCACAAAAGGGAAGAACCTAGGAGAAGGGGTGGAAGGGAGGCAAGGCTGGACAGGGCAGGTTTAGCCCCCAGCTGTTCCTGCTGAGGCCGTGGTGCTGGAGAGGGTAGGAGCCCCACGCAGAGGCGGGGCTGGGTGAGAACCCATGGGCTGTGCCCTCCACCATGCAGAGTGACCCACCCAGAGCCGGGCTGTGACTTTCCGGTTGCCAGGAAGCTGCTGGCCATGACAGGAGGTGAAGGAACTGGGGGCCTCTGACGTCACAGTTTCAGTGACACAGATCTTCCCAGTGGCCTCAAGCCTGTGGCTGGGCCAAGGTCCTGATGTGGGATCACCGGTGGTGTTCACCCCCGGACACCCACCCAAAGGCTCAGGAATCAGACAGGCATGGGGCCCACTGTGGGCTCCTCCAGGTGCAGACCGTGACCACCATTTCTGTCTCAGAGTCTTGGATTCCCCATCTGAAGAGTGGTCACTCAATCTCTGCCTCCCAGGGCTCGTAGATGATTGGATCAAATAAGGAATCTGAAAGTTCTTCATGAACTGTAAAGTTTTGTCTGAATGGTAGTTATTTTCCTTATTCCTGTCTTTTTTATTTTTTATTACTTTTTTTGAGATGGAGTCTCACTGTGTCACCAAGCTGGAGTGCAATGGCGAGATCTCGGTTCACTGCAAGCTCTGCCTCCCGGGTTCAAGAGATTCTCCTGCCTCAGCCTCCCAAGTAGCTGGGACTATAGGTGCGTGCCACCACACCCAGTTAATTTTTGTAGTTTTAGTAGAGACAGGGTTTCACCATGTTGGCCAGGATGGTTCAATCTCTTGACCTCTTGATCTGCCCATCTCAGCCTCCCAAAGTGCTAGGATTACAGGCGTGAGCCACTGTGCCCAGCCTATCCTTATGCCTGTCTTCAGAGGGAGGGGAAAGAGACATTTTAATTAAGGCCATCATTCCCTCACCTGGAGAGGTTCAAGAACAGGGGAGGGGCAAATGGGGTCAACAGTTGCCCATGACCTTCAATGTGCCCCTGGCTACACTGGCCACAGGAAGGGAGAGTTTAGATTCCTGTGCCTTCTTTACTAGGGAGACCATAGATGCCTTGTTCATGCCTAAAAGGAATCTTTTCAAAAAAGCTATGGGCCTATGTATTTACGTCAATACGTATGTATGTATGTATGTATGCATGTATCCCTTTAAAGCCCTCTATTTCTGGGAGGAAATTGGGTTTCTAGGACATAGTTATAGTTATTCAGTTGTCTGATACAAAGTACAGAAGATGCGGAACGCAGATGAGATGAACAGGCAGAATGTGACACTTCTTTTGAATTTACATTGAGATCCTAGAGGGGCTTCCTTGTACTAATGGAGTGTAGACAGTGAACTTGCTAAGTATGACTTGAGAAAGTAGAAGCTGCATGCGCACGTGCACACACAAATGCACACGCATGCACATACACATGCATGCATACACGTGCACACGCACACGTGCACACACATGCACACACATACACGTACACGTGCACACACACACAGACGCACACACACATGCACACACATGCACACACACTCACTCACACACACACATTTCAATTTCTTTCTGAATGGGATGAGTCTCTGCTCATTTACAGTCTTTTCCTGGTTCCATAAACTTGTCCAAAGTGATATTCCTGTCCCATCCTCCCTCCCTCTCTGAGCCCCTTCCCTCTCTCTCTTCTTTCTTTTTTTTCTGGAGTGATTGATCCCTTGACTTAGGCTCAAATCCCAGCAGTGCCACATACAGGATGTTCTTGGGCAGGCCACTTAGCATCTCTGGGTCTTAGATTCCTCCCCTTAGTGGGGATGGTAATAGCCCTCCTAGGGTAGCTGTGATGATTAGCTGGGATGGTTCAGAAAACGGGCTTGGTGCAGTCCTTGGCACCAAGATTGTCATCTATTCCCTGTGTAGGGGAAGGTGCAGTCGGCTGGGCACAGGGGCAGGAAAACTGAAAAGAGGCTAAGTATTGTCATAAACATTTGTACAAAGTGCTTCAGGGACACCAAAGTAGAAGTGACTAGATAAAGCAGTAAAACATTGAATTGTTCAGAGGCTGAGGGACAGAGGAGATGACTTGCTCAAGACACTGGGGATGTGTGTCATATCACTCCCTTTATATCAGCTCTATTTCCTTGCAACTCTCTTGAACTCTCAGAGAATAGTAATAAATAACATTTATTTGCATTAATTATTGCAAATGTATATTTGAGAACTTTTTGATTTATTTATTTTTGAGAGAGGGTCTTGCTCTGTTGCCCTGGCTGAGTGCATCACAGCTTACTACAGCCTCGACCTCCCAGGCACAAATGATCCTCCTGCCTCAGCCCCCCGAGTAGGTGGAACTATAGGTAAGTTCTACCATGCCCAGCTAATTTTTGTATTTTTATGGAGACAGGGTTTTGCCGTTTTGCCCAGGCTGGTCTCGAACTCCTGGGCTTAAGTGATCCTCCCCGCTTGGCCTCCCAAAGTGCTGGGATTATAGGCGTGAGCCATCACTCCCAGCTGAGAGCTTATTCTGTGCCGGGCAACATGTTATTCAATCTTCATAACCACAAGCAATGTTTGTCCTGTTAGTGCTCTTGCAGTACAGATGAGGAAACTCAAGTCACAGAAAGGGTAAGCCCCCAAGTTAGCATGAATCAGGGGCAAGTGGACTTTCTCTGTGGTCCCAGTCTCAGAGCCCCCTGGTGTCCTCTACTCCGTACTATCTCCTTACGCAGAAGGAGGATGACAGTTTCTTTTCCCAGGCCATTCCTAAACCACAAAATAACTCCTTTCTACTTTCATTTTGGGTTTAAAAGAGATCATTTTAAACCTGGGGTACATCAAACCTGGGTTGGAGTCTTGACACCACCACTTACTGACATGTGGCCTTGGAGAAATCCTTCAACTTTTTGAGCCTCAGTTTCTCAGCTGTATATTAGATTGGTGTTTTTAATAAACCTGCAGTGGAACCCAACATTGAGGACGTTGTGCTCCAAACTGACCTACCACAGTCACCTCACAGACCCTCCTGCAGCCTCTCTGTCTTGTTCCTGCCCATGCTCTGAGTCCTTCAGGGTTGAGTGCTTGTTTTGGAGTTTCCTCAGTGCTTTACGGTCCTCTGTTTTCCTGCTTATACAACACAGGGACACTCAGGGCAAAGTCACGGGCCTGGGCCTTGGAGCAGCACCTTCTACAGATGTCAGAGTTTGGAGCTGGGCCTTTTAAAGGATACTCAGAAGTTGAGAGTGGGAAAGACTCTGTTGGGACTTTCTATCAGCCCAACTGGTATTTGTGAAAAATCTGTATCAGGCTTCCTAAAACACCAGTTAAAAAAGGGACAAAGAGGCCATAGACCCTGCCTTCAGGGCATCTCCAGTCTGAAGTGAAGGTGTAGAATGAAGTAGAATATTTCAACAAAATGCCCTAAGTTCTTTTGGGATCCATTCACCCACCCGCCCTCCCATTCGTCTACCCACTCACCCATTCATTCACCCATCCACCCTCCCATCTATCTACACACCCATCCCATCCATCTACCCACTCATCCCCCCATTCACCCACCCGCCCTCCCATTCGTCTACCCACTCACCCATTCATTCACCCATCCACCCTCCCATCTATCTACACACCCATCCCATCCATCTACCCACTCATCCCCCCATTCACCCACCCACCCTCCCATCCATCCACCCACCCACCCATCCTTCCACCCCATAAACTCTCTTATCCATCCACCTATCCATTCCCTTATCCATCCATCCACCCACCCACCCATCTACCCATCCACCCATCCACTCTTCCTTCCATCCACCCATCCATACACCTTCCCATCCACCCACACACTCACCCACACACCCACCCATTCATCCATCCCACAAATATTTGAGGGCCTCCTATCTGCCTATTACTGGAGACAAAATAGTGAATGAAATGAATAAAGTTTCTGATCTTTTGGCAGCTAATAGACAAATAATCAAAACACATATTTAACATGGCAGATGATATAAATGTTATGGAGAAAAATAAAGCATGATGGGGAGTAGAGAGGAATAGATAGGAGGATTGTGTGTGGGTGTGTGCAGGAATGTGTGTGCACATGTGCAGATGTGTGTGTGGGGTGTGTTTTTGTGTAGTTGTCGATGTGTGTGAAGGTTGCATGTAGGAGTATGTGTGCAGGCGAGTACTGATATGCAGAAGTGTGATGTGTATGTGTGTGTAAGTGTCTATGTGTTTGTGTACATGAGGCTTTCTTTTGATAGGGAGATTTAGAAGAACACTCTGAAAATGAGACACTTGGCCGGGTGTGGTGGCTCACGCCTGTAATCCTAGCACTTTGTTACTTTGGGAGGCCTAAGTGGGTGGATCACCTGAGGTCAGGAGTTTGAGACCAGCCTGGCTAACATGGTGAAACGCCGTCTCTACTAAAAATACAAAAATTAGCCGGGTGCAGTGTCTCACACCTGTAATCCCAGCACTTTGGGAGGCTGAGGCAGGCGGATCATGAGGTCAGAAGTTCGCGATCAGCCTGACCAACATGGTGAAGTCCCTACTGAACCCCTACTACTTTGTCTCTACTAAAGATACAAAAAAAAAAAAAAAAAAATTAGCTGGGCGTGGTTGCATGTACCTATAATCCCAGCTACTTGGGAGGCTGAGGCAGGAGAATCACTTGAACCTGGGAGGTGGAGGTTTCAGTGAGCCAAGATTGTGCCATTGCATTCCAGTCTGGGCGACAGAGCGAGACTCTGTCTCAAAAAAACAAAAACAAAAATTAGCTGGGCGTGGTTGTAATTCCAGCTACTCGGGAGCCTGAGGCAGGAGAATCGCTGGAACCCTGGAGGCATAGGTTGCAGTGAGCCGTATCACGCCACTGCACTCCAGCCTGGGGTACTAAAGTGAAACTGTCGAAAGAAAGAGAGAGAGAGAGAGGAAGGAAGGAAGGAAGGAAAGAAGGAAGGAGGGAAGGAAGGAAGGAAGGAAGGAAGGAAGGAAGGAAGGAAGGAAGGAAGGAAGGAAGGAAGGAAGGAAATAGAAAAGGAGATATTTGACAAAAACCTAAAGAAATGAGGCAGCAGTCACATGAATATCTGGGAGGGAAGCATCCCAGGTAGAGGGAAGAGCAAGTCAGAAACCAGAATAAAGAGAAAGAGATTCTCATTTTTCCAGGACAAGTTGCAGCAGGAAAAGTTCACTTAAGTAGATGCTTTAAAATATGAAACTAGAATTTCATAGCAAATATAGTGAAATAAAAAGTGTGACTGGGATTTTATCTTGAAAAATGAAATGAAAAGGTCACAATGGATGTTTATTTTTATCTTATGTTCAACAAAATAGACATTACAAATGCACCTGTGAGCAAAATCTTAACCTAACGAATGGCGTTGGGCTTTAGCATGTTGTGTACATACCCTTCAGATCACACTGACTTCCACAGCACATCACAGAGAGGATCGGTTTTATAAAAATATTTGAGGGTTTTGCCTGTTTTCCTAAGCCTCATTTTAAATGTTGCTATTTAAACTAACTGTCTTTGAGGCACTATCATTTATAAAGATCTTTTCATCAATTGTAAACTGTTCTAACTCCACCATTTCCCCACTTGTCAAAGCCTTGCTGAGTGATTGGAGCCATTAGCCAACATGACTCTCTTGATTTCATATGATCCTGTATTTTTGCTAGGTTGTACCACTGGGTGACAGCACAGGACAGTCAGGAGAAATGACAAGAGCGTGGACCCGCCTCTGCACACCAAGGGAACTCAGATAAGGGAAGCCATATCTGAGCAGGACTCAGTTTGTTAAATGGCCAGTTCATTAGTGAATATTTCCATGTTACAAAGGCCTATGCCTCCCTGTGCAAGCTCATACCAGGGGACTCAGTGAACTCAGCTGAGGGGAGCCCCTACACAGCAGTAGGGTGCTATGGGAATTCAGAGGGAGGGGACCTATCTTTTTATGCCTTTCTTTCTTTCTTTCTTTCTTTCGGGAGGGCGGGCTTGGGAGGGAGGACGGGAGGGAGGGAGGGAGGAGGGAGGGAAGGAAGGAAGGAAGGAAGGAAGGAAGGAAGGAATGAGAGGAAAGGAAGGAAGGAACGGAAGGCCTTTCCTGCCTTCCTTCATTCCTTATTCCTTCCTTCCTTCCTTACTTCATTCCTTCCTTCCTGTCTTCTTCTTTCTTTCTTTCTTTCTTTCTTTCTTTCTTTCTTTCTTTCTTTCTTTCTTTCTTTCTTTCTTTCTTTCTTTCTTTCTTTCTTTCTTTTTTTCTTTTCTCTCTTTCTCTCTTTCTTTCTTTTTATTTATTTATTTTTAGACAGAGTCTTGCTCCATCACCCAGGCTGGAGTGCAGTGGCTCAATCTCAGCTCACTGCAAATTCTGCCTCCTGGGTTCATGCCATTCTCCTGCCTCGGCCTCCTGAGTAGCTGGGACTACAGGTGCCCACCACCATGCCTGGCTAATTTTTTGTATTTTTAGTAGAGACAGGGTTTCACCGTGTTAGCCAGGATGGTCTTGATCTCCTGACCTTGTGATCCACCCGCCTTGGCCTCCCAAAGTGCTGGGATTACAGGCGTGAGCCACCGCGCCTGGCCTCTTTTTATGTGTTTCTAAAAGTGCGACCGAATCCCATAAGCATAATGAGTTACCCCCATACCCCATTACTTAGCAAGTTCCTTACATATATTTTCTACCTGAACTCCTCACCACCACTCTGTGAAATAGATGTTATTATTTTTACCCTTCTACAGATTAAGAAACTGAAAGGCTAAAAATTGATGTGCCAGCTCACTGTGGTAGTGTCGACTTGAATCCTTACTCTGTAGCTTTCCAAATCACCAAGCACTCGTGGAACACAGTGTTTTTGTGGTTTCCAGCAGTTTCCCACTTATCATCTTTTATACACTGGTTAACAGAGGGCTTGCCCAGCAGAAGTTCTGTGTTCTAGCTCTGTTCTGTTGTTGGGTGATATAGGCAAACTTCTTCCCATCTCTGGGCCCCATCTGTAAATGAGACAGCTCCTCTGGTTCTATCTCAGGAACTGAAGTCACTTGCTGAGAAAGTGAATAGCTCTGCTATCCCATGAATAATATTACCAGGGATCAAATAGCTATTACATATTGAGTACTTTCTCAGTGCCAGGCACTGTGCTTCATGCTTGGTGAGCACCGTCTTGTATATCTTCAGATAACTCTGTGAGGCTGAGGAAAATGAGAATGGGAAAGAGCAGCTTTGGAAAAGCCACACAGCTGGTGGGGACGGAGCTGGGGTCTGGCTGCCTGCCTCTCACTGGGGATGCACAGGTCAACGTATGCAGGAAGATCCCAGAAGCAGCAGAGAAGTGGAATTTTGGACATACAGCTCAGGTGTTTCCTGGGAACTCTAGAGTTACTCAAAATTGTTTTAGGTGAACGATCAGCTTGTTTCCGTTTTTGTTATTTCACTTAATCTTTTGTGGACTAATGTGTCTATAAGACACAGTAACAATGGTTTTCTTTCTTTTTTTTTTTATTTACTTTAAGTTCTAGGGTACATGTGCAGAACGTGCAGGTTTGTTACATATGTATACTTGTGCCATGTTGACACGTAACAATGGTTTTCTAAGGTAAAGTAATAGTGCAGTGATTTCTAGGAAGTGCTTGGATGTTGCACAATGTTAAGTGTAAACACTCATTTCAATTTCTCCTTCGAATCTTCTTCAAGAAGGAAAAAGGAGGTCGGAAAGGTTGGAAGATTAGGCAGAAGAAGATACGGGAGACAGGCTGGAGTTTTGGAGGAGAGCAGCAAGGCTCAGACTTAGAAAAGCAACTGCTAGGGTAGGGAGGCAGGGAGAGGAGGGATGTCTAGAGAGGAATTTCGATGTGGCTTTAGGCTCTGGGATGAGACCCTCATCCTTTCTTGTTTCCTTTTCCAAAGACTTCAGTAGAAACAGGTTATTTTCCTAGGCGCTAGGGGACTGATAAGGGTTTCTTTTGAATGCTACTGTGTGTTGAAGGCCACGAAGGTGGGTAAAGGGGAAATGCAGCTTTTCATGGTCTCTACCATTCATTTCCTTCCCCGTTTACAAGAGAAAGTTTCTAGGCTAGATTTTTCACAAGGCAGTTCATAATGGTATAGTTGTATTGATAGTGATCAAGTTAGTAATAATGGTAATAGAAATAATAATATTAATAATAGAGCCATTAACATTTATTGTATACCTAATTCGAGCCAGGTGCTGCAGGAGGCAAGTTATGCACATTTATTACACAACAGTTGTGTGGGGGTGGGTGTGAAATCTCCATTTTATGATTACCAAGTGTATAATTTATTTTTAACTCTCAGAGGAAGGAGGAGATGAACCCTAAATCAGGAAGTAAAAGAGCCATAAGAGCTAAAGGACCAAGGCTACAAACTGGCAGAAATGGAAGTGACAACAGGAGTTGATGGGGGAAAAAGAACAGACATTAGAAAAACAATAGATAAATTATGAGCTGGTTGTGCTAGTCTCAGTAGCTTCCAAGATGCCACCTGCCCGCAGGTGTCCTTGCCCTCTGCCATTCATGCCCTTTTGCAGTCTCTTCCTAACATGAAATCAGAGCTGGTCTGCACATGCATCCAACAGAATATGGTGGAAGAGATGGTGTGTGATTTATGAAACTAGATTGTGAAAGGCCTTGTAAATTCCACACTGATGGCTTGGATCACCTGCTCTGGAGGAAGTCAGCGGCCATACTGTACGTACACTCAAAGAGCTCTGAGGAGATGATGATGGTATGGAGAGGAATTGCAGCCTCGCACCAACAGCTGTGTTGTGACTGCTCTCTAGACTGTTCATATGGATCCTCCAGCCCCAGCCAAGCCTTCCGAGGGCAGTAGTCCTGGCTGACCTCTGTCGGCAACCTCATGAGAGATCCCCAAGCCACAACTGCCACGCGGAGCCACTCACAAATTCCTACCTATAGAAAACATGTGAGATAATAAAGGATTAATGTTATTTTACGTCGCTAAGTTTTGGAGCAGTTGTTATGCAATCAATAATTAATATATAACAATTCTAGATGAGTCTCAGGAAAACCAAATCTTGTTTCTCTTGAATGGGATTTGGCCTTTCTCTCTGAACTAAGTGTGAATCCCTTAAAAAGAAAGCATTTCTTACTATTTATAATTCCACACACCTTTGAAGACGGGTTATCCTCCTAAATGTTGGGTCTGATGGTATCACTGGAATACTGAAATGGATGTTTAATTGAGTGCAAGAGCTTGGGACTAGCTGTCAGGGAGACCAAAACGCTCCATAACTGAGGAAGAACATTTGGAGCTTCCCTGGTGATTCAGGAGAAAGGGAGAGGACCAAGAATGAATGGAGAGGAGAGAAGGAAGGTGCAGAGTTGGAGGAAGTTTGCTTCTTTTCCAGGTTTTTGATGAGGCTGCCTAACTCAGCAGAACTCGTGCTCAATGAAGTGTTTGTGTGTCCCCAAGAAGAAACCCTTTCTGTGCTATTGGATGATTGCCCATGGGCAGCGATGGGGACCTAGGAGCTGGAGGCAAAACTATGGGGACCTAGGAGCTGGAGGCAGAGAACCTTCCCACGTTTTGGGGGAGGCTGCCTAACTCAGCAGAACTCATGCTCAGTGAAGTGGGTCCCCAAGAAGAAACCCTTTCTGGACTGTTGGATGATTGCCCAAGGGCAGCGACGGGGACCTAGGAGAAGGAGGCAGAGCTGGAGGTTAGGGGAGGAATTTGTACTTTCCTAGGTCATGGAACTAGGTGTGAAGGGATACAGGGTGTCTGAGGAGCAGAAAAGGCCAACTCTGAGCTTCCTACTGTGTGCCCGGAACTGATCTGCAGACAGCCACCCAGATATGAAGTCCCGTTCTCACGGAGCCTCCCTGCTGGGGGGACTAAGTTGGGTATATAACCCCATCAACTACTCTCTCATCCACTTTGCTCTTTTGCATTGTATATGACAAACTTTTTTTTTTTTTTTTTTTCAAGAAGGCCTAGGTCCTTATTGTGTCAGCTGAGCAGAACTGTAGTGAGCTGGACTTTGGCCTTTAGGGCAGGAATTTGCAACCTCTGATGCTGACGGGGCGTGACCAGGCATCTGAAACCAGGGCATGCTCTTGCGTTTGCCTCTCCTGCTTTGTCTTTCTCCAAACCTAGTGCTGGGCTGCACAGAAAGCCTGCAGTCACTGAGGTTCTCCCATGCGCTTAATGTGTAATATCAGCCCACTGAGGTGAATAAAACTCACAAAAGTTTACGGTGTGTAAATCACGGTTATGTTCCACCCTGGGCCTCAGCGCAGAAAGGTCCTGATTCCCTCTTAAGAGTTGTAAGTGGAAACAGCTTTTCTTCAGTGTCAGAAGAGTTTTAGGATTGTAGCAAACGTGTGAGAGGCAAGGCAGGCACAGCGCCCTCTCTCTTGGGAATGGGCGTGAAAGCTTGGATGGGGGCTTCACAGTGGCCCTAAGGGTTTCTCCAGGGATCCAGGACCATGGGACTCCCGCAGTGGTCAGCATGGCTGAATGACTGGGCAGTTCTAAAATCATGGATAACAGAGACCAAATCCAGGTCTTCCCAGGGAAGCAGAGTTTCCTTACCTTCCACTGCTTCCTGCCACACCCTTCCCCACCTATCTCAGTAACATTGTTCCTAAACTGACCTATTTTTTTTTTCCACACCATGTTTTCATATAATCAGGTCCCACTGCCAGGATGTCAGACCTTCCTGCTTCCACCTTCTCTGTTCTGCAAATTCTTACCTATAGTTCTCAAAGTAGCTGCAATGGCCTCCCTCCACACACCACTGCAGAGTTCCCATGGGCCTTGGCTCCTCCTGTAGTTTTGCCCTCATCTATGATACTTACTGGTGACACATCTCTCTCCCCTACAGAGGGTAAGCTCTAGAGATCAGAGATTATGTTTTATTCTGAATGATGACAGCTACGATTTAGGGGCAAGGTCAGGAGTCCCAGATATGTCATTGCGAGCCCTCAACACGGGAACTGCTCCCTTTCCTCCCATTTTACCGTAAGGCAACTAAGGTTCAAAAGAGCTAAGTGCTTTGTGCAAGGTTTCATTTAGGAGGAAGCAGGGTCAGGAGTTGAGCCTGGACCTTTTGTCTCTGGAATTGAGGCGCTTCACCTTCACTCTGTATTGTTTGCTGTGAATGGGCATCAACCAGGAGTTTGAAATGATTTTAGTGCCCCAAGGTTGCCCTCTCCTCACCCTGACAACCCTCGACTAGAGAGCACTTTGAAACCTGAAGGAGTCGAGGAGCCTTTTAAAAGCTCTCAGACAGAGACCAGGTATTAAGTCCCCTTGGGAGGATTTTAAAAAGCTCCCAACCAAAAAGCAAATCTTACAAATCATTGAGAAAAAAGGAACCTTTGCTCAGCATTTACTTAAAAAAACCATGTTTTTTCAATGATTAAGTCCACACTACGATCTAAGTTTCAAATACTCCAACAAAAGTCCTCTTTATTTACATCCAGTGGAAAGTATTGTCATGATTCACTGTTCAATTCAAAAGGTACATCCCTTACAAATATTTAGAACAGAAAGATTCCCAAAAGAAGTGTCAACACATATTACTATCACTACCATTACTATAAACGGAATCACCACACTCTAATGCTTGTACTAGTTTAAAGCTAGGATATAAAAGAAAATAGAATTTAAATGATAAAGAATTCTGATCAAACGTTAGCCTTTAGGCTTATTTTTCATATCTGAGAGCTTGTTGCCAACACCAGCTATTTGAGTGTGATCACCTAACAAAGAATGAGTTTCACTGGAGTGTAACTTTTCTCTAGGTTCCTTCTCAAAAAATGCACCTGGCTTACTAACAAGAGTTCCACATAAATGTGGGCTTCCCCCAGTTTGCCATTACTTTGTTTCTTCATTTGTTAGCTTCTGTATTGTCTGCCTTTCTGCGCCAGAGTTTCAGTTCCGTAAGAGTGAAAACCTAGCTTGGTTTATAACAGAATTTATGGCATTTAAGAGGGTATCTGGCCAATGGCAGGAACTCGATACATTTATCTATCTTTATTTTGCAGAAGTAAAGTGTCTTGCCCAGGGTCCCAACCACTTTTAATGACAAAGTCATAAGTTGCTAATATAATCAACAAATACTTATTTAACATACACAGCAGACCCCAGGCTAGGCTCTTGGCATACAATAAGAAGCAGGAATAAGAAGATGAATAGCGTTTCTGCTGTTAGGGAGCAGGCCGTCTACTTATGGGAAGAGAATTGAACTAGGATAGTTCCTTGTTCCTGTGTTAAACAATGCAGGGACCCAGCAAAAACTAACTTCGCTGCATGCCACACAAAATAAGTTTGATTATAGAAGGTAAGACTGTGAACTAAACAGTGTACTTTGTAGAACTAATAGTTTTTTTTATGAAGAATTGCTTTAAGACCCCTGCCTTCTTCTGCCCGCCAATCCAGGACGGTATGTCATCAACTCTGCCCAATTTCAATCAGTTCTTTACCTTGCAAAATCTGCCTTAAAATCATCTGTCTCAGGACCTAAAACCCTACAAATATATATATATATATATTGAGATGAAGTTTCACTCTAGTCACCCAGGCTGGAGTGCAATGGTGCGATCTCAGCTCACTGCAAACTTCGCCTCCCGGGTTCAAGTGATTCTCCTGCCTCAGCCTCCTGAGTAGCTGGGATTACAGGCACCTGCCACCATGCCCAGATAATTTTTGTATTTTTAGTAGAGACAGGGTTTCACCATGTTGGCCAGGCTGGTCTTGAACTCTTGACCTCAGGTGATCCACCCACCTTGGTCTCCCAAAGGCAGGTAGCATGCGCTACTGCGCCTGGCCACAAATATCTTTTTTTTTTTTTTTTTTAATTTCCATTTTCAGTACACTACTGAGACTCTGTTAAGGTTGTCCTGTCCCTTATTGCAGAACTTCTTGTACACTTAGCTTTGTTGATGAACAGGTTTTTCTGGTAGTCTTTTGGGGCTCCCACAGCCGACAGGGCGATAAACAATATTTAAATAGGCAAATAAATGAGCAAGATCATGTCAGAAATGACTCAGTTCTACGCGGAAGAAGGAGGAGATGACAGAGAGTGACGAGGAATGGGGTGGGGGGCACGGTATAGGAAGTATAGCTCTAGTGGCCAGAGAAGGTGTCTTGTAAGCTGAGACTTGAGGGATGGGAAGGTGGGATTCTGGGATAAACTGAAAATTCCCAATAGAGATGCTAGCTTCTTCAGAAGCCTTGAGATGGTCTAGAAGGGCATAATAATAAATATAAAGCCTGTGTGCCTGGAATGCAGCAGACCAGCGGCAGATGTCATGAAGTCAAGCAAAGGCCAGAACGTATGAGGCCTCACAGGCCATGAGAAGGAGTTTGGATTTTATTCTAGGAGCGCTGGGAAGCCACGGACATTTGAAGCAGGGAGTAACTATCAATGAATAATTTAAAAATAGCTGAAAATATGACTTATTCAAATACATAGTAAGAACATGCTAAAGATTTATTTAACTCATTAACAAGGAAAGCAGCAGGATGATAGAGCTGGTTCAAAGAGCATTTGAGGAACTGAGATGTATATGGTCCACTGGGAAAGGCATGCTGAAATAAATTTGCTAAGCTAGAAACATAACTATTTCATGTCCTACAGGGCAAGAACATCCCAACTTTTGCAGTTATCTTTTCTATTTCAGATAAAAATTGTTTGCATTTGCATTGTGTAGACACTTACATGTTGCCCAGCGTCTGAGCTCAACTTCTTCTGTCCAATTCTTCTTCTCTCTCTTCCTTTACACACATGGTGACCCCAAGAGTACCCTCTAAAGAGACTCATGTAGGTGCATCTCCATTTTAGTCAGGATCATGGAGAACCCAAGCAGCATCATGCATATCCACAGCTCAGAAATTTACAAGTTAATTTGCAACGTCACAGAGTTGAGCCTTAATAATAGCAAATCAAACAAAGATACATCCCCTGGATAATTAATGTTTTGTTATCATTAAGTTAAATAATTGAATGAGCTCATTAGACAGCTGACTTTTTGCATCGTTTTCATGTTTTGGATACTTTTTTTTTTTGAGACGGAGTCTTGCTCTGTCACCCAGGCTGGAGTGCAGTGGCGGGATCTCAGCTCACTGCAACCTCCATCTCCCAGGTTCAAGCGATTCTCCTGCTTCAGCCTCCCCCAGCAGCTGGATTACAGGTGGGTGCACCACGCCCAGCTTTTTTTTTTTTTTTTTTTTTTTTAATTTTTTGTAGAGATGGGGTTTCACCATGTTGGCCAGGCTGATCTCGAACTCCTGACCTCAAATGATCTGCTTACTTCTGCCCCCAAAGTGCTGGGATTACAGGCGTGAGCCACTGTGCACAGCCTCATTTTTCTAAATTGGAAAATGGAAGCTCTGAGAAATGCTGGAGTCACAGTTCTGGAAAGTGGCAACTCCAGAGTTCTGTCTCCTACATAGCCTTATTCCTCTGATGGTGACAGCCTTCAAGGTTCTTTCCTTGCCAGAACTGCCCCTTGTGCCATTGGGGTGGCAAGGAAAGACGCCAGCTAATTCTTCCAGACCTCCAGGTGACTTCTTGACAGAACATGCAATACGTATAAATGCAATTCAGATTTAATCAATCCATTCTGTAGGATTACCTCTTCAGGTATGCAAAGACACATGCACAAAGATGTTAGTTGCAGCATTGTTAATAATAGCAAAAGGTTGTATGCATTCTAAACATCTATTTAGAGGACAGTGGTTATAAAAATGGTAGTTTCTCTATTCTACAGAAACTGAAGTAGTTGTTAAAAACAGAATGTAAAGCATTTGTTATGTGTGCTGATGAGGAAAGGTGCTTACATTAAATGAATCAAGAAGGTTCCAGATGGATTAGGATTGTCATCCCATTTTACAAAACCTCAAATCTAATCATGGTGTGTTTGTATGACGGAAACATCTAGAAGGACACACAGCAAAACATGATGATTATTTCTGAGTAATGGAAGAAGACAGGAATGTTCACTTTTAATTTATGTAGCTGTGTTTTTTCAAAATTTCACAATGAGCACATACAATGTCTTTAAAAAATTGAGGTAAAATCCACAGTAACATAAAAGTCATGACTTTAACAATTTTAAAACATACGATTCAGTGGTTTTCAGTGCATTCACAAAGTTGTGCAACTATCATCACTATTTAATTATAGCACATATTTTTCAACCTAAAATGAAACCCCAAACCAATGAGCAGTCACTTCTTATTTCCTTCTTCCCCTGGCCACCACTAATCTCCTTTCTGTCTCTATGGTCTTGTCTATTTTGGACATTTCATATAAATGAAACCATATAAAATGTGGCCTTGGCTGGATGTGGTGGCTGGCGCCTGTAATCCCGACACTTTGGGAGGCCAAGGTGGGAGAATTGCTTGAGCTCAGGAGTTAGAGACCAGCCTGGGCAACACATAGAGACCTTGTCTTTACTAAAAACCACAAAAATTAGCTGGGCATAGTGGCATGTGTTACTCAGGAGGCTGAGGTGGGAGTATCACTTGAGCCTGGGAGAATGGGACTGTGGTGAGCTATGATTATGCCACTGGACTCCAGCCCGGGTGACAGAGCAAGACCCTGCCTGAAAAACCAAATCTGGCTTCTCTCACTTAGCATCATGTTTTTGAGGGTCTTCTATGTTGTAGCATGTGTCAGTACTTCATTCCTTTTTTATGACTGAATAATATTCCTTTGTGTGGATAGACCACATTTTGCTTCTCTGTTCATCAGTTGATGGACATTTGAGTTGTTTCCACATTTTGGCTATTATAAATAAGGCTTCTATTAACTTTTGTATAGAATGTTAAAGACTTGTTTTGTCTGAACACCTGATTTCAATGATCATGGGTATATGGCTGTTTATGAGGAACCACCCTAGCTTTACCACAACAGCTATGGCAAGTAAAAGTCCCACCAGTAATGAACAAGGGTCTTGATTTCTCCATGTTCTGACCAACTTCTGTTTTTTTTTTTTTATTTGACAAAATTGGAGGGTGGAGGGTGTGAAGTGATCTCTGGTGGGTATGATGTGATATCTTATTGTCGTTTTGATTTTTGTTTCTTTAATGACCATTGATGTTGTACGTTTTTTCACATGCTTGTTGGCCATTTGTATGTCTTCTTTGGAGAAATTTCTATTCAATGCTTTGCCCATTTTAAAATCATCTTGTCTTTTTGTTGTTGAGTTGTGAGAGTTCTTCGTATATTCTGCATACCAGACCCCTATCATATGTATTATTTGACAATATTTTCTCCCATTCTGTGGGCCATGCTGTCACTTTGTTGACAGTGTTCTTAATGCATGAAAATTCTTAATTTCAATGAAGTCCAGTTTGCCTATATTTTTAATTGTTTGTGCTTTTGGCATTATATCTAATAATTCATTGCCAAATTCAAGGCCAAGAAGATTTACCCTATATTTTCTTCTAGGAGTTTTACAGTTTTAGCTCTTCCATTTAGATCTTTGATTTATTGTGAGTTGATTTTTTCTTTTTCTTTTTTGAGATGGAGTGTCACTCTGTCACCCAAGCTGGAGTACAGTGGCGTGATCTCGGCTCACTGAACCTCTGCCTCCCGGGTTCAAGAGATTCTCCTGCCTCAGCCTGAGTAGCTGGGCTTACAGGAGTGTGCTGCCACACCCTGCTAATTTTTGTATTTTTAGTAGAGACAGGGTTTCACCATATTGGCCAGGCTGGTCTCAAACTCCTGACCTCGTGATCCACCTGCCTCGGCCTCCAAAGTGCTGGGACTACAGGCGTGAGCCACTGCGCCTGGCCATTTTTGTACATGCTATGAGTGGGTATGCAGTTGTCCCAGCACCATCTTTTGAGAAGATAATTCTTTCTCCTTGAATGGGCTTGGGCCCCTTGTCAAAAGCCAATTGACCATAAAACTGAGGTTTCATTTTAGGATTTTCAGTTCTATTCTGTTGACCTGTGTGTCTGTCCTTATGCCAGTACCACATTAATGTTGCCTTATAGTAAGTTCCGATATAAGGAAGTGCGAGTTTTCCTACATTCATCTTGTTCAAGATTGTTTTAGATAACCAAGCTCCCTTGCAATTCCTTATGAATTTGAGAATTGACTTTTCCGTTTTATGGCATAAAGGCCTCTGGAATTTTAAAGGGAGTTGCATTACTTTGGGGAGTATTGCCATCTTAAAAATATTGTCTTCCAATACAAGAACATGGGATGTCTTTGTATTTATTTAGGTCTTTAATTTCTTTGAGCAGTGTTCTGTAGTTTTAGGTATAGAATTCTTACACCTCCTTGGTTAAATTTATTTCTAAATATTTTATTCTTTTAGACGCTATTGTAAATAAAATTGCTTTCTTAATTTCATTTTCAAATTGTCATCACTAGTGTACAGAAATACAACTGGTTATTGTGTGTTGATCTTTTATCCTGCAGCTTTGCTAAATTCTTTGCTTATGAGATATGAGAGTTTGTTTTTATGTGTATTCTTTAGTATTTTCTACATATACGATTGTAGCTTTAGTAAATAGAGATGGTTTTACTTCTTTTTGTCCAACCTGGATACCTTTTATTTCTTTTTATTGCTAATTGCCATAGCTCAAATTTCCAGTACTAGGTCGAAGAGAAGTAGCAAGTGTGGACATCTATGTCTTGTTTCTGATCTTACAGGGGGAAACTTTCAGTCTTTCACCATAAAGCATGTTTTCTGTGGGTTTTTCATAGATACCCTTTATCAGGTTGAGGAAATTCTCTTCTATTTCTAGTTTATTGACTGTTTTCATGATGAAAGGGTGTCGGATGTTGTTAAATGGTCTTTAATCAACTGAGATGATCCTGTGTAGTTTTTTTCCTTCATTCTATTAATATGGTGTATTTTAGTGATTGATCATCCTATGTTGAACTACTCCTGAGATAAGTCCCTACCTTGTCATAGTGTATAATCTTTAGTATGCTTCTGGGATTCAGTTTGCTAGAATTTTGTTGAGGATTTTTGCATCTCTCTCTCTATAGTAACTTCCTTGCTTTCATTGCTGATTTTCATAATTTGAGTGCTCTTTTTTTTCTGTCTTACTAAAGGTTTGTGAATTTTGTTTTGTGGTCTTTTCAGAGTACCAACTTTTGGGTTCATTATCTCTATTTTTATATTCTCTTTTATTTCTCTCTGCTGTAATCATTACTTTTCTTTTCTGTTATTTGAGTTTATTTTATTTTTTTCTTTTTCTAGCTCTTTAACATGGAAAGTTAGGCTACTAAGTTGAAATCTTTTGGCCAGGTGGTGGCTCATGCCTGTAATCTCAGCACTTTGGGAGGCCGAGGCAAGAGAATCACCAAGTCAGGAGTTCAAGACCAGCCTGGCCAACATGGTGAAACCCCAACTCTACTAAAAATACAAAAAATTAGTTGGGTGTGGTGACAGGCACCTGTAATCCCAGTTACTTGGGAGGCTGAGGCAGGAGAATTGCTTGAATCTGGGAGGCAGTGGTTGCAGTGAGCCAAGATCGTACCACTGCACTCCAGCCTGGCAACATTGCCAGACTCCATCTCAAAAAAAAAAAAAAAAAAAAAAAAAGAAAAGAAACCTTTCCTCTTTTCAAGTGTAGGCATTTATAGCTATAAATTTCTTTCTGTGCATTGTTTTCACTGCATCCCATAATATTTGAAGTGTTCTGTTTTCATTTTTATTCTTCTTAAAGGAGTTCCTATTTTCCCTTATGATTTATTTTTGGTCCGTTGGTTGTATAAGAGTGTGTTGTTTAATTGCTACATATTTGTGAATTTACCATCCAGATTTATTTCTAATCTCATTTCATAGTGATCAGATAATATACTTCATATGACTGCAAAATTTTAAATTTATTGAGATTTCTTTTGTGGCCTAACATAATTTATTCTGAAGAATATTCCCTGTGTGTTTTAGAAGAATGTGTGCTTAGCAGTTGTTGGAGGAAGTGTTTATATATGTCTGTTAGGTCTAGTTGGTTGACAGTGTTTTTCAAGTCTTTTATTTCCTTGTTTATTTTATCTGTTGTTCCATTCATTATTAAAAGTCGGGGTGTTGAAGTGTCCAGCTATTACTGTTGAACTGTCTATTTCTCCCATTCAATTCTGTCAGTGTTTACTGGATATATTTTGGAGGTTCTGTTTTTAAGTGTGTATATGTTTATAATTTTTATATATACTTCACAGATTGGCCTTTTTATTATTATAATGTCCTTTTTGTCTCATAACAATTTTTGTCTCTGATACTAAGATAGCCATTCTAGGTCTCTTTTACTTGTTTTCATGGAATGTATTTTTCTGTCCTTTCACTTCAAACCTATTAGTGTCATTAGTATTAAAGTGAGTGTTCTATAGGAAGCAAATAGTTGGATCACATTTTTTAAAAAGTCAATTCTTGCTAATCTATGCAATCTATGCAGTCTCTAAGCTTGACTGGAAAATTTAATTTGTTTACATTTAGAATAATTACTGATAGGAAGGTAGTTTTTTCACTTTGCTATTTGCTTTCTACATGTCGTATACTTTTTGTTTTTCAGTTACTCCACTGCTACCTTCCTTTGTGTTCGATGCCTATTTTCTAGTTCGTGATTTTGATTTCCTTCTTGTTTAGTTCATGTGTATACTTTTAGTTATTGTCTTAGTGGTTACCCTGCAGATTACAGTTAACACCTTCATTTACTACAATATAGTTTGAATTAATACCAAATTATTTTAAGTAATATGCAAAACTTTGCTTCTGTATAGCTCTGACCCCTCCACCTTATGTTGTTATTGTCACAAATTGCATGTATATACATTATGGTCCCATCAATATAGATTTATCATGAGTGTTTTATGAAGTTTTCTTTTAAAGTTTTCTTTTAAATCTTATAGAAAAATGAGTTACAAATCAAAAATACATTAATATTAAATTTTATATTTATCTCCATAGCTACTTTTACCAGCTGTATTTATATGTTTATGCCCTTTCATATCAGCATGAAGGACTCTTTTTATCATTACTAGTAGAGTAGGTCTACTAATGACAATCAATTTTTGTTTATTGGGTTTATATGGAAGTATCTTCACTTCTTTATTTTAATTTTTTTCTTTTTCTTTCCTCTTTCTTTTGAGACAGAATCTCACTCTGTCACCCAGCTGGAGTGCAGTGGTATGATCTCGGCTTACTGCAACCTCTGCTTTTTGGGTTCAAGCAATTTTTATGCCTCAGCCTCCCAAGTAGCTGGGATTACAGGCATGCACCACCACACCCGGCTAATTTTGTTATATTTTTAGTAGAGACAGGGTTTCACCATATTGGCCAGGCTGGTCTTGAACTCCTGGCCTTAAGTGATCCATCTGCCTGGGCCTCCCAAAGTGCTGGGATTACAGGCATGAGCCTCCCAAAGTGCTGGGATTATAGGTGTGAGCCACCACACTTGGTTTAAAGAATGATTTTGCCAGTTATAAAATTTTTGTTTGGCAAGGCTTTTTTTGGGAGGGAGTTTGTTTGTATAATTTTCCTCTTACATGGTTTCTGGTAAAAAAAAAAAAAAAAAAAATCAGCTGCTGGCCGGGCACGGTGGCTCACCCCTGTAATCCCAGCACTTTGGGAGGCTGAGGCTGGTGGATCATGAGGTCAGGAGTTCAAGACCAGACTGGCGAAGATGGTGAAACCTCATCTTGACTAAAAATACAAAAAAAAATTAGCTGGGAGTGGTGGCAGGCAACTGTAATCCCAGCTGCTTGGGAGGCTGAGGCAGGAGAATTGCTTGAACTTGGAGGGCAGAGGTTGCAGTGAGCTGAGATCGTGCCACTGCACTCCAGCCTGGGCAACACGTGAGATTCTGTCTCAAAAAAAAAAAAAAAAAAATCAGCTGCTAATCTTACCAAGGCTCCCTGTACTTTATGATGAATCACTTCTCTTTTGTTGCATTCAGAATTTTCTGTTTGTTTTTGGCTTTAAAAGTTTGGTTAGAATGTGTCTCAGTGATATCTTTGAGTTTATACTTCTTGGGATGCTTTGAGCTTCCTGGATGTGTAGATTCATGTCTTTCATAAATTTTGGTGAAGTTTTGATCATTATTTCTTTAACTGTTCTTTCTTTCCCTTTATCTTTCTTCTTTTGTTCTGGGATTCCTGTTGTACATACATTGCTATGCTTGTCCCACAGGTCTCCAAAACACTGTTCATTTTTCTTTTTTTTCTTTCTTTCTTTTTTTTTTTTTTGAGACGGAGTCTCACTCTGTCGCGGCCCAGGCTGGAGCGCAGTGGCCGGATCTCAGCTCACTGCAAGCTCCGCCTCCCGGGTTTACGCCATTCTCCTGCCTCAGCCTCCCGAGCGGCTGGGACTACAGGCGCCCACCACCTCGCCCGGCTAGTTTTTTGTATTTGTTTTAGTAGAGATGGGGTTTCACCGTGTTAGCTAGGATGGTCTCGATCTCTTGACCTCGTGATCCACCCGTCTTGGCCTCCCAAAGTGCTGGGATTACAGGCTTGAGCCACCGCACCCGGCCTCATTTTTCTTTATTACTTTTTTCTCTTTGCTCCTCCAGTGGGATAATCTCAATTAACCTATCTTAGGGTTTGCTGAGTCTTTTTTCTGACTACTCAAATCTACTGTTGAATACCTCAAAGTGAATTTATCATTTGAGTAAGTGTCCTTTTCAACTCAAGAATTTCTATTTGGTTCCTTTTTATAATTTGTATATAATTATTAATATCATCTGTCTGATGAGACACCATTATCATGGTTTCCTGTAGTTCTTTGTACTTATTTTGAGCATATTTAAAATAATCAAATTGAAGTCCTTGTCTAGTTAGGTCCACTATCTGTACTTCCAAGGGTCAGTTTCTATTAATTTCCTTTTTTTTCCTTTGCCTGGGCCATACATTCTTGTTTCTTTGCATCTTTTATAATTTTTTGTTGAATACTTGACATTTTGAATACTTTAATGTGGCAGCTCTGGAAATCAGAGTATCCATTTTCCTGAGGGCTTCTTGTTTCTGCTTGTTGTTGCTGTCTGTTTGTTTAGCACATTTTCTTATTTAATTTTGTAAAGTCTGTAGTCTTTGTTGTGTGTGGCCACTGAAGTCTCTGTTCCACTAACTTAGTGATCAGCTAATGATTCAATAGAGATTTCTTTAAATGTCCAGAACAAAAAAATCCAGAATTCTCAGTATTCATTGACAGGGTGTGTGTGTGTGTGTGTGTGTGTGTGTGTGTGTGTTGGTGCATGCTTTTTAAACACTCAGTAAGGCAGTTGGCAACTCTGCCTTAGCTTTCATTTCTTGTTTGTGAAGAGTCTGAAAGCTGGTCAGTGGTGAGAGCTCAGAGCCTTCTCTGGTCTTTTCTATGCATCCAGCTCTGGGCATACTTGTGGCTGGGAAAAGAAATTATCTGAGGAATAAGGATTTTGAAACATTCCTGCACATTGCTTGTAGGTCCCAACCAGGATATTGACATCAATTCAGTCAAGATGTAGGTCAGTTCCATCCATACAAGGATCCCTTGTGTTGCCCTTGTATAGCCATACTGTCTCCTCCAAAATCCTTCAGCCCAACCCTAGGTAACCACCAATCTGTTCTCTATTTCTGTAATGTCATCATTCCAAGAGTGTTATAAAAATGGACTCATATGGTATGTGACCATTTGGGATTGGCTGTCTTCACTTAGCATGATTTCCTGGAGATTCATCTAAGCTGTGTATGTCAACAATTTGTTCCTTTTTATTGATGAGGAGAATTTTAGCATATATAACTTTCATAGTTAAAACATGCAGGAAAACCTTATTTTCTTAAAACCACATAAGTTCAGCTTTACAATGTTTTAGAAGCTTGACCACTAGCTAAGGTTATGGTAACATATAGATAAGGGATAGTGCCTGTCCTTAGGTTGCTTATGGACTAAAGGTAGAGACAGATACAGGAAAAAATAGCTACAAGGCTACAAGGTGGTAAGTTCCTTAGTTTTTAGATAAACAATGTTCTTTGGAAGCCCAGAGGAAGAAGACATAGTTTTACTGGGGTGAGGGAGGAAGACAAAGGCCAAGGAGTAGTAGTATTTTCCAAGTGAACAATGAGTTCCAAAATAAAAAAGACCATGTTTGCCAAGGCAGTTTGAAGTGATGACTGAAGGGCCAGTGCTGGAGTACTCTTAGGACATTTAAAAATCTTTGTTCCACTTTATATTAATATGTAATCTTGGGCAACTTACTAAGCAATGTTAAGCCTCAATTCCTTCTGCATGTATAAAATGAGGATGATGGGTTGAATGCATCCCAGGATTAAATGAGATGGGAGGATTAAATATATACGATAGGCCTAGCACATAGTATGCACTTCATAAAGGTGATCTGCAATTATTATCATTATTACTTTTAGTTTATTGTTGCCCCACCATCTACTATTCTGGCCTCTTGACTTCTTTCTTAGTGATTTTGTGCTGCTATAACAAAATACCGTAGACTGGGTGGCTTAAACAACAAAAGCTTATTTCTCACAGTCTTAGAGACTGGAAGTCCAAGATTAAGGCACCAGCAGATCTGGTGTCTCATGACAGCCCTCTTCCTGGTTTGCAGATGGTCAATTTCTCTTTGTATTCTCACTTGGTGGAGAGCAGAGAAGGAGAGCAAGTTCTCACATCTCTCTCTCTCTTTTTTTTTTCTTTGAGATGGAGTTTTGCTCTTGTTGCCCAGGCTGGAGTGCAATGGGGCAATCTCGGCTCACTGCAACCTCTGCCTCCTGGGTTCAAGTGATTCTCTTGTCTCGGACTCCTAATTAGCTGGGATTACAGGCGTGTGCCACCACACCTGGCTAATTTTTGTATTTTTTGTAGAGATGGGGTTTCACCATGTTGGCCAGACTGGTCTTGAACCCCTGACCTCAGGTGATCTGCCCACCTCAGCCTCCCAAAGTGCTGAGATTACAGGTGTGAGCCACTACACCCAGCCCCTCACATCTCTTCTTATAAGAGCACTGTCTTCGTTCATTTTGTCTTGCTATGACAGATACCACAGACTGGATAATTTATATGGAACTGAGATTTATTTCTAACAGTTCTGGAGGCTGGAAAGTCTAAGAGTAAGGGGCTGCCTCTGGTGGGTGATTTCTTGCGGTGTCATCCCATGGCAGAAGGCAGAAGGGCCAGAGAGTACTCACACATGAGAGAGCAGAAGGGGTCACATTCATCCTTTCATTAGGAACTCACTCCTGAGATAACAGCATTAATACATGTACAAGGACAGAGCCCTCATGATCCAATCACCTCTAAAAGGTTCCACCTCTTAAAGTTTCCAACACATAACCTTTGGGGGAAGTTTTAAATCATAGCAGGCATGAATCCCATTTATGAGGGTTTCATCCTTGTTAGGATCCCCTTTCCTAATACTGTCACATTGGGGCTGGGATTTCAACATGTGAATTTGCAGGAGGGATGCAAACATACAGTCCAAAACAACTTCCTTGTATCAGGAGCCTTGAAGAATTATCAAGACTTCTTGCCTGAAATTTCTCCAAGGTTCAGTGTTTAAGGTCACATTTTTCTGCCGTAACCATCCCACAGTGGAGTTTTTACTTGGTCTTACAATTCTTGTTTCTCTTGGTGAGTTGCACAAGTGGATTTGGGCATCAGAGGATGACCCTGAAGAAATGCCTGTGATGGAGTGGCTCCTAATAAGGGATGACATCTGTGGTTGAGATGGGAGGACTTGTCACAAAACTTTGTGTTGAGTGTTGTCAGGAAGCCTTTCCAGCATCTACACACACTGGGTGTTTACTGGACCTCTCTGGATCTGCGCTACCTAACTGCTGCACAACTACATCCATAACTCCCCACAACTTATAATCATGGCTGCTCTCAAAAAAGGTCAAGGGCAGCTGGGCTCGGTGGCTCACGCCTATAATTCTAGCACTTTGGGAGGCTGAGGCGGGTGGATTGCCTGAGCTCAGGAGTTCGAGACCAGCCTGGGAAACACGGTGAAACCCCGTTTCTACTAAAATACAAAAAATTAGCCGGGCGTGGTGGCACGCGTGTGTAGTCCCAGCTCCTCGGGAGGCTGAGGCAGGAGAATTGCTAGAACCCAGGAGGCAGAGGCTGCAGTGAGCCGAGATTGCGCCACTGCACTCCAGCCTGGGTGACAGAGTGAGACTCTGTCTTAAAAAAAAAAAAAAAAAGAAGTCAAGGGCAAAGCCACGGCAGCACCAACTCTCTGGTGCCATGAAAACAGGAACCTGGATTTCTAGTGTCCATGGTCTTCCTGGCTCACAGTCATTTCTATCTGAGTGCATTGGCTAAGAACAGGGCTGAGGAAACTACTGTCATAGGCCTAATTGGACCCACCACCAGCTTTTGCATGGTCCATGAACCAAGAATGGGGTTTACAGCAGGGGCCCTGGAGCCAGACTAACCTAGGTTTGAGTGCTGTCTAGCTGCACCTTGGGTGAGTGACTTACCTCACTGAGCCTCACCATCCTCGTCTGTACAGGAGGAATGAGAGAATGGCATGAGTCTCCTAGGGCTGTCATGAGGATTAAGGAAGAAAGCACAGTGCTGGAACGTAGTCAGGACCTGGTAAGTCTTCATTGCTAGTGTAATGACAATGACAATTTTTTTTTTTTTTTTTGAGTCGGAGTCTCACTGTGTCACCCAGGTTGGAATGCAGTGGTGCAATCTCAGCTCACCGCAACCTCCACTTCCTGGGTTCAAGCAATTCTCTTGCCTCAGCTTCCCGAGCAGCTGGGACTACAGGCACATGCCACCATGCCTGGCCAATTTTTGTATTTTTAGTCGAGATGGGGTTTCACCATCTTGGCCAGGCTGGTCTCAAACTCCTGACCTTGTGGTCTGCCCACGTTGGCCTCCCAAAGTGCTGGGATTACAGGCATGAGCCACTGCGTCCAGCCAACAATTATTATTTTAACTGTGTGATAGGTACCACGGACACACACAAGAATGAAACGCCATCTGTACCCTTGAGTTGCCCACAGTCTTGGTAGGGAGGCAACAAAAATGTAAGACAGTTATAACACAGTGGGTTAAATATCAAGAGAGGAGGAAACCTGGCCAGGCATGGTGGTTCACGCCTGTAATCCTAGCACTTTGGGAGGCCAAGGCAGGTGCATCACTTGAGGTCAGGAGTTCGAGACCAGCCTGGCCAACATGGTGAAATCCCATCTCTACTAAAAATACAGAAATCAGCTAGGTGTGGTGGTGGGCACCTGCAATCTCAGCTACTCAGGAGGCTGAGGCAGGAGAATCGCTTGAGCCCAGGAGGCAGAGGTTGCAGTGAGCCAAGATCACCCCATTGCAGTCCAGCCTGGGCAACAGGAGCAAAACTCCATCTCAAAAATTAAAAAAAAAAAAAAAAAAAAAAGAGATAGAAGAAGAAACCTAACTGCAGGAAGAGATGGATGGGTGCATTAAAGGTGACAAAGGGGCAGGAGGGAAGCCTGGAGTGATGGGTTGGGGTAAATATTGAATATTCTTGAAGAACAATTTCTGTTTTCTAGGCACTGGCTAAATGCTTTCCATGAATCTTCCTTATTTAGTCCTTATAATAATTCAGTGATTCTCAACCAGGGGGAGAAGGAAGGAGGTTTGACCCCCAGGGAATATTTGGCAATGTCTGGAAACCTTTTTGGTTGTCACGCTGGAGGTGGGGCTGCTACTGGCATCCAGTGCGTGGAGGCCAGTGATGCTGCTAGCACCCCGCAATGCCCCACAACAGGACAGCCCCACAACAAACAGCTGTCCTGCCCAAAATGTCCACAGTTCTGCGGTTGAGAAGCTTGGTGATAACCCTGAAGAACTGTTCCTGTCTACAGTTTACTGAGATGTAGAGTCTAACTTGCTTCCCGCAAGGCCCCAGAGCTTTGCAGCCATGCCACAAACACGATTGTCACAGCTTCCTTTGGCCAGCCAAGGCGGAGTTCTGAATGGCTTCAGTGGGGAAGTAACAGGGACAGATTTCTGCTTTACGAAAGATTATTCTGGCATCTCAAGTGGAGGAAGGACTAGAGGCCTGAGCTGGAGGCTGGGACCTGGAAGCAAGTTGCAGAGTAAGGTGCAGTGGGGTGAACCCAGGGGCGGGGGTCTATTGCCAAAGGGCAGGGTTTGCCACGCTTTCAGATTGAGAAGAGCAGGGATGATTGTTAAAGTAGACACCCCGCCCTCTCCAGCCCTGCAGAATCAGCATTTCATCTCAGGATGAAACAGCACTTGTATTTCAGTGAGTGGCCCACATTGATTTTTTAAAAAGCTTTTATTTAAGGTTCAGGGGTACGTGTGCAGGTTTGTTATATAGGTTAAGTTGCATGTCGTGAGAGTTTGATGTACAGATTATTTCATCATGCAGGTAATTAGCACAGTACCAGATAAGTGCCATCAGTTAAAATTGGCAGATACTGTAGTGTCTACTGCGTAGGTTGAGAGAGATCTAAACATTTTGTTCTTTTTTTTTTTTAGACAGAGTCTCGCTCTGTCACCAGGTTGGAGTGCAATGGCACGATCTTGGCTCACTGCAATCTCCACCTTTCAGGTTCAAGCGATTCCCCTGCCTTAGCCTCCCTAGTAGCTGGGACTACAGGTGTGGGTTACTACACCCAGCTAATTTTTTATATGTTAGTAGAGATGGGGTTTCACCTGTTGGCCAGGATGGTCTCGATCTCTTGACCTCGTGATCCGTCCGCCTCGGCCTCCCAAAGTGCTGGGATTACAGGGGTGAGACACCATGCCTGGCTGAGACCTATACATTTAAAAAATTATTTATTTATTTAATTTTTATTTTAAGTTCAGGGGTACATGTGCAGGTTTGTTATATAGGTAAGCTTGTGTCATGGGGGTTTGTTGTATAGATTATTTAGTCACCAGGTGTTAAGCCTAGTACCCATCAGTTATTTTTCTTGATCCTCTCTCCCCTCCTACCCTCCACACTCTGATCTGCCCCAGTGTCTGTTAGGCCCTTGCATGTGTCCATGTGTTCTCATCATTTAGCTCCTACTTATAAGTGAGAGCATGTGGCATTTGGTTTTCTCTTCCTGCCTTAGTTTGCTAAGGATAACAACCTCCAGCTTCATACATGTTCCTGCAAAGGACATGATTTTGTTCTTTTTTATGGCTGCATAGTATTCCATGGTATATATGTACCACCTTTTCTTTATCCAGTCTACCACTAATAGGCATTTAGATTGGTTCCATATCTTTGCTCTTGTGACTAGTGCTGCAGTGAACATACACATGCGTGTGTCTTTATAACAGAATGATTTATATTCCTTTGGATATATACCCAGTAATAGGATTCCTGGATCAAATGGTATTTCTGTTTTTATGTCTTTGAGGAATCGCCACACTGTCTTCCACAATAGCTGAACTAATTTACACTCCCACCAACAGTGTATAAGTTCCTTTTTCTCCACAACCTCACCAGCAGAGAGATCTATATACTTAAGCTGAGCCGAGGGGGCTGAGACTGAGAGCAATTTACATAGTTTTTCCAGAAGCTGGAGACATAGACACGAAATAACAGACAAGAACTAAGTAAAACATACAGTGTGTAAGGTAATGACAAATGCCTTGGAGAAAAATAAAGCAAGGAAGACGGATAGAAGTGAGGGGGTTTTCATTCTAAATAGGGAGGTAGAAAAGGTCTGTGATATATTCATGTGCAGAAAAAGGGCATCTTCGTGAGAGCTGCTTTAGAGCTGCATTAGAACCCTGCTCTGTAGTCAAGGAGAAACTCTTTATGAACTATCAGCCATTCAGCTGACAAACCATTTAAGGAACTGGCCATTCTGTGAACGGGCTTGCAGTGGAGAGTAAGGGAGGAGAAGCAGGTCAACACCAGAGGGAGGTTAGTTCAGCCTTGCACCGGCTGAGAGGGTGGCGTCCCCAGCAATGGGATGAGACCAGGGGAGCTTTCCCAGTCATCTTTGATGGATGAAGGGAGATAGAAGTTCATGCCCATTGTCCTGACCCAGTTATCCAAGGGTCCCTCTCTCACTCTCCAGAGTGTCTGAGTTGGGATGTCAGATTGGTGGTGACTCTCAAGATGCCACCTGGAGCATTAGGGCATGTGAGCAGGGGCTTACAAAGGGAAAATAACTCTCTGGAAGGAAATGGACAGGCGTGCAGAATAAACTCTCTTTTCGAAATGAAGACCAGCCCTTAGGCCACTGTCCCGGTACCCAGGGACAGCAAAGGAAGACAGCCTGTGAACAGCCCAGTGTCTGGCCTGGAAAACACATATTTCCACGCCATTTTAAACGGGCAGTTGCTGAATTCATCACTCTGTGTTTCAACAATAGGTACTTAGTTAATTAAGTGGCTATAGCCAATCCCTGATGGAATTATATTTGTCTTTGCAATGCAGAAAACATGCGATAATGTGTTTGAAGTGGGGCGGCGGCTCCTCCTCGCAGAAACCCTCCCCAATCCCCTACTCCTGACAGGTTTCCCTTCCCTCCCCTTCCTGCAGGCCCGGGGCTGGTTTGGGGCTCTAGTCTGAGCGCCTCCTCCGTGACGCTCCACATGGCTGGCACCAGCGCGCCCCCGCGCGGCCGCCTGCCAGAAGCTCACTCTCCGCGGAGGCGAAATCTGGTTTTGATTCAATTCGATTAAGTTCAGGGGCTGGGAGGGAGCCTTGGTCCTGGGCCCTACAGGGACTATAAACAAGAACTTTTAGGCTCGTGGGGTGGGGGACGGGGGCACGTGGAGACAGATAAATACAAACATGGGGTTAAGAGTTAACGATTGGAGCCAGACTGTCTAAGTTACTCCCGTGGCCACTACTAGGGACTTGGATGACTTTGGGCAAGTCATTAAACTTCTAAAAAACGGTAGTGTGGACCTCCCCGGGATGCTGCCAGCCTCAGACAGACAGTATTCAAAGTTGTCCCAACAGAGGTTTAGAAGCATAGAACATGCTCAGAAAGTGTTCCTTATTAATATTTATTATTATTATAATCAATCACCAGTGGTCTTTGTATGACATTTAAAAGATTCCAGAACGCACTCTCCCTTCTGTTACTCCATCCCTTACTACTAATATTAAACTTAATGTCTTTGTAAAAGTACGAAGGAGAGAAGAAAAAGCGTATTAACACATATGTCTACAACTAAATTATCTCCAGCTGCTACCACACTTGTTTCCCCTTTACCTAACCCAGAACCAGGAGGAATTCAGGGTACATTATGCCATATAATTGACATTTAAGTTCATCATATATAAAACAAATCCATATTAACTACGCTATTTCCCTCTGTATTTTGCCGGTGGTGTGGATCGTAAAACAGGTTGGCCTTACGTCCATTCCAGCGACTTCACTAAAGCACCTGGGGAAAATACAACTTATTGTAAAGCGGGGCCCGAAGTGTAAATAAGCAAAGAAATGGTAATTTGATTTGAGCATAAAGTTCATCCATATGGAGCAGGGTTTCTCCACCTTGGCATTATCGGCATTTTGGACTAGATAATTCTCTGTTGTGGTGGGGGTTGTTCTGCTGGCCTCTACCCACCCGATACCAGTCGCAATGCCGCCCTTACCTCTCCCCCGCCCTGCCCCCTGCTGACTCCTTAGTTGTGATCACCCAGAATGTCTCCAGACATCCGACAAATGTCTCCTGGGGGGCAGCACTGCCCCGAGTGAGAACCTCTAATATAGCGTGTGGTTTTTTGTGTGAGGCCATCTAGTTACAGCCAACAAAACGAAGCGTCCGGCTTGCATAATTCTAAGACCGCGGTTCTGGAATGGTATGTAGGCCCCTCCTCCCACAAAAACAGGCCCGTCTCTGATGTGGGAAAGGTCCCGAGGCCCCCTACTGAGCTGGAATTTGAAGCAAAGGAAGTGGGAATTGAAAACTGTTCCCAGGACCCACAGTTCTGCTGCCTGTAGAAATCCCCTGACAGTCCTTGGAATCTTATTAGAACATGGTGAGTTTAGTAAAGGATGCCTATGTTACCCACCGTAAAGGGGTCATTATAATATTGAATGAAAATTGATTTTGTTTAAGTACCACAAAATCTCACCATCCTTGCAAACTGTAGCTTTTATTTTAGGCAGATTTCTTGTGGTTCTTATATATCAGGGGTTGGCAAACTACAGCTCATGGGTGCAATCTGATTGGCCCCCTATTTTTGTAAATAAAGCTTTATTGGCACACAGCCACATCCACCCATTTACATTATCACTGTGGCTGCTTTCACTCCGTTCTTGCAGATTTGTGACAGACACTAGAATATTTACTGTCTAGTCCTTTACTGAAAAATTTGCCCACTGCTATTACATACAAACAATGTCCACAAAACTTCAGTGGTCTTATGCTCTGTTGATATGGCACACAATGAATTTTATATCATTTGGGCAGTAGTTTACAGACTTTCCTGCTGACAAAATTCCTTAGCAGCCATATCCTCACCTGGTTATAGAAATGGCTGCAGAAGGGAAGTAGTCGTATTTTTCTCAAGGATCAGAAGAGATCAGTAAGGCAAAGAAGGGTGGCATGACTGGCCCAAAGTCATGGTCAGTAAAAATCAGAGCTGAGACTCATGATCTCATCCCTTGTTCCATCATCACACTTCATGGATTTCTACCTGTGCTGAGCTGTGAGTTTGTCATGTGTATGCTGTGGTATGCAGATTCTCTTACAGCTGTTTTTTCCCTAAACATTCAGCTCTTTAGTAACCAGTGCAGATAAAAAACACGCTTTTGGTTTGATTGTTCGTTTGTATTCCTAGGATGGTGGTCTCATTTAGAAATTTCCCCAAACCGAGGTGACTTGCGTATTCTCTCCTAGTAAATCCAGACAGATATGTAATTTGCCCATTGTTTTGTAAATATGAACACCAAGTAAGTCACACCAACCCAGAAGGAATAAACTATGCTAATAGCATCTGAAAGCTAGATGGGATATACAGGCCTTCCACAGCAGATTTATTGGTGAAGTTATTTGTTTTTGCCCTGGGGCAAAATTAACTCAAGGTGGGATATTAGATATTTAGACCAGCATTAAAGTGTTGTTTGGGGGGGAAAAAGAAAAAAACTTGATTCTGTGTTTACATGTGGGAAACACTGTTTTGATAAAAAATAAAAAGGTTTCTGCTGCAGAACTTTTCAGAGCCTTTAATACATTAATATGCTTGTAACTTTCCAAGGGGGCCAAGGTGTGCAGCACTTTGCAACTTCTCTTGATGGTGGGCCCCCTTCTTTCCAGAAATATCCATTAGGGTCATTCTGTGGATATTTTTGAGGGCCTGCACAATGCTCCCCACACAGGGCAGCCCTATCTACATGGGGCATCCCATGTACCCCTTATGGGAACTGTCAAGAAGGGGTCATTATTGTCCCCACTTCATAGATGGAGAGTCAGGTTCAGGCTCCTCAGCAACCTGGGGTGGTTCCAGGATTCAGCTGCAGGCCATCTGCCCCAAGCCTGCATTCCTAGCTACTGTGTCACCCCACTGCTTGGCTGGATCTCCCTTGTTAATCAAATTGATTAGCCCATTCAGCTTCATAAAGGAATCTGGAGGTAAAATGGTTTAATTTTCTCATTGAGTTTCTCAGCATCTTGATGAAGAAACTGACCTCCTTTGTGGGCTTTGGTGTTCTAATACAGCTTGAATTGACTAGCATATAGCAGTTGTCTTTCTGGCCACAGAAATGCCTGATAATGATGTCAACTCAGGCTGGTGGCCCTGGCTCTTTGTTCTAAACCTTGAGTTGACCCTGCATGAACTCACAGGAATGGAGGTGCCGCTGAAGCCTCTCTTATGCTATGCCACACCCAATCTTTCAGTGGACTGGATCTGGCCCCCAGGGGAACGCCTCATATATTTATTAGTTAGGACTCTTGGTTGCAAGTGTTAGAAACTCAACTCAAACTCAGATGAAGCTGGAAACCATCGTTCTCAGCAAACTAACAAAGGAACAGAAAACCAAACACTGCATGTTCTCACTCATAAGTGGGAGTTGAACAATGAGAACGCATGGACACAGGGAGGGGAACATCACACACCAGGTACTGTCGGGGAGTGAGGGGCAAGGAGAGGGAGAGCATTAGGACAAATACCTAATGCACGCGGGGTTTAAAACCTAGATGACAGGTTGAAAGGTGCAGCAAACCACCATGGCACATGTATACCTATGTAACAAAGCTGCACATTCTGCACATGTATCCCAGAACTTGTTAAAGAAAAGAAAAAAAAAAAAAATAAAAGAAAGAAACTCAACTCAAACTCTTAAGTAAAAAGAGAGCTTTACTGGTACATAAATCCAAGGAAGGGGTGAAGAACTGGGCCTCAGGAAGGATAGCTACTCAGGTGGACTCAGGAACAGCCAGAGCCAGGACACGGCATGTTCTGAAACACTGTTTCTGCCTTGTTTCTTGGCTTTTCTCTATAAGCAATTTTATTTTTTCTTACTATAGACTGCCTCTTTTGAGGTAAGATACGTGGTGACATGGTCTGAGATTTTTAACGCCACCTTTTCGGCCACCAGAGAGTAACTGACTTGCATGTGGTTTCTTCCCAAGACCAAGCCTCAGGGAAGGGACCCATTGGCACAGCGGGGTTGGGTGACCACCATGGGATCCACCAACTATGACCAGAGTGGGAGAAAGTAGCCATAGGAGAGAGGAAGTTTCTAGAACGGCAGACAGTCCCACCTATTCATGGAAGCAAATGACAGCCAAATGGGTCAGTCAATTAAATTCTAACCCTGGTTTTTACTTTACCTATGAAAGTTTACCATTTAGGTTAAACAATTCCTGTTTTACTGAAGTTAAACGTTGTCTTTCTCCTTAAACAGAATAGTAAAGGGAAGTGGTTAAGCGGGGTATTTAAGTATATAATAGTATCACCTCCGAGAACTCTTGTGAGGATTAAATGCCGTAATACAGGAAAAGTGCCCAGCACACAGTAAGCACTCAATCCATGCTAGCTGTTGTTATTATAAACAAAGAGAATCCTTCAGACGGCATTTATGAAAAGCCATTCACATGTGTGTCCTTTCTCCTTAGTTTCCTGGGGGTGGAAGTCTGCAGTGCAGCCAGCCTCAGTGATAGCTGGCAAGAGTTGGGTGTCTGGTTGGGGTACAGGTCTTGTTACTGCGTGTGCTTCTCTGGGGAATGAGCAACAAAAGTGAAGCCTCAGCGGTGTCCACAGCAGGATCAGATTCTCTGCCCATCCTCTAAAACCTCCACCCCATGCTGACATTAAAGTGAATTTGTTTCCTGAGACAACCTAATTTCCTCTGAAAAGGTCTAATTTTCCCAGGAAGTGGTTCATTTCATCCAAACCCAAAATGATTTCAGCTGTCTGACGAAATAGGTGTTCCTTGTTCTTTACCCCGACGTCTACATCTCTGTCACTTCCTGGAAATGCAGACAGACAACTGCACAGAGCATTGCGATCCTGTCCCAGGATTTTCCAGACCATAAAGGAAATGTGGATATTAGACCGGCTGTGCCCTTGAGCAACACCCAGTACCTAAAATCACTGGGTTTCCAAGAGGGACTATGTGGAGGAGGCATATGGTTTTTATAACTGACAAGACATTCTGATTCATTAGAACCACTGAAATTGTGTGCGAGGGAAAGCTGCACAAACGAAGACCCCTTAGCTCATAGCTGTGACCAAGCTAGTGGGTTGGGGCCTTCAACAAATCACCTCGCCTCTCGGGCTTAGTTCTCTCATCTCTAAAGTGGAAATGAATTGGGTTTTGAGGTGTAAATGAGACAAAGACTGGGAAATGGCGCCCGTCGCACATTGCCTGACTCACAGGGAGCACTCCGCCTCCTCTGGGAGCACAGTGGAAGCGGAGAGGGAATCACCCACCCTCTGCCAACTGCTATCAGTCGGCAGTCAAATTGTTCTCTAAGCACCACTTTTCTTTAATCAGGCTATTCTTCACCGGGGCTGTTTTAATTAAGGGTCTGCTGTCAACACAAAACATATGTTCTGAAGTCTTGCTTTGGTTACTAATGATGCCCAGGATGATTAAGTCTGGAAGGAATTTCCAGCTCCTACTTGCTTGGCCTCTTCTCCCTCCCCCCAGTCCCTCAAGCCCCCATTTCCCTCACATCTCAGCTTTCACCCACTTACACTCAGTCCCTGGCACTGTTACCCTTTTGGAAACTGACCTAGAAAAGCAATCTGTTCCAATCAATATGCATGGTGTAATAACCCAAAACACACTTCTGACCATCTCTCATTCCTGCTGATAATCATTCTGTTGAGATCCAGGCTAATAATTTGTTATTTTTCAAACTACATTATTCAAAAAAAGTTACATACACACACACACACACACACACACACAACATATACCATATATATGTATAAACACACACACTGACATGTACTTATATGTGTATAAACACACCACATATACTTTATATATGCATACACACTACACATACTGTATATATGTATACACGCACTACATACACTGTATATATATATATACACACATACCACATATATGTGTGTATATAAACACACATACTATGTATGTATACACACACACCACATATGTATACACACACCATATATACTGTATATGTATACACACACCACAAATACTATGTATGTATACATACACACCACATATACTGTATATGCATACATGCACACCACATATACTATATATGTCTACACACATATATACTTTATATGTGTACACACACAACACATATAAACGTATACACATACCACATATGTATGTATACACACACACCACAGGTACTATATATGTATACACATACTATATATGCACACATGCACACCACATATATATGTGTATACTCACCATATATACTATGTGTGTATACACACACCACATATATGCATGTGTACACACATCACATATGTATGTATACACACACCACATATGTATACACACACCACATATACTATATTTGTATACATATACTATATATGCACACATACATACCACATATATATGTGTATACACACCATATATACTATGTGTGTATACACACCACATATATACATGTGTACATACATCACATATGTATGTATACACACACCACATATATTATGTATACACACACCACATATACTATATATGTATACACATATATGCACACATGCACACCACATATATCATATATGTGTATACACACCATATATACTATGTGTGTATATACACACCACATATATACATGTGTACACACATCACATATGTATGTGTACACACACACCACATATATTATGTATACACACACCACATATATATGTATACACATACTATATATACATACATGCTCATCACATATACTATGTGTATACACACACACCATATGTACTATATATATACACACACCACTTATACTATATATGTATAAATACACCACATATACTATATACGTGTGTACACACATCACATATATATTTGTATACACACACACTACATATACTATATATATGTATACACATACAGTGAACTGGAGAAGGGGCAGAGTGGTTGCCTATTGACTTAACTCAGTTGTTTCTGAATTGTCCCAGGTGTGGCAGATGACCTCCTACACTGGTCTCCACCTATGGGTATTTATACTCTGTAATCCCTTTCCCTTGAGTGTGGGCAGGACCCAGTGACTTGTTTCTAACCAATAGAATGCAGCAAAAATGATGATGTCATTTCCAAGATTAGGTTATAAAAGACCCTGCCTTCTGTCTCACTGGGACTGTCTCCTGGCCTCTTGATTGTGTGCTCTGATAAAGCCAGCTGCGTTGTGGAGGGGACTGCCTGGCCAGGCACTAAGAGGGGCTGCAGCCTAATAGCCACTTGAAACCCTGAAAGTGAGTCCACCCCAGTTAAGCCTTGAGACAACCCCAGCCCTAGCTGACACCTTGATTGCAGATGAGTAAGACACCCTGAGTTGGAGGACTGAGGAGCTGTCCCCAGATTCCTGACCCGCAGAAACTGGGAGATAGTAAATGTGTGCTGTGTTAGGCTGCTAAGTGTGTAGTCATTTGCTGTGCATGCAGCAACGCATAACTAATACCCCTAAACAATTCAGCCTGGTCCGAAATTTACAAACTCCTGAGATTATGCACCTGGTAAAGTGGAATAAGACAGACTCTTGTGAAGAGGAAGATAGTGCCTAGCTCAGAGTGCTGGTGTATGAGATGAAATAGCATTTGCTCAGTGACAGCCCAGGCTTGGCTTATAGCAGTTTTCACATGCATTAGCTATTATCACTGATTCCTCAAGGCCTGTTTTGTCTATTCCCCTCTCTGGAGACTTTTCTCAGTCCCTTTGCCTCCCTCACTAGGGAGAGCTCATCACTCACTGTACCAGGAACTTGCACTGAACCTATTGGAACCTTGCCACTCTATGCTATAGTCTTTTTATTTTATGCGAACCTCCTTCTCTCCACTATACTGTGAAATTCATCATTGTGTCTATAGTACCTATAGACCTATAGTCAAATTTTAAAAATCACCTTTTCTACCTTTTTATTCCAGGCAAATATAGTACCATGTTGAGACGCCTGGGGATGCAAATGAAAGCGCTTTTCTGAAGACTTTGTTGCCTTCAAAGGCAGGGAGAACCGTCTCAACCATCACAGGTGAGTTAAGCGCAAATAAAACTCATTGTTGAAGGAAACAGCAGGAGTTCAGAAAAGTCATGTAGAAGAAGTGGGGCTTTGATTGTGAAATTCTTTGATCCTCAAAGGCCAGGAACATTAAATTTCCTTTTCATTTTGCTCATGAAGAGATGGGAGTAGGAGTCAGGAGCTCTTGGAGATAGTCTGGCACTGGTAGGTACCAGTGTGTCCATTTTACAGATGAGGAAATGGAGGCAATTAAAGAAAAAAACAGGTCAGCCACATAGCTAAGTATAGGACCAAAAGTGACTTTATTTTAAATGCTCATTTGCCTGACTCACCCTGAGTCTGGGAATGCCTCCAAAATGTCTAGTTGATATATCACTTTTTATGTGGGACACCTATTCATTGTAGGTTTCCTCCAAAACAACCCTTGGTGCTGTTGCAGAAATCACAGGCTGTGATGCCTGCAGCATTCTCTCAGCCACCTACACATTCCTTCCAGAGCACGTATACTTTTGCCGCAAGATATAAGCCTTGGATCTAGGGGGTGGCAGTGCAGAGAGCTACCTGTCCTTCAGCTGCCCAAGACCATACTTCTGCTTGTAAGTTTCCCTTAATAAATCACCCCAGGCCAACAAACTGGATTTGTCTGCCTCATCCTTTGGTTTCTCGGCACCTTTGGAATTTGGGGGTCATTTTGGATACAAGGCCCTTTTACGGAAAGGCCAGTTAGTATGGGAAAGAGAGGGTAGTATGGGTCTCAAACTTAAGCCTGCTTGTTGCAGGAGGTCACGCTCCTAGAGTCACCGTATCGTTAAAGGTACCCTGCAGTTCTGGGTGGATATATCTGCAAACTAGAGGGCCACTCATTTAAGATAAATACCAGGTTTCCCTTCTCCTCCCCTGGGCCAAGGAGGAGGAAGAGCAGCATGTACATCTCGTTAAGGCTTCTTCCTTTTTCCTCCCGTCTAAAATTTTATTTGTTTATTTTCTGTCTTTTTTTTTAAATTATAAAAGTCATGAATGCTCATAGGAAAAACCCAGGCATTTAAAAAAATTTATTTTATTTATTTTTTTATTGAAGCAGGGTCTCACTGTGTCACGCAGGCAGCAGCGCAGTGGTGCAAACACAGCATATGGTAGCTTCGATCTCCAAGGCTTAAGGGATCTTCCTACCTCATTTTTAATTTTTTTATAGAGACAAGGTCTCACTATGTTGTTCAGGCTTGTCTTGCACTCTTGAGCTCAAGCAATCCTCCCACCTCGGCCTCCCAAAGTGCTGAGTTTACAGGGATGAGCCACCACACCCAGCCAACACATGCCTTTTTTAAAAACAAAACTGCAAGAGTTTTACGTGTGCACAGAAAAAAAAAAAAGTCTGTTTTGTTGACTAATGTGTCCACAATGCTTAGTTTGGAAGGAATTAGGTTATTAATAAATATTTATTTAATACACAAATGTGTTATTGCCAAGGGGCTAGATTATGGGAGGCATTAATTTTTATTTTATACACTTCTGTATTGTGATTGGTAATTTTGTGTGTCAATTTGAGTGGGCTAAGGATGTCCAATGAGTTGGTAAAACATTACTTTTGGGTGTGTCTGTGAAGATGTTTCTGGAAGAAATTAGCACCTGAATCAGTCGACCAAGTAAAGAAGATCTGCCCTCACCAGTGTAGGAGGGCATTGCCCATTTCACTGAGGGCCCAAATAGAACAAAAAGGCAGAGAAAGGGCAAATTCAGTGTCCCTCCTTGAGCTGGGACATCTATCTTCTCCTGCCCTTGGACACTGGAGATGCTGGTTCTCAAGCCTTTGGACTCCAGGACTTACACCAGCCCCTGCTACTCCCTTTCTGTGTTCTCAGGCCTTTGGCATTGGACTGGGAGTTACACCATTGGCTTTTCTGGTGCCCAGGACTTTGGAGATAGACTAAATTACACCACAAGTTTTCATGGTTCTCCAGCTTACAAATGGCATTTTGTGGGATGATATGGTTTGGCTCTATGTCCCCACCCAAATCTCACCTTGAATTGTAGTTCCCATAATCCCCACGTATAATGGGAGGGACCTAGTGGGAGATAATTTAATCACAGGAGTGCTTCCCTCATGCCGTTCTTGTAATAGTGAGTGAGTTCTCATGAAATCTGATTTTTTTTTGTCTTTTCTTTTCTTTTTTTTTTTGAGACAAGAATCCTGTTGTCACCAGGCTGGAGTGCAGTGGCACGATCTTGGCTTACTGCAACCTCTGCCTCCTGGATTCAAGCGATTTTTCTGCCTCAGCCTCCCAAGTAGCTGAGACTACAGGCATGTGCTGGCACGCCTGGCTAATTTTTGTATTTTTACTAGAGACGGGGTTTCACTATGTTGGCCAGGATGGTCTCCATCTCTTTACCTCATGATCCACCTGCTTCGGCCTCCCAAAGTGCTGGGATTACAGGCATGAGCGACTGTGCCTGGCCGATCTGATGGTTTTATAAGGGGCTTTTCCCCCTTTGGTTCGGCACTTCTCTATCCTGCAGTCATGAGAAGGATGTGTTTGCTTCCCCTTCCACTGGGACTGTAAGTTTCCTGAGGCCTCCCAGGCATGTGGAACTGTGAGTCAGTTAAACCTCTTTCCTTTATAAATTACCCAGTCTTGGGCAGTTTTCTACAGCAGTGTGAGAACGGAATAATACGCGGGATTCCTTGGCCTCTGTAATCACATGAGCTAATTCCCATAATAAATCACCTAATATCTATCATCTAGTTATTAATCCATCCATCCTATTGATTTTGCTGCTCTAGAAAGCCCTGATTAACATATGTATTATTCAGATTTTTAAATAATCATCTGCACGTGTGTGTGTGTGTGTGTGTGTGTGTGTGTGTGTGTATATATATTTTTTTTCTTTTCTTTTTTTTGAGATGGAGTTTCTCTCTTGTTACCCAAGCTGGAGTGCAATGGCATGATCTTTGCCCTCACCACAACCTCTGCCTCCCGGGTTCAAGTGATTCTCCTGCCTCAGCCTCCTGAGTAGCTGGGATTACAGGTGCCCACCACCATGCCTGGCTAATTTTTGTATTTGTAGTAGACACAGGGTTTCTCCATGTTGGTCAGGCTGGTCTTGAACTCCCAACCTCAGGTGATATGCCTGCCTCGACCTCCCAAAGTGCTGGGATTACAGGCATGAGCCACTGTGCCCGGCCCATGATTATATATTTTTATACACAAATAACTCATTGTTATACTTTAGCTGTAAAAATGCAGAAGGTATGGAGTAAATAATTATTTAAAAAAATAAAAAACAAAATTGGCATGTGTATTAGTTTCCTAGGGCACTGTAACGAAGTACAACAAACTGGGCAGCTTTAACAACAGAAACTAATTGTCTCAGAGTTCTGGAAGCCAGAAGTCTGAAATCAAGCTGTTGGTATGGCCACATGCCCTCTGGAATCTGTAGGGTAATCTTTACTTGCCTCTTCTAGCTTCTGATGGTTTGTTGGCAATTTTTGGCAATCTTTGGCCTGCAGTTACATAACTCCAATTTCTGCCCTCATGACATCCTCCCTCCTGCATCTGTGTCTTCACATGGCTGTGCTGTCTTCCTATAAAGACACCAATCATACTGGATTAGGCCCCATCCTAAAGACCTCATTTTAACTTGATTACCTGTGTAAAAACCCAGGCTCTGAAGCCCAGAGACAAAAGGACAACACCCAGGTCCATGGTGAGCTTGGATGTAAACCGGGAATGCCTTTCAACTTTCAGCACGTCTAATTGGGAAGAAATAACTGGAGATACAGTAGTTCCCTCTTATCTGCAGTGGATACATTCCAAGACCCCTAATGGATGCTTGAAACCTTGGATGGTGCCTGTCTTTGTTCATTTTCTGTTACTAGAGTAACACAGACTGGAGAATTTATAAAGAACAGAAGTTTATTTGGCTCATGGTTCTGGAGGGTGGGAAGTCCAAAAGCATGGTGCAGGCATCTGGCAAGGAGCACCTCATAGCAGGAAGCATCATATGGCAAGTGAGTGCAGGAGACAGAGACAGAGGACTCAAGTCCTTGGATAACTCACCTACTCCTGAGATAATGGCAATCTGTTTATGAGGGATCCATTGTCATGATCTAATCACTTCTCAATTTTTCCCTTTTTGCGGAGAACAAGGTCTCACTATGTTGCCCAGATAGGTCTCCAACTTCTGGGCGTAAGTTGTCCTCTCACCTCTGTCTCCCTAAGTGTTGGGATTATAGGCATGAGCCACTACACCTGGCTTCTTTCCAACTGGTTTTTTTTTTTTTTTTTCCTCTGAGATAGAGCCTTGCTCTCTTGCCCGGCTGGAGTACAATGGTGCAATCTCACGTCACTGCAACTTCCACCTCCCAGGTTCAAGCGATTCTCCTGCCTCAGCCTCCCAAGCAGCCAGGACTACAGGTGTGCATCACCACACCCAGCTAATTTTTGCATTTTTAGTAGAGATGGGTTTCACCATGTTGACCAGGAGGGTCTTGGTCTCTTGACCTTGTGATCTGCCCACCTCAGCCTCCCAAAGTGTTGGGTTTACAGGTGTAAGCCACCACGCCTGGCCCAACTGTTTTTCTTTCTAATCACTTCTTTAAGACCCCTCCTCTTAATGCTGTAATGTTGGCAATTTAATTTCTTTTTGAAATTATTTTATTTTATTTATTGTTTTCTAATTTAATTTTAATTTTAATCTTTTTCAGAAACAGGATCTTGCTCTTTTACCCGGGCTGGACTGCAGTGGTATGATCACAGCTCATTGCAGCCCCAAATTCCTGGGGCCCAAGTGAGCCTCCTGCCTCAGCCTCCTGAGCTGCTAGGACTACAGGCATGTGGCACCATGCCTGGCTAATTTTTATGTTTTTTTTGTAGAGAGGGGGTCTTACTGTATTGCCCAGGTTGGCCAGGAACTCCTGACCTCAAGAAATCCTCCTGCCTCAGCCTCCTAAAGCACTGGGACTGGAGGTATGAGCTACCATGCCCAGCCATGGTAATTACATTTCGACATAAATTTCTTGGACATATTCAAATCATAGCAGTAAGAAACCCTATATATATAGTACTATATATAAATTTCTCTAAATACTTCTATATACATAATATATATGTCTTATACATATGTACTTATGATAAAGTTTAATTTATAAATCAGGTAGAGTAAGAGATTAACAATAACAATAATTATAACAATGTACTGTCATAAAAGTGTATGAATGTGGTCTCTTTCCTCTCAAGCTATCTCATCATACTGTACTCATCTATTTTCAGACTGTTATTGACCACTGATAAATATCTGAAACTGCAGAGGGCAAAACTACTGAAAGCAAAACTGTGGTTAAGTGGCGATACCACCCATTGCCATAGTGGGGTGAATGAATTTTCAGGGTGTGGGGTTAAATCCCATGCTCACTTCTGCTTAGCTGTGTAACACTGGACCAGCCAGGCCTCCCCACGAGTCTCTGTTTTCTTGTGTGTAAAATGGGGAGAATAGCACCCATATTGCAAGGTTATCTTGCAACTCAAGGCAGTTGTAATGTAGCTGGCACATTATAGGCACTGAATAAATGGTAACTATGATTATTGTCATTATTGTGGTTATATTTACCATCTTAACAGAAGACAATCTTCTTTTTGTTGATATGGAGTTTCACTCTTGTTGCCCAGGCTGAAGTGCAATGGCATGATCTCGGCTCACCACAACCTCTGCCTCCAGGGTTCAAGCGATTCTCTTGCCTCAGCCTCACTAGTAGCTGGGATTACAGGCATGTGCCATCGTGCTCGGCTAGTTATATATTTTTAGTAGAGACGGGGTTTCTCCATGGTGGTCAGGCTGGTCTCAAACTCCCAACCTCAGGTGATCCGCCCACCTCATCCTCTCAAAGTGCTGGGATTACAGGCATGAGCCACCGTGCCCGGTCACAAAAGACAAATTTAAATCAATGAAAGAATTTTACTCTAACACTCTTTTTTTGGGAGTGGCTGAATTCATAATCCGGGACTATATGAAACTAACTTTTCTTGACATTGTTGGAAAAATCAAGCATTCCTGTGAAAGCCAGGGGAGCCAGTTTCGTTAACCTGTATCAGGCAGGGATATTTGGCTGGTGACAGCCATTCTTGAGTAATGGGCGCTAAATACCACTTCCTTCTAGAGAGCTCTCAGACAGCTCCCAGGCCTCATGTATTTTGAAAAGCAGTGTCCTTTATGTAATTGGCTGCGAAAAACATATTCCAAAGAGAAACATACGCCCCAGTAGTTACAGGGAGATTTTGCAATGCTGTCTTCTAAGAACAAATAAAGAGACAGATCTGAACCTGAGGGCCAGGCCACTTTGTTTGATGTGTTCAGATTTCATGCGACAAGAGGGAATAATTTCTAACAAAGTTACTTCTAACAAAGCATAAGTAACATGACCAGGAAACCTCAAATCCCTCTCCTGAGGTGTCCCAGAGGACTCAGAAAAAGTTAAAAGCAAGTTATGTTCTTCGTATGAAAACACTCATTTAATTGCTTCTGCAATTAATTAGTTCAGTTCTTGCTAAATTGCAGTCAGACAAATGCCCACATCAGACTCTCCCCTCCCTGGTCTTGTTAGGTGTTTGGAGAAGGGAGGTTGCCCTGACAGCAAATGTGCCCCTCATTGTTAGTTTCAGTGGCCATGTGAGTGGTTTTTATTGGTTTGTTTTTTTCTGTTTTTAGGAATATGGATGAGGCTGTCAATTTAAAAAGAAAAAGTCAGGCTCTAGCCCTTGATTGGCTGTTGCTGCTCAAGCTGGCTATTTAGTTTTAGAGCTGATTCTCTGCTTCATTAGATGGTGCATTCACATGAAGCTTAGTTACGTAATACATAATTTTCTAAAACAGGAGTCATCCCATTTACCAGGTGATGGAGAGGCCCAGGTTGGCCTCAGATGCAGTCTCAATAGGCAGTTGCTACTTGGGATGACTTAAGAGGACCAGGGCCTTTATCCACTCCTCTCACCCCATTCATATCACCCAAGCAAGAAAAGTCTTTTTTTTTTTTTTTTTTTTTTTTTTTAATTATCAACATGGTAGCAAGGACCCTTTGGGTTTTCATTCGTTTGGCTTAAGAGATCTTCTCTCTAGGTACAAAAGAACTAAGAAGAGATACCGCTATTCCTGTCACCCTCAGACTGTTCACTTCTTTGCTTTTCCACCTCAAGGTCTCCGCACTTGTGGATTTGGTTTCCTGCCCTGCTGGCTTTCAGTCTGGTGCACTCTAAGGAACAGCCTGAGGAGGCACAAGTGGTCCTCTTGCTTCCTTGAGTTGGTCATTCAAGTTTCTGGCAATAACTCTTGCTTCTCTGATTCCCAGGACTGGGTTTCAGCTCCAGGGTCTCCAGATCTGTGCACACAGTTGGAGTTTTCAAACTAGTCTCTTTGTTTACAGAAGTATGGGCTACAGTATGTCTACCAAAGGGTTTTCCTCAAACATCACCATCACTGTCTTCATCATTTCCGTCACAATTAACGTTCATCATTATTTTGTGCCAGGTACTATAACACTCGCATTACATAGACAATTACATTCAATACTCATAGCAATCCTGTGCAAGAGGTGCTTTTTCTTTCCTCATTTTGAAGATGAGAAAACAGAGGCTCAGAGAGGTTGCATTACACATCCAAAATCACACAGCAAGTAGGTAGTGAAGCTGATGTGTAAAGCCATGCTCTCTGACTCTAGAACCTTTACCACTCCAATGTACTTTTCATATATTTTTCCACCTTGCCCCCCTGTTCAAAGATCCCTGGATGGGCCTGTCACCTCCAGGATAAAGGGGCAGCTCCCCAGTGTGGCTGTCAATGCCAATCTGAGCTGATGCAAGCCTTATGTTCCACCCAGGACAGGGATAGGCCTCATGGCCTCCCTTGCTTTTCACGTTCTGACCATGTCCAAGGCCCAGCGTGCTGGTCATTTCCTCTGAAACACTATTTTCTGAATCTCCCATGACATCCTCTTCCTTCCTGTAACTCTTCCAACCTCAACCTTTATCCCACCCTAGATTTGATAAAAACCATGTTTATTAAACAGGACACATTGTAAAGATTCTAATGGGAGGCACCTCTAGATTTTTTAAGTTAAATTTTAATATTTTTCCAAATGAATATATGCAACTATTATTGCCTTTTAAAAGAGAAATATGGCCGGGCGTGGTGGCTCAAGCCTGTAATCTCAGCACTTTGGGAGGCCGAGGCGGGCGGATCACAAGGTCAGGAGATCAAGACCATCCTGGCTAACACGGTGAAACCCCGTCTCTACTAAAATAAAATATAAAAAAGAATTAGCCGGGCGAGGTGGCGGGCACCTGCAGTCCCAGCTACTCGGGAGGCTGAGGCAGGAGAATGGCGTGAACCCGGGAGGCGGAGCTTGCAGTGAGCCAAGATCGCGCCACCGCACTCCAGCCTGGGCGACAGAGCGAGACTCCGTCTCAAAAAAAAAAAAAAAAAAGAGAAATATTGCTAAAAGACAATATTAATCAGCGGCCTTGCTCTACATGAATCTTTTTCTCAGAGGCAATTACTTTCATCTTTAAAGCTGTTTCTTCTCATTTTGAAAACATTTTATAAAACATGTTTATCCAGCTACCTCTTGATTCTCCAATTTCAACCATTTTTTTCTTGACTTTCTATTATGATATGTCAAGATTTTAGCTCTTACATACTCCCACTTCCTTCAACACCCTAAAATAGTTCTATCACATGTTTGGTTAAATTCACTTTCAATGTTTATATTATTGTGACTGTAGTATATATCACATACTGCTAAGACAAATTTGGAATAGAAGTCTATTCCTATCTTTGTATAACTTTTTTAGAGTTATTACTTGCTTTATTATTGCTATTTTTATTTCCTTAATTTTCTTAGGGTCTCTGTATCTTTTAATAGCTCATATTTCCACATGGTCAAACATGTCTGTTGAACTACCAGTTCTGCATGACACTCCCTGGAGAAAACCCTGTGGACTCTGAGTTCCGCTCTTCAGGATGCAGCACACCCATCATTGTCATTATCCACAGAATTCCTTTCAGGTATCTCCTTTGCTGGATTAGCCGTTTCCTGGATCTTATATCTTTGTCTCTTTTTAGTTAATTCCCTTGTGTGTTAGTTCGCTCGGGCTGTGAAACAGTCAAACACCAACTGTTTGACTTAAACAATATACATTTATTTTTTTCACAATTCTAGAGGCTGGAAGTCCAAGATCAAGGTGCCAGCAGGTTTGGCTTATAGTGAGACCTCTTTCCTTGGCTTGGAGATGACACCTTCTTTCTGTGTCCTTGCATGGACTCTTCTCTGGGTGAGTGGAGAAAAACACAGAGCTCTGCTGTCTCTTCCTCTTTTTATAAGGACACCAGTCCTATTAGATTAAGAATCTACCCATATGTCCTCATTTAGCCTTAATTACCTCCTCTAAGGCCCTGTCTCCAAATATAGTCACATTAGGGGTTAAGCTTCAACATGAATTTTAGGAGGACATCAGTCAGTCTATAATACAATTTTTATGGTGTTTACCTGCTAAAGGGTACAAGGAAAGATCACTTTTTGAGATGTTCCTTTATTTTTATCCTATCTTTATACTCAATAGACAATCTGGCTGCATGCAGAATCTCAAGTGAAAAATTACTTTTCTTAAGAAAAAAATAGTTTGGCATTGTGTAGCAAGATTAAAAAGAGCATTTTCTTTTATCCAGCACTTCCACTCCCAAGCATAAACCCTAGAGACAAATTTTTACATATATGTGAGAACACCTGTATAAAAGTATGCATAACTTACTGTGTAAGCAAGGTGGTAAATATGACTCATAGAATGCAAGTATAAAGTACTTTTTATTTTGTCTAACATTGTCTCTTTAAAATTTATTGGCCCTGGATAAAAGCTTGGGCAAGCTCATGGCTTTTCTGGTTATTCTTAGAGACTAGAGAATACTACTGTTACTTTAAATCAGAGAAGAGAGTCATAGTGCAGAAATTATAATGTTTAGTCCAATACATAAGCAATTTTTCAACCTTCACCCAAACATAATACTTTTCCATCCTCCAGGCCAACCCTCCATTTGGTGGTGGTCTGGGGGAGGGAAGGGATTGGGGGTAGGGGGTGCATTTGGTTCCTCCAGCTGCCATATCTTCCAAGGGTCTCCTTGGGCAAAATTCGGAATGATTGCAGACCACCTCTTTGTCTCAAGAGCCACCTTTGGTTCATGAGAACATGAGAAACATTCATACATCCTCTGCCCCTACACAGAAGAAGCCAGGATGATCCAGTGCAGTGGTCACTCTCCTTACTCATCCACACATCCATCCATGCATCCATCCGTGCATCCATCCATGCATCCATCCATGTATCCATCCATGCATCCACCTGTCCATCCATCCATGCATCCATCCATGCATCCATCCATGTATCCATCCATGCATCCATCCATGCATCCACCCGTCCATCCATCCAACCATCCATCTACCCATCCATCCATTCATCCATCCATTCATCCATCCGTCTATCCATCCGTCCATCCATCCATCCATCCACCCACTTGTCCATCCATCCAACCATCCATCAACCCATTCATCCATCCATCCATCCATCCATCCCTCCATCCACCCGTCCATCCATCCAACCATCCATCTACCCATCCATCCATCCATCCATCCATCCATCCATCCACCCATCCATCCATCCCTCCATCCACCCATCCATCCATCCAACCATCCATCTACCCATCCATCCATTCATCCATCCATCCATCCATCCATCCATCCATCCATCCATCCATCCATCCAACCGTCCATCCATCCAACCATCCATCTACCCATTCATCCATCCATCCATCCATCCATCCATCCATCCATCCATCCATCCATCCATCCACCTGTCCGTCCATCCATCCAACCATCCATCCATCCATCCATCCATCCATCCATCCATCCATCCATCCACCTGTCCGTCCATCCATCCAACCATCCATCTACCCATCCATCCATTCATCCATCCATCCATCCATCCATCCATCCATCCACGCACTCACCCATCTATCCATCCATTCACCTACCCATGTATTTATTCACCTACCCATTCATCCACCACCCACCCACCCATCCAGCCAGCCAGCCATCCACCCATCCAGGCAACCACCTAACATCCATTCATTCTTCTATGCATCTGTCTTGTCTACCCCAGCATTTCTTGAGCCAGAGGCAGACAGTAGTTCTAAACTGCAGAGATCACAAAGGACTCTTTTGAGATCTCTCATAAAGCTTGAGGTGAGAGGCAGGCATCCTCCTTCTGCCACTTAAGGGGATAGTGACACAGCCATCATCACAACATCACTCTTCAAACAAAATCTCCTCCAAAAAGCCTCTTTCTTCCTTCAGCTTTTACAAGCAAATGTTTATGTTTTCACATTTGACACAAAGAGGCCACATTTATATAAACACATTATGTCTTCAGACCACTTTCATTGCAGTTTTGAACCTCAGATATGACAAATTCTCATATCAATGTATCCCTAATTTCTTTTATAATTTATTTTTTACAAATTATGACATAATAAAACTTGATAAGTGATTACTCATGTAAAATATTTCCTTTAACACTTTATAAGTTAATCAAGTGGATAGCCCAGTAGATTTTAGTTGTTGCTTAAATAGGGAGTTCTCATGATTTTAGTATTATACAAATTTAGTTGAGACTACACTCAAAAATAAGTTTAGAAAATAGCACTATAAAAGATGGGGAGTGAGCAGTAAAATAACCCATACAGGATGCTATGCTGTAGGAAATTAGATGTTTTCACTGCTTCTGTGGTCTCAAAGTGAGTAAAGGGCTTGAGAGTCATGAAGCTGATTCCTTCCATTGTAAAGTCTGTATATGGCCCTTGCTTTGGTATCTGAAGGTTATCATTCCCTGGTGCCTCAACAGAAACATCCAAGTTGACATCTTATTTATATATTTTTTGATATCAAAAGATTGGAAACAAACTTTATATCCATAAGTAAGAGACTACATAAATAAGTGATGCTATATCCATGCAAACCAACCATCCTATTATGCTAAATCCATGAAGCATCATACAACAGTGATAATGAACCAGGGCAACACTTATTAACATGGATAAACCTTACAAACAAAATTCTAAGGGGACAATTCCATATATTATATGTATTATAATTTGTATACATTAATATGTGTATCATTCTATATTTTAAAGTGTAAAATAATATTGCTTAGGAATACATGGATATGTAGCGAAGTATAAGGAAATCTGAGGCATCACATGCAGTTGATAATGACAATGATGGCAATATTTGCTTCTAGGAGGTGGGGAGAAGGATAGGACGTGGAAAATATATTCAGAGGGTTTCAACTCTCTTGGTAATGTTTTATTTTTTGAGTTGGAAGATACTTGGTTTTCCATTGTATTATTCTTCACACCTTGTGATTTATCTTTTTTTTTTTTTTTTTTTTTTGAGTCGAAGTCTCACTATGTAGCCCAGGTGCAGTGGCACAATCTCGACTCACTGCGAGCTCCGCCTCCCAGGTTCACACCGCTCTCCTGCCTCAGCCTCCTGAGTAGCTGGTACGACAGCAGCCTGCCACCACAGTGCCCGGCTAAATTTTTTGTATTTTTAGTAGAGGCGGGGTTTCACCGTTTTAACCAGGATGGTCTTGATCTCCTGACGTCGTGATCCGCCCACCTGGGCCTCCCAAAGTGCTGGGATTACAGGCGTGAGCCACCAGCACCTTCTGATATATCTTAACTAGTTTAGATTATGTTTGAAAGAAAATACTTTTTTTCCTTCAAAATTTGAAGACTCTCATCCATTCACCAGTTTCCAATGTTGGTGGTAAGTAAGCTAATGCCATTTTCAGATCTGATTATTTTAGTGAGATCTATTTCCTTCCTCCCGCTTCCCAACTCTGGGAGCTATTAGAAGCATTACTTTTTGAAACATTCTCTTTTTTGACACTGCTGGGCTCTTTCAGTATGGAACATAGACTCTTATACAGATATTGTTAAAGAGATCACTCAAATTTCCTTTCATCATGGGAAATTTGAGTGATCTCTTTAATAATATCCTCTCTCCTGCATTTTCTCTGCTCCTATTTTCTCTAATTACAGTTATTTGGATGTTGGACTTCCTAGACTAGTTCTCTAATTTTTATTTACTTTATTTCTAATTTTTGACCTATTTCTCTTTTCATTCTAAGGGATTTCTTCAAATTTATCCTTCAGTCCTCTAGTGAATTTTAAAAATTTCTTCTATTACATTTTTAATTTTAAATGTTAATTTTTCTTAATTTTCTATCTCTACATTGTCATCCCTTCTTATTTCATGAATACAGCATCTTTTCATATCTCCTAGAACATTAAATATATCCTTCATAGTTTTAATGCCTTTTCTATTCCTTGCATTGTGTCTGTTTGTTATGAGTTTCTTCTTTGTCTCCTCCTTTTTTTCTTCTCCTTCTTCTTGCCCCTTTCCTCCCCTTCTTTTTTCTTTCTTTTCTCCTCCTCCTTCTTCTTTTCCTTCTAGTTTTTGTTTAATTTCCTTCACAGTATAGATTTTCATCAAATGTATGCACATGCTTGGCAGACCATTTCTATGGAAGAGAATGTGCTAAAAAGCTGAATGAAGATTTGTGTTTATGAGTTGAATGGCAGGTTTCACTATAGGGCAGCTGTTCTCAAAGTGTGGTCTGTGAACCCCTAAGAGTCACTGGGATCCTTTCAGGGGTCTACGGCATCAAAACTATCTTCATAATAATATTGAGATGTTATCTTCCCTTTGTTCTGGGTTGAAAATTATAGTGATTATGCAAAAGGAGTGATGGATACGATGGATAATTTCATTTGTCAAATTGGCACAGGGTGCTCAGGAATTTGGTCAAAAATTATTGTGAATGTTTCCGTGAGGGTGCTTTAGATTAAGGTTTAAATCTGTGGACTTTAAAAAATTGTAGTAAAATATACATAATATGAAATCTACTCTCAACAAATTTTGAAGTGTACAGTATAATATTGCTAACTGTATGTACATTGCTGTATAGCAGATCTCTAGGACTTTTTCACCTCGAGTGACTGAAACTATGTCTATTCAATAGCAACTCCTATTTCCCCCTCCCCTAAGCCCTGGCAACCACCATTTTACTCTCTGCTTCTATGAATTTGACTACATTAAATTACTTCATAAAAGTGGAATCAGGTAGCATTTATCTTACTGTGATGAATGTATTTCATTAAGTATAATCTCCTTAAGTTTCATTCATGTTGTAGCATATGACAGAATTTCTTTCTTTCTTAAGGGTGAATCTTACCCTACTGTGTGCATGCACACACACACAGACGTACACACACACACACATATTCTTTATACATTTATCCATTAATGAACATTTAGGTTACTTCCACCACTTGGCTATTGTAAATAATGCTACAAAGAACAGGGGAATACAAACATGAGGCCCTGTTTTCAGTTATGTTGTATATATGCCCAGAAGTGGGACTGATGGATCATATGGTAGTTCTATTTTTAATCTTTTGAGGAAACTCCATACTATTTTCCACAGCGAACTGTACCATTTTACATTCCCAACAACAGTGCACAACAATTCTAATTTCTCTGTATTTTAATCAACATTTGTCATTTTCTGGTTTGTTTTTGTTGTTGATAATCGGCCATTCTAGCATGTTGCTGTCTAGTATCCTTGAATTTCTTTTTTTAAAATTTATTTTTTATTATTATACTTTTAAGTTCTAGGGTACATGTGCACAATGTGCAGGTTTGTTACATATGTATACATGTGCCATGTTGGTGTGCTGCACTCATTAACTTATCATTTACATCAGGTATATCTCCTAATGCTATCCCTCCTCCCTCCCCCCATCCCACGACAGACCCCAGTGTGTGATGTTCCCCTTCCTGTGTCCAAATGTTCTCATTGTTCAATTCCCACCTACGAGTGAGAACATGTGGTGTTTGGTTTTCTGTCCTTGCAATAGTTTGCTGAGAATGATGGTTTCCAGCTTCATCTATGTTCCTACAAAGGACAAGAACTCATCCTTGTTTATGGCCTCATAGTATTCCATGATGTATATGTGCCACATTTTTTTAATTCAGTCTACCATTGATGGACATTTGGGTTGGTTCCAAGTCTTTGCTATTGTGAATAGTGCCACAATAAACATACGTATATATGTGTCTTTATAGCAGCATGATTTATAATCCTTTGGGTATATACCTAGTAATGGGATGGCTGGGTCAAATGGTATTTCTAGTTCTAGATCCTTGAGGAATCGCCACACTGACTTCCATAATGGTTGAACTAGTTTACACTCCCACCAACAGTGTAAAAGTGTTCCTATTTCTCCACATCCTCTCCAGCACCTGTTGTTTCCTGACTTTTTAATGATCGCCATTCTAACCAGTATGAGATGGTATCTCATTGTGGTTTTGATTTGCATTTCTCTGATGGCCAGTGATGATGAGCATTTTTTCATGTGTCTGTTGGCTACATAAATGTCTTCTTTTGAGAAGTGTCTGTTCACATCCTTTGCCCACTTTTTGATGGCGTTGTTTGATTTTTTCTTGTAAATTTGTTTAAGTTCTTTGTAGATTCTGGATATTAGCCCTTTGTCAGATGAGTAGATTGCAAAAATTTTCTCCCATTCTGTAGGTTGCCTGTTCACTCTAATGGTAGTTTCTTTTGCTGTGCGGAAGCTCTTTAGTTTAATTAGATCCCATTTGGCTTTTGTTGCCATTGCTTTTGGTGTTTTAGACATGAAGTCCTTGCCCATGCCTATGTCCTGAGTGGTATTGCCTAGATTTTCTTCTAGGGTTTTTATGGTTTTAGGTCTAACATTTAAGTCTTTAATCCATCTTGAATTGATTTTTGTATAAGGCGTAAGGAAGGGATCCAGTTTCAGCTTTCTACATATGGCCTCGAATTTCAACTTGATGAATTTTCTTTACTGTTTCTTGTAAGGCAGGTATAATGGTGAGACACTCTTTCAGCTTTTGTTTACCTGGAAAAGTATTTCTCCTTCCTTTTTTTTTTTTGAGACGGAGTCACGCTGTATCACCCAGGCTGGAGTGCAGTGGGCAATCTCGGCTCACTGCATTCTCCGCCTCCCAGGTTCACCCCATTCTCCTGCCTCAACCTCCCAAGTAGCTGGGACTACAGGCACCCGCCACCACGCCTGGCTAATTTTTTTTTGTATTTTTAGTAGAGACGGGGTTTCACTGTGTTAGCCAGGATGGTCTCAATCTCCTGACGTCATGATCTGCCCACCTTGGCCTCCCAAAGTGCTGGGATTACAGGCATGAGCCACCACGTCTGACCCTACTTCATTTTTGAAGAAAAGTTTTGCTGGATACAATATTCAAGCTGGACAGGATTTTTTTCCTTTTGGCACTTTCACTATGTCATCCCACACACTTCTGAATTACAAGGTCTCTGCTGAGAAATTTGCTGATAGTTTTACACAGACTCTCTTTTATGTGGCATGTCACTTTTCTTTTACTGCTTTCATAATTTTCTTTTTGTCTCTGACTTTTGAACATTTGGTTATAATGTGTTTGGGTGATAGACCTTTTTGGATTCATCATTTAGAATCCTTTGGGTTTCTTAAATCTGATGTTCATTTACTTCCCCAGACTTAGGAAGTTTTCAGCCATTATTTCTTAGGATAAACTTTCTGCCTCTTTCTTTCTCTCTCTATTCTTCTTGTTCTGGAACATTCATAATGTATATATTTTTAATGGTGTTCCATAATTCCCTTAGGCTTTCTTCATTCTTTTTTCTTTTTGTTCTTCTGATTGGATAATTTCAAATGACCTGTCTTTGAGTTTGCTTTTTTTTTTTTTTTTTTTTTGGCATGATCAATTCTGACATTGAATCCTCTAGTGAATTTTTTCGTTCAGTTATTTTATTATTTAGTTCCAAAATATATAATTCTTTTTTATATTTTCTGTCTTTCTTGATTTTCTATTTTATTCATGCATCATTTTCCTGAGCTCACTGAGTATCTTTATGATGGCTATTTTGAATTATTTTTCAGGTAATTCACATACCTCCTTCCTTTTTTTTTTGTTTTTTTTTGAGATGGAGTCTCACTTACTCTGTCATCCAGGCTGGAGTACAGTGGCATGATCTTGGCTCACTGCAACCCTCCGCCTCCTGGGTTCAAGCAATTCTCCTGTCTCAGCCTTCCAAGTAGCTGGGATTACAGGTTCACACCACCACGCCCAGCTAATTTTTTGTAGTTTTAGTAGAGACAGGGTATCACCATGTTGGCCAGGCTGGTCTCAAACTCCTGACTTCAGGTGGTCTACCCACCTTGGCATCCCAAAGTATTGGGATTATAGGTGTGAGCCACTGCGCCTGGCCACATATCTCTTTTCTTTAGGGTCAGTTTCTAAAGATTTACTTTTTTTTCTTTTCTTTTGGGCCATGCTTCTTTGTTTCTTTGTATACCTTGTAACTTTGTGTTGGGATTTATGCATTTGAAAAAACAGACACTTTAGTAACTGGCTTTGTAAAGAGAAATGTCTTTACCAAGCAGCCTGGTGTGACATTCTGAAGTGTCTCAAACATTTTCTGTGGAGACATCTTCTCTGGACTTATGCATGTAAATTACCAATAAGAGAAATTTGCTGTTTTCTTTTTTTAGCATTCATAATATCTTGCTTTCCCTGGCGTCTGTTTGTAATATTGCAGGTTCTCTGGATCTCTTTTCAGACTCCTGGTTATTTTCCTCAGAACTTCCCAGGCTTCTAGCGCATGTCAGATCCTGTCAGTGCTTTGAGTTGTGCAAGATAAAAACCAGTTTTTTTTTTTTTTTTTTCAGAAGCCTCCACCACCACCCTACCCCCACCAAAACTGTACTAGTGGATGCATGCTAAATTATTCTCCCCTCCCTCCAACTCCCAAGGAAGAGGTCACCAAGGCTGTGTCTGTTATACTGCTGGTCCTCTGGCTATGTCTATTACATTGCTAGCTCTCTTTTGTTTTTATTGGCCCCCAGACACCTAGAGTATGCCAGGCTCTGTCAGCACTCCCAAACAGGTGAGAAATAGATCAGTCTCAGCCTCCCAAACGGACAGAATGTTGGACACACACTTCAACTCTTTCTCCAGGAAGAAGCCAGGAGCTGGGAGTTTCCCCCAGTCATGGCATGCTGAGCTGGAGAGAAGAGCTGAGGCAGGTGGATGCTATGAATTTTTCTACAGTTCTGATGCAGCTGGCTTTGTGCTTGCTGGAGGTGCAGGAACCTCTTAACTGTTTTTGAGATTTCTCACAAAGGGAATTGGTTTATGTATTTTTGTTGATTTGGTGTCTATAAAGGAAACAAGAATTTTGGGCTTCTTATTCTGACACTTTGCTGGCCTAAATTAGTGGACTTTGAGTAATGCAGATTGTGCTCCATAACGTGGGTGGGCCTCATCCAATCAGTTGAAGGGCTGAATAGAACAAAAAGACTAACTTCCCCTAAGCAAGAGAGAGAATTTTTTGGCAGACTACCTTTGGGCTTCAACTGCAACAGCAGCTCTTCTTGATTCTACAGCAGACTGCCTTCAGACTGGAACTCACCATTGGCTCCATTTTGGACTTGTTGGTTTCCATAAGAAGCCAACTTTTTATAATAAATATCGTGTGTGTGTGTGTCCCATTGGTTCTGTTTCTCTGGAGAACCTGGAGTAATACAATGGCTAAAACTACTGGTACAAATCAAGGCACCAGGCTTTACCAATGTTTTTGAATTCTTTATTGCCACATGTTGAAAATAAAAACAAAATGCCAGTTTCACTTGGGAATGTTCTTCATGAAGCAGAAAATATATTGGTTTTATTAAATCTTGACCCTTGAGTAAATATCTTCTTAATATTCTGCAACAATGCAAAATATGTATAAAGCACTATTGCTGCAGGTGAACTAGGACGGTTAACTCAAGGAAAAACACTCTTGTGCTAAATTGGCAAGTGAAATTAGCTACTTTTTTTCTTGGAACTCCATTTTTTTTTTTTGAAAGAATAACTGGAAGACTATTCAGACTTAGGTATTTGGCAGACATTATCTTGAAAATGAGTGAAGTTAGCTTATCACTTGAAAAAAAATGACTGACAGTATTTTCCACCAATGATAAAATTCAAGCTTTAAAACAGAAATTAAAAATTTGAAAATTGTGTTTGTCAGAGTGAGATTGTTATCTTATGAATACTTGAGCTTTTCTGATGAGATCAGCAGTAATAATAATGACTGACATTTGATATTGTAGAATCAAATGTGTTAACATGTTGGAAAATCTGCATGATTCTGTGAGCCAGTACAAAATCACATATGGGTAAAAAACTTATTCAAAATACCAGAAGGGCCAAGGGATGTTAACATAGCAGAAGATAAAAAGTTTAACGATAAGGTTTCAGATAACACACAGCAACTAACCTTTAAGAAACTATTACTTGTGCGCTTTTGATGTGGTATTACATAAATATATCTGCAGTTGTTTGAAAAAACTATTGAAATATTCCTCTTTTCCAGCTACACAGCTCTGTAGTCCTCACATGTTTCAGCCCAACAATACCTCAAAACCTATTGAATGCAGGAGCAAATAGGATAATTTAGGTTTATTATTAAGCCAAACCCTTAAGAGACTTGCAAATTTTAAAACAATGCCACTCTCTTCACTAATGTTTTTCTGTTTTGGATAAAAGCTATTTTTAATAAAAATGTTTTTTATGCACATAATGGGTTATTGTTATTTTATAGTGAATTAATATTAAAAACGTTTGGTTTTAGTTTCTAAATATTGGTGGATACAACTCACGTAACCAAAATCTCTCTGCAGACTTCAATACATTTTAAAAATATTAAGGGGGGACCGGGCACGGTGGCTCACGCCTACAATTCCTGCACTTTGGGAGGCCGAGGTGGGTGGATCACTTGAGGTCAGGAGTTCAAGACCAGCCTGACCAACATGGTGAAACCTTGTCTCATACTAAAAAAAATACTAAAAATTAGCCAGGCATGGTGGTGCATGCCTGTAATCCCGGCTACCTGGGAGACTGAGGCAGGAGAATCACTTGAACCCAGGAGGCGGAGGTTGCGGTGAGCTGAGTTCATGCCACTGCACTCCAGCCTGGGCACCAAGAGTTAAACTCCATCTCAAAAAATAAATAAATAAAATAAAACTAAAAAATAAAAATATTAAGGGGTCTTGAGGCCAGACGTTTTGCTGCAGGGTGCTGTGACCGGGCTGTTTCACTGGAGGGGCTCAGTTGCCCGTGCTCACGTGTCTTTTCTCTGGGCTATGTGGTGCGTTGCATTATTTGTCCATATGATTTTATTTTCTCCCTGCCTTTGCCGTGAATCTGGGAGGGGTGCACTTCCCTGCCATTTGGAGCTGTGCTTGGCCACGTGACTTGCTTTGGCTTTTGGAATGTAGAGCTGAGCTTTTAAATGTTTTTGTGGGTGTCCTTTAGTGTGCCTTTTTGTCCTTTGTTATCCAGCATAAGAACATGAGACAAGTGGCCACTGGCCCCAAATGGGGAGATTCATGAAGAAGACCTTAACCCAGCCTTCAGTCTGGAGGCTCCATGAGCCTAGATGAGCTAAGCTGAACCCCAGCCAACCTGCAGGCTCACAAGTATGAAAAATAAATGTTTGTGATTGTAAGCCAGTGAGAGTTGGGGCTATTACCCAGCCTTATTGTAATGGAAGCCTTATTCATACAGAGTTCCAGAGAGGACTTCTATGATCTCCTGCCTCAGGTGGGTGTGGGTGGGTGTGTAGGGATACGGCTGGCTGTGGGCCTTTCTCACAGCTGAGTGGGGGAAAAGGATTTAAAGGGGTTGGGGGATGGCATCATCATGGAGCATGTGGACTTTTCACCTAATCCTCTTGTGTTGAGTATGATCCTTCTACTCACACCTGTGCGTGGTGACCCAGCTCTTAAGTCCCTTTGATTGGACATCTAGAGAAAGTGAACCTCCAGGGTTGATGAAAGTGCAGCTGATAAACTATGCTTAGTTTTATACATGTGCTATTAAAAATCTGATGAAGGTGCAGGATCTGCAATTTCTTTTGGACCTGTGGACTCTCACAATCGATACTTCATTCCTTGTTATGGCTGGACGATAGTTTATTTTGTGAACATACCGCATATTGTTTATCTATTCAACAATTGATGGACAAAGTGACCTTTAAAAATGGTAAATCAGATCATGTCACCCCCTTTCACAAAATCCTCCAGCATACCAGTAACAAAATTCTCACGGCCAGCCAGGCCTTGCAAAACTGGCTTCTGTCCACCTTTCTTACTTCCTTTATCACGTCTCCCCTCTTGGCTCATTGTATTACCAATCACACTGGCCTTTTGTTTGGTTCCTTGAAAATCCTAAGTTTAGTCCTACCTCAGAGCTTTTGCACTTGATTTTTCTTCTGACCAGGGTGCTCTACCTTCAAATAGCTGCTCCTTTCTTATCCTCCCTGTCATTGCCTCTGTGAGGCCTTTCTACATTCTCTACCAAAGTATTCCACACACCCTTCAACATTTCCTTTCTAACCCCCATTATTGCCCACTATTGCCTAGTATTTCTACTTGTTCTCCTGTTCATGGCCTTTCTCTCTGTAATAGAAGCTTCAAGAAGGCAGGTGCTAGCTGACACCTTTACTGCTCTATTCCTGGACAAGGGGTAGGCCTGGCACAAAGTGAGTGCTAAGTCTGCATTCAATGAATGAATGAATTTAAGATTATTTTTATATATTCCAATCCTGTAAAAAAAACTCTTGAATTACTCCTTTTATCACTTCCTGTGATAAGCAGAATAATGCCTCCTTCCAAGATGTCTATGCCATAATCCCCAGAACCTCTATGTTACTTTACATGGCACAGTGACTTTGCAGATGTGATAGAGATTACAGACACTGAAATTGGGAGATTATCCTGGATTATCTGGGAAGACCAAATCTAATCATATGTGTCCTTAAAATTAAAGATGCATTTCCAGCTGAGACTTGTCAGAAAGATTTGTTGCAACATAAGAAAGGTCAGAGAGCTGTGATATTGCTGGCTTTGAAGATGAAGGAAGGGACCATGAGCCAAGGAATGCGGGTGGCCTCTAGAAGCAGAAAAGTCAAGGGAACTGTTTCTCCCCTAGAACTTCCAGAAGAAATGCAGCTACTTGCCCCTGGATTTTAACCCAGTGAGACTTACGTTGTACTTCTGATGTTCAGAGCTGTAAGTTAAAAAACTGGTACTGTGTTAAGGAACAACAGTGTGGAAATTTGTAATAGCAGCAATAAGAAACTAATCTGTGACCTTGCCTCTGTTTTCTCTTTTCTTTCCTTCTTAGATATTTGACTGAATTTAAGTCAGAATTTACTTGAATTTTCCCAGTGGTGACTAATTTAAGCTTTCAGTTGGAATTTTAAGAGAGCTCTAGTTCAATTCTAGAAAAGTAAAGAAAATTTGATTTTGCCCATCTGACTTGTGGCCTGGCAAGTACATATGCACCATGTATGGTTCTAGGATTCTTAGTATGTCATTGAAACTCTGCTTAGTTTATCAAATGTGCTATTAAGAATCTGATGAAGGTGCAGAGCCTGTGACACCTTTTGAACCTGTGAACTCTCGGAATTGATACTGTCATTGATCCTGATTTAAAAATCTATGCATGAGTTTAAGAAGCATGTAAACCACATAAGCTTTTCCTGCCATCATGGGCTTTTGTATCTCATTGCTACCCTCTTGGTGGCAGCCGCCTTCCCTCAGATGAGTGCCCTCCCTGGCTTCTGATGCATTTGTAGTGCCATCAGCTGCTTTAGACATCTGGTTCCAACTTTGAGAGCTCTTCCCTGATGGGTCCCAAAGTAGCAGGCACTTGGTCGCTTCCTCCACCTCACTCTCTGTCCCAGCAGAATAGCGAGACAACATTTATATCTTTCCCTGAGCTATTCACCCGGTCACACATTCAACAGCTATTTAACAAGAGGCACAGAGGTTCTAGGCATTGTTACTGGCATAGGAGGATCAGAAATGAAGAAGTCTGACCACAAACAAATACAGAAGTTAACAATGTAGCATGTCAGCTGAGCAACAGTGTGATGGAGAAAAGAAGAAAGCAGAGTAAGGAGAACATGCATGTGACTCCTGGTTCAGATCGGTGGTTGGGGAAGACCTCATTGAGGAGGTAACATTTGAGCAGCAGCCTGAAGGAGGTGAGAGAGTGAGCCAGGAGGCTATCTGGAGGAAGGGCAAAGTGTGATGGAGAAAAGAAGAAAGCAGAGTAAGGAGAACATGGACAGGACTCCTGGTTCAGATCGGTGGTTGGGGAAGGCCTCACTGAGGAGGTAACATTTGAGCAGAAGCCTGAAGGAGGTGAGGGAGTGAGCCAGGAGGCTATCTGGAGGAAGGGCATTCTAGGAAGAAGGAGAAAGTGCAAAGGCCTTGATGCGGGATTCCACCTGGTGTGTTTGGGAACAGCAAAGGAAGCCAGTCCCTGAAGGGATGAGGGAGGGGAAGTCAAGAGATTGTACGCACAGAGAGGTAAGAGGTGATCTGATGGGCACAGGCTTTGTCGGCCACAGCAAGGACTTGACCGGCTTTTCCTCTGAGACTGGAGCTGCTGGAGGATTAGAGCAAAGGAGAGGCCTGAGTCTTTGGAAGTGTTGCTCCAGCACTGTGCTGAGCATAAGTACTGCGGGAAGAGTGGAAGCAGGGAGACCTGTTAGGGAAGGGTTGTAGAGAGGATGAGCACCTGGATCAGGATCATAGTGGTAGGACATGCTGGGATACTGTAAATATTTTTAAAAACTATTATGGAAAATTTAAAGCATAAAAGCAAAGAGAATAGTAAAATGAAACTGAGTAACCATCACTCGGCTTCCACAATAATCAACTCAGGATTATCTTGTTTCCTTGCTACCCACCCTGCTTCTGTATTATTTTAAAGCAAATTCAAGACATCTAATGATTTCATCTGTAAATAGGTTAATAAGTGTCTCTAAAAGAGGCCATCTCATTACCTCCATACTGTTATTGTACTAACAAGAAGCAACAAGAATTCCTCAAGATCTCCAAATATCTAGCCCATGTTTGAAAGTCAAGCCAATGGAACTTTCTGACACATTGGATCTGGGATTGAGAGAAAGAGAGGGGTCCAGGATGTCAAAAATTTAGGGCCTGGCAACTGGAAAAATTGTTTTACATTTACTGAGATGAGAGAGACCGTAGGAAGAGCAGGTTTTGGGGCTAGGGGTGGATAAGAATTTGCGTTTAGGCATTTTGTGACTTGCAGTGCAGGTCTGGCTGTGTAACAGGAATGACCAGTGGATTAAATCAGAATTTTCTCCCCCTCTCATACAACAATTCTGAGAATAAAGCTATGTAAGGATGGTTCAGTGGCTACTGTGCTGGGTACTCGATCTCCTATTTTGTTGTTCTATCCTTAAAAGAGCTTCCATCATGTCCTCCAATGGAAGGTTGAGCTCCACCCTCACTTCTACAGGAAAGAGAGAAGGAGAAATGAAGGGGATATGTCTTTTCTTTAAAGGCAAGACCTGAATGTGACAGATGCCACTTCTCATGTCCCATTGGCCAAAACTCACATGGCCACATGTAGCAAGGGAGTAAATACAGGCTCTAGCTAAGTAGCCATATTCATAGCTAAAACTCAGAGGGTCTATACTAATGGAAGAAGGGGAGATTGGATGCTTGGAAACAGTTACTAAAAGTTAAGTTTGAGAGGCTAATGGGCATTCACATAGAGCTGTTGAGTTCATCATGGGTCTGGAGGTGGGCTCCAGTTGGGGATGTTTATCAGAGAGTTACCAGCATAAAGATGGCATTTCAATCCAAGGGACTGATAATCCCCCCAAGAAGCATAGCCAGAGAAGAGAAGAGAACCAACACTGAGCCCTAGGCCCCTCTGGTATCTCAGGGTTGAGGACATGAGGACACATCAGTGCAGGAGACCATGGAAGAGTATCCACTGAGGTAAAAGGAGAACCAAGAGGGTGGTGTTTTGGAAGCTGAGTGGTAATTTTGTGGAACTAAGTTGAATAAAACCCTCAGGTTTTAGTAGCCCAGGCAGGTGACTTATTTATTATCTCAAATTGAATTTTAAACCTTGCTATGTAGCCTATATATTAAGTATACTCTTCAAATTTGAAGAGTATGCACTTAACCATTTTCAAAAGACACTGCAACCAATAAGAAATAAGGAAAATTTACCTTATTATTATAGATTATAAAACTTCACAATGCCTTATAGTTATTTATGTGTATTTTCTCCATTCAATCATGAATATACCTCTAATGCAGAGACTGTGTTTTATGTAATTGTGTATTTAATTCTTTTTTTTTTCTTTTTCCAACTTTTCTTTCAGGTTCAGGGGTACATGTGCAGGTTTGTTACATGGCTATATTGCCTGATGCTGAGGTTTAGGGTACAAATGATCTCATCATCCAGGTGCTGAGCATGGTACCCAACAGTTTTTCACCCCTTCTGCCTCTCCTCTCTAATAGTCCCCAGTATCTATTGTTGCCATCTTTGTGTCCATGAGTACCCAGTGTTTAGCTCATACTTATAGGTGAGAAAATGTGGTATGGTTTTCTTTTCCTTCAATAATTTACTTAGGATTACAGCCTCCAGCTTCATCCATATCGCTACAAAGGACATGATTTTTTTTTCATGGCTGCATAGTATTCCGTGGTATGTTTGTACCACATTTTCTTTATCCAGTCCACCACTGATGGCCACCTGGGTTGATTCCACATCTTTGCTCTTGTGAATAGTGCTGTGATGAACATGAGTGCATGTGTCTTTTTGGTAGAACAACTTGTTTTATTTTGCATATATACCTAGCAGTGGGATTTCTGGGTCCAATGGTAGTTCTATTTTAAGTTCTTTTCGCTCCAAACTGCTTTCCATGGTGGTTAAGCTAAATTGCATTCCTACCAACAGTGGATAAGTGCTCCCTTTTCTCCACAGCCTCACCAACAAATGTTGTTTTTGACTTTTCAATAATAGCCATTCTGACGGGTGTGAGGTGATCTCATTGTGATTTTGATTTATCTTTATTTGATGATTAGTGATGTGGAACATTTTTTTATGTGTTTGTTGACAGCTTGTATGTCTTCTTTTGAGAAGTGTCTGTTCATGTCTTTTGCCCATTTTTAAATGGGGTTGTTTTTAGTTGTTCAATTGTTTAAATTCCTTATAGATTCTGGATATCAGTGCTTTGTTGGGTGCATAATTTGCAAATATTTTTCCCATTCTGTAGATTGTCAGTTTACTCTGTTGATAGTTTCTTTTGCTCTGCAGGAGTTCTTTAGTTTAATTAGGTCCTGCTTATCAATTTTTGTTTTTGTTACAATTGCTGTTGAGGACTAAGCCATGAATTATTTCCCAAGGCCAATGTCCGGAATGGTGTTTCCTAGTTTGTCTCCTAATATTGTTATGGTTTGTGGTCTTACATTTAACTATTTAATCCATCTTGAGTTAGTTTCTGCACATGGTGAAAATTTGCATCTGGTGAAAGGTTGTTTCATTCTTCTCCATATGGCTAGCCAGCTATCCCAGCACAATTTATTGAATAAGGAGTTTTTTTTCCCATTGCTTATTTTTATCAACTTTGTTGAAGATCAGATGGCTATAGGTGTGCAGCTTTATTTCTGGGTTCTCTATTCTGTTCCATTGGTCTATATGTCTGTTTTTGTACCAGTACCATGCTGTTTTGATCACTGTAGCCTTACAGTATAGCTCAAAGTTGGGTAATGTGATGCCTCCAGCTTTGTTCTTTTTGCTTTGGATTGCTTTGGCTATTTGGGCTCCTTTTTTGGTTCCATATAAATTATAGAAAAGTTTTTTCTAAAATGATGTGAAAGATTACTTTGGTAGTTTGACAGGAATAGCATTGAATCTGTAGATTGCTTTGGGCAGTATGATGATTTTAACAATATTGATTCTTCCAATCATGAACATAAAATGTTCTTCCATTTGTTTGTGTCATCTGTGATTTCTTTTGGCAGTGTTTTATAGTCCTCCTTGTAGAGATCTTTGACTACCTTGGTTAGATGTATTTCTAGATATTTTATTTTATCTTTTTGTGGCTATTGTAAATGGGATTGTGTTCTTGATTTGGTTCTCAGCTTGAACATGATTGGTGTACAGAAATACTACTGATTTTCGTACATTTATTTTGTATCCAGAAACTTTACTGAAGTCATTTATGAGTTTCAGGAACCTTTTGGTGAAGGCTTTAAGGTTTTTTAGTTATAGAATCATATCATCCATGAAGATAGATGGCTTGACTTCTTCTTTTTCCTGTTTGGATGCCTTTTATTTCTTTCTCTTGCCTGAATACTCTGGGTAAAATGTCCAGTACTGTGCTGAATAGGAGTGGTTGTATTTAATTCTTTATCTCCCTTACTATGATGCTTGGCATGTTACAGGTGCCCAATAAATATTTTTGATTAAAAAAGAAACATATTTTTGGGAATCCAGATTTGACCATTATTGTGTATGGAGAAAATTGTCTCTTGATATGGAAACTTCCCTGCCTTTCTTCCCTGACTTTCTAAAATATCCTGTATTCAGAGAGCATTTTAGTCAGTCCAGGCTACTATAACATAAATACCAGAGACTGGGTGGATCACACAACATGCATTTATTTCTCACACTTCTAGAGGCTGAGAAGTCCAAAACCAAGTTGCCATGTGATTTGGTTCCTGGTGAGGGCGCTCTTTCTGGTTGCCAGATGCTATATCCTCATATGGTGGAGAAAGAGATTATCTTTCTCTTGTCTTTTTAAAATAAGGGCACTAATTCCATGCATGAGGGCTCCACCCTCCTGACCTATCACCTCCCGAAGGACTCACCTCCAAATACTATCAACTGGGGATTAGGACTTAACAACATAGAAATTTTAGAGGGACACAACATTCGGTTTGTAGCCAAGGGACTACAAATGGAGTCAGAGATGAAAAAGATGGGCTGTCCCCCAGGCTGAGCCTGGGAAATGGGAGGCAGAGTGGCTTTGGGGCAAAGTCAGAAAAATCCGTTTAGTCCTGAGAGGGCCTAAATGGGTGAAGGTAATTAACTAAGTGCAGCTTTGGACTGGAGGGTTCAGAGAGAATTGGCTCCAAATATCCAGAAGCAGATCTCAAAAGAAGAATGAGAACTAAGAGCTCTCTTGGTTCCTGACAAATTTTCTGATTCGTGGCCTTTTGGTAACACTCCCTTATTTTGAAAGTAGCCCGTGTGTTTGTTCTTTATAAACAGTCATTCCTTGGGGATGGTTGTAAATTAAAGATAAAGTGTTTTTACTATTTATATTTTTCAAATATCCTGCAATTATCATAGCATTGCTTTTATTTTTATTTGTTTACATATTTACAGTGACAGCCTGTTGCCCAGGCTGGAAGCTCACTATAGCCTCAAACTCGTGGGCTCAAGTGATCCTTCCACTTCATCCTCCAAGTAGCTAGGACTACTGGTATGCATCACCACTCCTGGCTAAATTTTAATTTTTGTAGAGACATCATCATCATGTTGCCCAAACTGGTCTTTTATTGGTACACATTTATGAGGTTCAAGTATAATTTTTTTATATGCATAGTAATTTTTAATCAGAAAAAAAATAGTATATTTGGGTCTAAACACCAGTTAAGGAGGTGAGGAGAGGCTGGTGGTCCTCTAAGGGCTGGGGTCCAGCTTGGAACTGGAGCCCAAAGAAGACAGCAGTTAGAGGGGGCAGACCCCATGAGGGTCCACCAAGGGCTGTGGAGTGGGGAGCAGAAGCAGAGATGGCCTGCAGGGCCTGAGTCAGGCTAGAGCCCTTCAGGAGCCCCTCAGAGCCTGTGGGTGGAGGGGAGCGCTATTTTGCCTTTCCCTCTCCTGAAGTCTTGGCAGCCCAGGTGAGGAGATGAGAGGTGCTGTCAGACTTGCTAAGTAAGGTTAGGGGGCCGCTGTGGCCTCCAGTGCTGAAGGACAGGCCAGATCCATCACCCCTGCTGGCCCAAGGCCCCACATTTTTCTGTGTGTGTGCACCCCAGCACAGACACTTCTCGGTTTCTCAGTGGAGAGCACCCTCCTTCTCCCCTCTGCCACTAGAAACTGCAGGAGCTAAGAGATCACTGCTGGGCAGCCCCACCTGGAGTGTCTTATCTTTCATCGCCTTGGGGTGGTTGTGTTTGTTACCCTCCTTTCTTGATCTGATTGAAATGAGTGGGCCAAGTAGCAAAATATCCATGATTGCCCTCCCAGGCTGGAGTCTCAGGACCTGTGCTTTGGAAAGCCTCTTCTCATCCTAGAAGCAGTGACTGTGACACTGACTCTACCCACACTCACTGCAGCATCATGGTCCTGGGAATTTTTGCTGTCTTGCCCTGAGATGCATGGTATTCTGTAGGGTTTGCCTCATCTGTTCTCCACTGTCTTCCCTACTCTCACATCATACCCCCAGCTAACACCTAACACCTCTAATTCTCTCTGCCCACACTGACCTTTCTCACTGCCTGGAAACACCCCCACCTGCGTGCTCCATGGGTGTCTTGAACTCTGTATGTTCAAAACTAACTTTTCTGTCTTCACCCCAAAGCCAGTGTGCCTCCTCATGTTCCCAAGCTAAGACACTTAGTGTCCCAAACTGAAAACTGTCGCCATTTGAAACTCCTTTTTGTCCCTCACTCCTCCCTCTCCTATCTAATCAATCACAAAGTCTAACCATTTCCACTCCAACAATAACCTTGAATCCACTTTATCTTACCCATTGCTACCATTCCTACCTTCGTTAAGGCACTATTACATTTGTCTCTAACCACCTTCTTGTTGGTCTCCCTGCCTCCCTTAGACTCCCCCATAGATCCTCTCATAAACCCTTCCAGAGGGATTTTTCTAAGCACCAGAGCTGTCATGCCCCTGCCTAATGCCCTTGTCTCTTTTTCCCTACCAGCCTGACTCCCCCTCACTGTGCCCTGGGTTGCAGCCACACAGGGCTGCCACAGTTCCCTGGGCAGCCAAAACCTTCATGCTTTTTCCTCCATGTCCTTTCCCATTCTCTAGACTCGGCACAGACACCACCTTTCTTGAGAAGTCTTCTGAGCTCCCTGAAGAACACTCTGTCCTTCCTCTTGCTTCCCACACCCCCCTTTTCTCTTTTACCTTGGTACTCATGGTGCCACGCTGAGATTGTTAATAAGCCTGACTGCCGTTGGATTGCAGGACACCTCAGGGGCAGGGCCCCTTGTCACATTTAGTTTTGCACTCTACCAAGTACCTGGTCCTTAGTAAATGCTCCTACCATATGGAAAGAAAGACAAAAAGAAGGACTCAGTGGAGATTTTCTACTCAACCTTGTTGTGCTGGATTTTTAATGGCTGCCTCCTCACCAGGCATCCCCACTTCATGTAACTGTGGCTCCTGCTGTCTAGGGGGTACCCTCTCCTTCTGTCTGGGAACGCAATGCTCTGGGGCCGCTCACGCTCAGGCCTAAGCAGAGCCAATCGGCACATCACATTCCTGTGGCTTCGGTGAATCACTCCCTCCCCCGTGCTTCACTTTTCATCTTTTATGAAGGTTCTCTTTCCTGCTATACTTGAACCAGGGGAGATGTAAGTCTGGGGCTGCTGTCACCTTCTTGCCACTATGTGGAGCCTGCAAATGACAGTGATTCCTGGAGGGGAGCAGAGCTGAACAGGTACAGAGAAGGTGAGGCCTGGTTCCTGAGTGGTTTACCCCTGGACTTTTCAGAAAACAGAAATGTAGTGGGTTGAAGAGTGACCTCTTTCAAAAAATTCATGTTCACCTGGAGCCTCAGAATATTATCTTATTTGGAAATAGTTTTGATTTTTTTTCCAGACATAATTAAGGTAAGGATCAAGATGAGATCACACTGGAAAAGATAGGCCCTAAATCCAGTGAGAGAATAGGAAGGCCATTATTCTGTCCTAATAAGAGACAGAGACGGGCACACAGAGACAGAGAAGAAGGCCATGTGTTGATGGAGGCAGAGACTGGAGCGATGCCCTCCCAAGCCAGGGAGTGTCTGGGTCCACCAGGTGCTGGAAGATGCACTGAATGGATGCTTCTTGACAGCCTTTGGAGGGAGCATGACCCTGCCAGCACCTTGATTTTGCACTTCTGGCCTGTGGAAGTGTAAGAGGGTAAATTTTTATGGCAGCCCTAGAACACTAATCCCAGAGCCAATAAAGATCCTTCCTCCCCTGACCTTTGTAAAAAATTTAAGCCATTTTGAGTTTTTTTTCCCCCCTTTGCAGGAATCCTCATTGGTAAACTGGTAGAATCCAGAGCAATTGTGCTTGACAAATAAAACCCAGTGATCTGGGTGATGAAAGCATAATAGCAAGACCAATCATGAGGAATCCTCAGGGCCCCCGATGAGGAGGGAGGTGAAGCTCCAGCTCCGCTGTACCTAAAGTCTGACAAATAAATGTCCTGAGAATAGAGGAGGTCTGGAGGTAAACGTCTTGTCTCCAGGTCTAATATAAACTACTTTTTAATGAACTTGGGAAGAGCTGACAACCCTCCATGAGGGATGAGAGGCAGAGTGAGGTCCTGGGTTGTTACCCTTGTTAGTATTTGAGTTTCCACATAAAAAGAAATGCATAAGTTTGACTCCTCTGCATGCCATCCTGAGCACACATGGTATTTCTTATTGAAGTGCTGGGATGGGGAGCTTAGTGGTCCCTGTCTCCTAGACCACTACCATGCAACAGAAACATAACATGAACCACAAAGATCATTTCAAGTGTTTTTGGCAGCCACATTAAAAGGTAAAATGAGGCTGGGTGCGGTGGCTCATGCCTGTAATCCCTGCAGTTTGGGAGGCTGAGGCAAGTGGATCACCTGAGGTCAGGAGATCATGACCAGCCTGGCCAACATGGTAAAACCCCATCCCTACTAAAAATACACAAAATTAGCCAGGTGTGGTGGAGGGCACTTGTAATCCCAGCTACTCAGGAGGCTGAGGCAGGAGAATCACTTGAACCCAGGAGGCGGAGGTTACAGTGAGCTAAGGTGGTGCCACTGTACTCCAGCCTGGGTGACAAGAGTGAAACTTCATCTCAAAATAAATAAATTAATTAAGCTTTTAAAAAAAGGTAAAATGAAACACATAAAATTAATTTTAGTAAATGTATATTTTATTTAACCTAATATATCCAGCAGGTTATCATTTCAACATGTAATCAATATAATAGTTATTAATAGAATATTTTTCATTGTTTTATGGACAGGGGTCTCTACCAGCAGAGCACGTCCACGTTCTGTGTGCCTTAGCACCAGCTTATGGTTATCAGCGGAGGGATTTACAAGTTTTACTTAAGGCTCTCACACCCTCCAGTTCCTGCATCCAGTTTCCATGAGGCCTCTTTCATTTTGGATCTCCCTGTCATCCACATTTCTCCATCAAGACTCAGCACCCCACCCTTTAAAAATAACATTTCAAATCATTCTTTCATGCAGCATGAGATTTTTGAGCTATGATTCACTTCAAATTTCTGCAGGGCTTAAGTGCTTTAATTTCCTTTAAAATAATGTTGGGAGAAAAGTCAAATAGCCCAGTGGAAAAATGTGCAAAGTATATTAACAAGCAATTTACATACAAGGAGACACATTTGTGCATCATAAAAAATGCTCAGACTCCCTAGCATCCTGGGAAAGTATAAATCAAGGCAATACTTTTTCCTACAAATGGGAGTTTGATACTGTTCAGTATAGGTGAGGGTGTGGGGAAGTGGGTAAACCATGGGTGGGGGTGTTGTTTCCAATAATTTTCTAGACAACAAATTTGACAGCATCTAGAAAGCTAAAAATATGCACACTCTATGGCAGTTCTCCTTCCCGTCTTCCTCAGAGAAGTTGTCTCACGTGCACACCAGGAAGCAAACGGGAGAATTTTGTAAACAGTATTGGTGGTAATAGAAAAATTTGGAATTACCTAAATGTCCTTCAATAGAGGAACATATAAATACATCATGATAGACTCACATGAATAACTATGACATGCCAATTAAAAAGAACGAGATAGATCTACATGTACTCATACAGCAAGAACTCTGAAGTTATACAGCTGAGGGTCAAAAAACAACTTGCAAAATAATACAAAGAATATGGTACTATTTGTATAAAAAGGTTACACTAAACAATACTAACATACTTTTATGGGTAATCACCCATATGTTTGTAATGATAGAGGGAAGCTTTGGGAAGGAGACACACTAAATTGATGACAGTGAATACTCATGGGGAGACACAAAGAAAAGTGGGGCCAGGCGCGGTGGCTCACGCCTGTAATCCCAGCACTTTGGGAGGCCGAGGCGGGCAGATCACGAGGTCAGGAGATCGAGACCATCCTGGCTAACATGGTAAAAACCCATCTTTACTAAATATACTAAAAACATTAGCTGAGCATGGTGGCACTTGCCTGTAATCCCAGCTACTCGGGAGGCTGAAGCAGGAGAATCACTTGAACCCAGAAGGTGGAGGTTGCAGTGAGCCGAGATCATGCCACTGTATTCCAGACTAGGCGAGAGAGCTAGATTCTGTCGCCAAAAAAAAAAAAAAAAAAGGAAAGAAAGAAAAGTGAGTTTAAGTGTGGTGGCCAGAGGAGACATTAGCTTTATGTATAGTATAAAAATATTTCTGGGAATATTCACGTATTACTTGTCGACTTTAAAATTAATGGAAAACACGGGTGTGAGAGCACCTCCTCCCTGTTCCTGGCAATAAGAAGCAGAGGCAAATCTTTCTATTAATACTTTCTGGGCCATCTGATCTCATTTTATTTTCCCCTGAGTTTCTGAGCCTGTGAAGGGTTCTGGTGCTTCCTCAACTCATGGTATGACGTTGGAAGTTTGCTTCTGTTTTCTAGGCATCAGTTTCATCTGTAAAATAAGACATTTCTGCCAGATGATACCTTATATTTTGTGACTGCAAAGTATTGAGTCCAAATGACTAAATCAGATTGCTGTTTCTAGAGGAAAGCTAATCTAACAAAGACTCCAAATCAGATGTGAATCACTAATTCCAATGGCCCCCCCCCCTTTTTTTTTTTTCAAAATGAGCTTGGCTGAATTTTATACCGTCATTGTTTCACCATTAAAGTGTGTCACAGATAATGACACTCAAAATAAGATAAAATGTAAGAGACACAATGCTTCATGAAAATGCTATCCAGTATCAAATGTCACATTGTTGATTCGTGACTGAATGCCAAAGTCCTGATGTTCCCAAGAGTACTGAGATGGCTTCTGGAACAGTAGACCATGAATCTAAATAGGAACAGTTAGAGAACATTGAAAGACCAGTCCATTTGGGTGCACTGCAAATTTGTTGTATAATAAATAATTTGTCTGGCTTCTGTCACCAGTTCCTGGGAGGTGGCCTCTAAAACACTGGAATTTCCCAAGTGATAGAAGTGTCTTTGTTTTTTGTGGTGGGTTCTTCAGACCACACCTGAGCTTATGTTAATGAGATAACTTAGAATGGAGACTGAGCATGTCAGAAAGACCAGCTATGTGATTAGAGAATAAGGGCCAAACCATATCAGCCCAACCTCTAGCCCAGCCTATAAGAAGGCATCTAGAGTTTGAGTCTCATGGCCAATGATTTAATCAATCATGCTTACATAATGAAACTCCAATAAAAACTCTGGACATGGCAGCTTGGGTGAGTTTCCTTGGCTGGCAGTACTCTGTGTATTGTCACACACTGATCTAAAGAGTCCTGACTTCACAGGGAGAAGACATGGAAGCTTCATATTTGGGACCCTCCCAGAACTCTATGTCTCTCTCTCTATGGCTGATTCTGATTTGTATGCTTTATAATAAAACTGTAATCACAAAGATAGTGCTTTCCTGAGTTCTGTCAATTATTTTAGTGAATTATCAAACCTGAGGGAATAATAAAAACCTCTTTCAATGTGTTGGAACTGGTTTGAGTTGGCCCAATCTTGTGCAACAATTTATTCATCCAGCTACTATTGAGTGCTTACAAGTCAGATAAGATCTCTGCTCCCATGGAGCTTAAAGTCCACTAGTGGAGACTTTCCAAAGAGCAACAAAATAGCTAACACTTGCTGAGTGATTACATGTGATTCTAGGGGCTGTCCTAAGTGCTTCAGTGACTTATTTCACTGGGTCCTCATAACAATAACATGAGGTATAATTGTTAACACAATCAGCAGATAAGGAAATTAATTAAAGCCCAGAGGGATACATAGACTTCCCTAAGATGACATATCTGGTTGGGACTGAATATGGAATTTTCTCCACCTGGTTTGATACGAAAGTCTACACTCTCAAGTAAATAAACAAATGAGTATAGAATGTCTTGTTTCTGGTTTGATGGCTTTAGTGGCTTTCTTTTTTTTTTTTTTTTTTTTTTGAGCTGGAGTCTTGCTCTGTCGCCCAGGCTGGAGTGCAGTGGCACGATCTCGGCTCACTGCAAGCTCCGCCTTCTGGGTTCCTGCCATTCTCCTGCCTCAGCCTCCTGAGTAGCTGGGACTACAGGCGCTGCCACCACGCCCGGCTAATTTTTTGTATTTTTAGTAGAGACGGGGTTTCACTGCGTTAGCCAGGATGGTCTCGACCTCCTGACCTCGTGATCCTCCCGCCTTGGCCCCCCAAAGTGCTGGGATTACAGGCGTGAGCCACCACGCCTGGCCTTTAGTGGCTTTCTAACAGGGGTCCTTGACTCTACTCTTGCCCACATAAGACTTTACTCAATGCAGAAGCCAGAGTGATTCTTTTACAGTGTAAATTAGGTCATGCCACTCTCCTCTGCTTAAAACTATGCAATAGCTTTCCAGCTATGCATCTCATTAAGAGTAAAAGCCAAAGTCCATGATCTACATTCCACTAGCTAGGATATAAGCTCTATGAAACCAGAGATCATTGTTTTATTCATGGATGATACATAGAGGGTGTTCAGTAATATGGCTGAATAAATTCATGAATAAGCTCATTTTAACTACCCTTCTAGACATCCCAGATCAAGTATGAAGATGAGTATCTTGTTGGGAAGAAGTTTAATAGAGTGGTCAAGAGCATGGGTTTTGGTTGGTTGGGCTCAGTTCTGGCTCCCTTACTTCCTAGATGCATAATCTTGGCCAGGATCCCTAACTTTGAGAACTGTTTCTTTGTCTGTAACATGTGGATGATAATACTTAGCACTTACCTCATAGCTTTGTATCTAGGGTGAAGTGAAAAACTGCATGTGAGGTGCTTAGCCCAAAGAAATAACTCATCAGTATTAGTGCCTACCCTTGGAACACAATAACTTTTGAGAACTTCTGTCACCAGATACCCAGAGTTAAGTCAAACCTCACAAGTTAAGGCTCAGTTCTCCACAAACTATTCTCACTTCAGACATCAATTACAACTTCAGGCATCCCAAGGCCACCAGAACTTCTGAACAACTGGTTACAAATTTGGGGGTTCTTACTACTCCGTCAATTCACTAGAGTGATTGACAGAATGCAGGAAAGCAGTCTCTTTGTGCTTATTTTATTATAAAGCAAACAAATCAGAATCAGCCATAAGGAGAAAGAAGACATCAAGTGAGTTCTGGGAGGTCCCAAACATGAAGCTTCTGTTTTTTCTCACTGTGGAGTCAGGATGCTTTAACATATCAATGTGTGACAATACACAGAGTATTACCAGCCAAGGAAACTCACCCAAGCTGCAATGTCCAGAGATTTTATTGGAGCTTCATTATGTAAGCATGATTGATTGAATCATTGTCCATGAGACTCAAACTCTAAGCGCCCTCTATTAGGCTGGGCTAGAGGTTGGGCTGATATCACGTAGTTCAAGGCTCCTGTTCCCTGATAACGTGGCTGGTTCTTCTGACATGCTCAGTCTCCATTCTGAGTCACCTCATTAGCATATCAGGTGTGGTCTGAGAGATCCACCACAAAACAAAGACAGTCTTATCACTTGGGAAATTCCAAAGATTTAGAGGCCACCTCCCAGGAACTGGTGACAGAAGCCAGCCAAATTCTTTATTACACAGTAAAAAGGAAGGAGCATGTTGAGAGTCATTGCCATTTTTATCTCAAATCTCCTTCCTGCTTTTATGAAGCTGACCCTTCTCAGCTCATTATGTCTTGTTATCCCCAGCTCCCCACATGATAGACTGGCAACCCTTCTCAGTCCTGCTATTTGATTGTCCCCACTGGAGAAAGCACCGGTTTGAATTTTCAGTGCCCAGGCCCCATACACGAGTTTATTTTCTCTCTGCAGTCTTGTCTTTTTCATATGACCCCTTAACTGATGGTGTTCCCCAGGGCTCTTCATCAGGGACCCATCTTCTCACGATGTCTTGTTCATACCCAAAGCTTCAATGTCCGTCTTTCAGCCAACTACTCCCTTGTCTCTCTCTCTAGCCTGAACCTTTCACCTGTGCTGCAGATTCCCATAAGCAACCTCCCACAGGGCGCCTGCTCCTGGCTGCCTACAAGCTCCTGTTGGTCAGCATGGCCCTGAAGAAGCTCATTTCTCCACCTGTCAAACAAATTTCTTCTCCATGATTCCTCTCTTAGTATTTTCTTAGTCTGGTTTTTTGTTGCTGTAACAGAATATCACAGACTGGACATTTCATAAAAGAAGAGTTTTGTTTGCCTCATGTTTCTGGAGGCTGAGAAGACCAAGGTCCTGAGGCTGCATCTTGTAAGGACCTTCTTGATGTGTCATAACATGGCAGAAGGCATCATGTGGAGAGAGGGCAAGAGCATGCATATGTGATCAAGTTTCTCTTCCTGTTTTGTTTTTTTTTTTTTAAATACACCAGTCTCATCATGGAGCCCCCATCCTGATGACCTTATCTAATCCTAATTATCTCCAAAAGGCCCCATCTCCAATCAACATATAAATTTAGAGACTGAGTTTCTAACACATGAAATATGGGGGACACATTTAAACCAGAGCACTAATGGAACCTAACGGCCTGAGATTGAAACCTGAGCATCACACTCCTCCCCATAGCCCACCAGGACTTCAAGTCCTATAGCTTCTGTTGTCTACATATGTCTCTGCATGTGTCCTCTTCCTTCAACACTTCATCCAGGTGTCAAGTTTTCTGTATCCCAAAGCCCTTCATCTTAACTCAACAAAGCCTCTTATACTGTATTATGACCTCCTACCTTCTTGACTGTCTCTCCTCCTTGGCAGACTTCTTTAGCACCTGTTATAATGTCCAGAACATACGACTTGCTCATCCTGTGTGTGTTAAATGAATGAATGAATGCACAGATGAATGACTGCAGGGAGAAAAGGTAAGATTGGACAAGGAGTTGGGGATTCAATTCTAGAGGCAGTAGCCTTTGGACCAGACTTGCTGGACAGGGGTAGTTAGTGAAGGTGTTAGATTGGTAGGGGAGGTGACATGATTTAAGGGATACTTCCCAAAGATCAGACAACAAGGGGACACAAAGTTAGATTACAGACACTTTCAGTAACCTTTCAAGGCTCAGCAGAGGCATTGGTGGTTATTTGGTAACAGTTTCCTTCAGTTGGTTCAAGGGCCCCATGGTCTGATTCCAGGGCAGTACTAGAACATGTGAGAAGAAACACTGCAAAGACTTGTCAGGTATGGAGAGAGGGGATCAAGCAGGATTATCATGGCAAATAAACCTCTCCCTGGAGCCTGGGGAGATGATGAGCTCAACAATGGCATGAGTGCCTTTTGAAAACCCCTCAAAAATAGCTGGGATCTTTGGGGTTTAGCTTTCTCAACAACAATGAAAAAATGTCATAATTGCCCATTTTAAAAAGCTTCATCCTTCTTTCAACAGGATAAAATGATCCTGGTAATTTGGAGCTCAGAGAAGAAGGCTCATTATGTCTTGTTATCCCCAGCTCCCCAGCTCCCCACATGAAAGACTGACAATGCACTTCCCCGCCTCCTGTTTTCAGGCTCTCCCTGTTAAATCTTGTAGCAATTAGCAGGCATTTCACGGCCCATTTCTGTCAAATAATGTGACTTGGCAAAAACCAGTACCCTTGTAACCATTTGAGGACTGCAAATCATTTTCTGTGTTCCAGATGAAGGGAGATTTTGAAATTTGTGGTGGGTGAGTTGCTGGAAACCAAATACAACCTCCCTGAATCCTGATCTCCTCTTAAGCTTAGACTTGGGGTTAGAGAATAGCGTGGACACATCTGTCCCCAAGTGTCCTGACTCCCCAAGTCATTTGCTCCTCAGTTCCTCCTTGTGGAAACTCTATTTTCTTGGTTCTACAGCACCTTACATCTTGGCTGGCTGTTCCTTGGTGTCCTGTGTAAGTGCCTGCTCCCTTGTTGACCTGCTCTGTCCTGCCCAGCTCTCATCTTGGTTTTCTTGGAGGTGTCTTACACAATCTTAGCTTGTATTTATGTTCTGACAACTCCCAAGTCTATATGAACAACCTCACCTCTTTCCTGCATTCTGGACCACACATCTAGTAACTTGCCTGATCTACCCTCTGGAGCATCTCATTAGTTTCTCCAACTCAGCATGTGCTGGTGTGGCCCCTTCTGCTGTTCTTTTGACTGTTAGTTGGACTGGAAACAACATGGATTATTATTTCAGATAGCTTCTCCAATGCATCTTCATAAACTCAAGTCTGATAGCATTCCCTTATTCCATATCCTTCAATGACTCTGCAAAGATATTCATATTAAGGTTAAATTTCTTACAAAACTCAAGGATCCCCTTACCACCCGTCTTGGCTCTGTCCATAGCCCAGAGGTTAAAACCCTGGCTCTGCTGCCAGTGAGAATTTAATTCAAATGTTGGCTTCACCACAAAAAAAGCCATATGTCCCTGGGAAGGTTATTTAACCCCAACAATCTTGAAGCTTCTAGCTTATGAAATGAGAGATCATAATTGTACCCTCTTATAGTAGGGGAGGTTATATCCACAATAGTACCCACAATAGGAGGGTCGTGAGGATTAAATAGCCCAATCCACATGGTATCCTGCCTGGCAAATATACTCAAGAAGTACTACTTCTAAGTAATGTCAGCTTACCGACTGCCTTAGGGTATTACTTACCTTGTTCCCTCCTCCCTGCCTCACCAGTTCTGATTGAGAAGCCCCACTTCTACTGTGCAGTGATCAGGGTCTCATCCCAAGGCAGCACCTCACATCTATATGAGTTTACAGTTTGTCTGTCTCTTGCCTGGTACTATTAGAGCCTTAAGACCAGAAACTGGGTTTTTACCAAAGCTTGTTTCTCTAATATTGTTTGGCTCTGTGTCCCCACCTAACTCTCACCTTGAATTATGATAATCCCCAGGTATCAAGGGCAGGACAAGGCAGAGGTAATTTAACCATGGGGATGGTTTCCACCATGTTGTTCTTGTGATAGTGAGTTAGTTCCCATTAGATCTGATGGTTTTATAAGGAGCTTCCCCCTTCACTCAGCACTCATTCTCTCTTCTTCTGCCCTGTGAAGAGATGCCTTCCACTGTGACTGTAAGTTTCACGAGGCCTCCCCAGCCATGCAGAACTGTGAGTCAATTAAATCTCTTTTCTTTTATTTGAGATGGAGTTTTGCTCTTGTTTTCCAGGCTGGAGTGCAATGCACAATCTCAGCTCACTGCAACCTCCGCCTCCCGTGTTCAAGTGATTCTCCTTTCTCAGACTCCTGAGTAGCTGGGATTACAGGTGCCCACCATCACACCTGGCTAATTTTTTTTTTTTTTTTTTTTGGTATTTTTAGTAGATATGAGGTTTTGCCATGTTGGCCAGGCTGGTCTTGAATGCCTGGTCTCAAGTGATCCGCCCATCTTAGCCTCCCAAAGTGCTAGGATTACAGGTGTGAGCCACCATGCCCAGCCTAAACCTCTTTTCTTTATAAATTACCCAGTCTTGGGTATTTCTTGAAAGCAGTATGAGAACGAAATAATATAGCAAATTGGTACCACAGAGAGTAGGGTGGTACTATAAAGATACCCAAAAATGTGGAAATGACTTTGGAACTGGGTAACAGGCAGAGGTTGGAACAGTTTGGAGGGCTCAGAACAAGACAGGAAAATGTGGGAGAAAACTCATTTTATCAGGAGAAAGTCAACCCAGCTACAGAAATTTGCATAAGTAAAAGGAGCCAAATATTAATTGCCAAGACAATGGGGAAAATGTCTCCAGAGCATGTCAAAAGTCTTCATGGCAGCCCCTCTCATCACAAGCCTGGAGGTCTAGGGGGAAAAAACATTTTTGTGGGCAGGGCCCAGGGTCTTGCTACTTTGTGGTCTCAGGACTTGGTGCCCTGCATCCCAACCATGGCTAAAAGAGGCCAACATAGAACTCAGGCTGTTGCCTCAGAAGGGACAAGCCACAAGATTGGCAGCTTACACATGGTGTTGGGCCTGTGGGTGCACAGAAGTCAAAAATTAAGGTTTGGGAACCTTCACCTAGATTTCAGAGGATGTATGGAAACATCTGGATGTCCAGGCAGAAGTCTGCTGCAGGGGTTGAGCTCTCACAGAGAACCTGGGTTAGGGCAATGCAGAAGGGAAATGTGAGGTTGGAGCCCCCATGCAGAGTCCCTACTGGGGAACTGCGTAGTGGAGCTGTGAGAAGAGGACCACAATCCTCCAGACTCCAGAATGGCAGATCCACTGAAAGCTTGCACCATGTGCCTGGAAAAGCCACAGATACTCAATGCCGGACCATGAAAGCAGCTGGGAGGGGTCTGTAGCCTACAAAGCCACAGGGGTGGAGCTGCTGAAGGCCATGGGAACCTACCTTTTGCATGACTGTGATCTGGATGTGAGATATGGAGTCAAAGGAGATCATTTTGGAACTTGAAGGTTTAATGATGGTCCTGCTGGATTTCAGACTTGCATGGGGTCTGTACCTCCTTTGTTTTGGCCAATTTCTGCTATTTAGAATGGTGTAGTTACCCAATGCCTATACTCCCATTGTATCTAGGAAGTAACTAACTTGCTTTTGATTTTACAGGCTCATAGGCAGAAGGGATTTGCCTTGTCTCAGGTGAAACTTTAAACTTGGACTTTTGGGTTAATGTTGGAGTGAGTTAAGACTTTGGGGGACTACTGGAAGGGTATGATTGTGTTTTGAAACATGAGGACATGAGATTTGGGAGAGGCCAGGGGTGGAATCATATGGTTTGGCTCTGTGTCCCTACCCAAATCTCACCTTGAATTGTAATAATCCCCATGTGTCAAGGGCGGGACCAAGTGGAGGTAACTGAATCATGGGAGGTGGTTTCTGCCATGCCATTCTCATGATAGTGAATTAGTTCTCATGAGATCTGATGGTTTTATAAGAGGTTTCCCCCTTTGCTTGGCACTCATTCTCTCTCCTTCTGCCCTGTGAAGAGGTGCCTTCCACCATGATTGTGAGTTTCCTGAGGCCTCCTCAGCCATGTGGAACTGTGAGTCAATTAAACCTCTCTTCTTTATAAATTACCCAGTCTCAGGAATTTCTGCAAAGCAGCGTGAAAAAGAACGGAATCAGCATACCTAGTGCCTAATATAATCCGTGGAATTTTGCAATGTAAAACAGATATGTATTGAAAAAGTGAATGGATGGATGGATAAATGGGAGGATGGATGATAGCTACATAAGTGGGTGGTTGTGAGGAATTGATGGAACAAGTACTGTATGTGGAATTGTCTATACCAGTGCTGTGCCTGGCCAGGCTCAGTATATGTTGTTTCCCTTCCCTTTCCCTTAACAATCATCCTAGAATGCTTGGTAAGAACAATCTAGCAAGGCAGCTGGGGTTGAGTAATTTTACCATCATTTTTCTCATTGTGCAACCTTGAGAGTGTTGTTTAACCTCCTTGCCCCTCTGTTTTCTTGGGGATGAATCAACCACCTATAGAAAGAGCTGAGAAATCTGTGGAATATGGTGGCCCTTAAATAAGATTAACAGAGGGCCTCATGCCACTGGAGAATGTTGGGAGGGGGGGTCTTTAGCAGTGTGACCATCTGACAGAAGTATGGAGCAACATTTGGGGAATGACAGCTTGGTGAAAATCACTGGCACCATCCAAAGAGGACTGTGGGGTCTGGTTGAGAAATCATTAACTGTAAAGGCAGTGAGACAGTGTCATCATTTTATGAGACGTGCCAGGAGCCAGCTGCAAAATAGGAAGGAAAGAAAGACTTCTGAATTCCAGCCAGTTTTGGGTAATCAGAAATTGGTGTGGCCGATTGGCCACTAGAGAGCACCACTAGCACCAAAATGTTGCAGGAAGAGTGGGCATAAGGTGGGTGAAGACCCCTTAGAGGAAGGAAGAATGTTTGCCAGCAAATTTTCTTGCAGGAATTTAGCATTCTATGAGGCCATCTGTATGATTTGACAGAGCAGAAACAGCATCCAAATATGTTTGTGGAAATGAATTGAAGTGAATCAGAACAAAATTCATACGCATCTTTCTGATAGCTTCCTTGCACCATGTTCCTGTGTGTTCCAGTGTGTTCCTATGCATTCTAAATGTGGAACGTTACACAAAAGTTTTAGTATATTTTCATAGTTTACATTTGACAAATTGAAATTTTTAATACACATACATTCTAAGGCTCTATGTGTAAACTCCTCAGGTGGTAATTGCAAAAGTCTAAATTTGAAATCTCAACTTGGGCCAAATAGCACGCACGTCTGCCTTTCCCACTGGTGGGCTCTGAATATTGGGGATGCTTTCATCCAAATAAATTATTTCATTGCAAAGAAAAAAAAAAAAAGGAAAGGAGATAAAAAAACATGAGGGAAGAAAGGAAGAGGAGAAAGAAAGAAGAGAAGAGGAAAAAACCAAGGAAGAAAGGAAGACAAGCTTAAAATGTCCCTAGTCTAGATTACTCTTTAATAAGTTGAAATTCTCAAACTCATGCTTTCTTCCCAAAGGAAACAGGCAGGATTTGGTTTGGTTTTGCCAGTATCACTCTTAACAAGAGGCAGCTCTTTGAAAAATCAAACTGTCATTAATTTCTTGAATCCTGCTCTGAAACTGTATTTTTCAAGCATCAGTCATTCAATCATTTTAGCTCCTCTGCAGAAGAACCCTGAAATCTCAGTGTCTTGGCACAATCAAAGTTTATTCTTGCATCATATAAAGTTTAATTGCTATTGGGGTAGAAAGGGAGAGTCTCTGTTCATATGCTCACTCAGACTCAGGCAAACAAATGTGCTGCTATTTTCCAAAGGGTCCCCGGGGCTGCTCTGGGTATAGCCATTTGATGAGATCCTGGGGGTCAAATGGGGGTATTCATGAGTCCCACGGACCAAATGTTGGTGTCCCCCAAAATTCATATGTTGGAACCCAATACCTAGTGAGACAGTATTCAGAGTTGGTGTTTTTGGGAAGCAATTAAGCCATGGGGGCTCCATCCTCATGAGTGGGATTAGTGCCCCTATAAGCCAAGCACCCTTGCTACTTCTGCCATGTGAGGATGCAGCAACAAGGTGCCAGCTATGAAGCCCTCGCCAGACACTAAATCTGCCAGTGCCTTGATCTTGGGCTGCCCAGCCTCCAGAACTGTGAGAATATATTTCTGTGTTTATAAATTACCTAGTCTGTGGTATTTTGCTATAGCAGCTTGAAGGAACTAAAAGAATGGGCCAAGTTAGGAAGTGATGTATGTCACCTGTGTCCTTATTCTATGCACATAGCTCCTTCTATCTGCGAAGAGGTGGGGAAATGTAGTCCCTGGCTGGGAAGTTGCCTCCCAGCAACAATTCTATATTAGAAGAAGTGAGAACAAATTGTTGGCCAGCTAGCCCTCTCCATCATATCACTTCTCAGTTCTTACCATGTCTGGGAACCATCTGGACAATTATGCACTTAAAATATTTCTTTAAATTGACTCATTTTTTTTTTTTCTTTAAAAATGTATTTGAAGGGTCAGGTGCAGTGGTTCATGCCTGTAATCCCAGCACTTTGGGAGGCCCAGATGGGTGGATCACCTGAGGTCAAGAGTTCGAGACCAGCTTGGCCAACATGGCTGAACCCCATCTGTACTAAAAATACAAAAATTAGCTGGGGGTAGTGGTGGGTGTCTGTAATCCCAGCTACTCAGGAGGCTGAGGCAGGAGAATCGCTTGAAGCCAGGAAGGAGAGGTTGCAGTGAGCCAAGATCATGCCATTGCACTCCACCCTAGGTGACGAGAGCGAAACTCCAGCTCAAAAAAACGTATTTAAAAATATGGATTTACTTCTCTAAATGGAAAGAAGCTGCATCACCGGCCACAAGTTAAATGTAGCAGAGAAAAACAACAGCATAAAAACAAAACAAGATGATTAAATTCAAGCCAGACACTGTTACCCAGAACAAGTGCTGAGCTTGAGGCCTGCTCTGTGTTAAAAAGGGAGGCAAGGCATGGGGCCAAACTGGCTTCTAACCCTGACGGCATCATCACGATCAGGAGAAGGGCAAAGGTCAAGCCTTCCCTCCTGAACCAAGTCAGTGTCCCTAAAAAGGACAAATAAATTTCTGTTGTTTGCAAGTACCCAGTTTATGGTATTTTGGTATCACAGCCCAAATGGACTACCTCTGCCCGTTGTCATTGTGTGCCACTTGCTCCCCTGACACTTTTGGAAGCTTCTCTGCAGGAAGAAGAGGGGGTACTCCTTGTAAGAGCAAAACAGCAGTGGCTTTGGGTTCTAATGTATACATTTCTTATACGAACGCTTGTAAATTACTTTCTCTCTCAGTCTCAGCGAGGAGGGAATAGCTAAGTTACTGAAGGAGGCAAACATTGGCATAGTGCTTCGCAAACCACTTGGTTGGGAGCATATTGTTAGCTAAAAGTGTTTGCATAAAATGCCCTACGGCTATCCTTCAAACCCAAGACTCTAAAGAATTGTTCATTACAAGTGCTACGGACTGATTGCGTGTCCCTCAAAATCTATATGTTGAAACCTAACCCCCAATGTGATGGGATAGGAGGTGGGGCCTTTGGGAGGTGATCAGGACATGAGGGAGGAGCCCTCATGACTGGCATTACAGCCCTTATCAAAGAGGCCCCAGAGAGCTTCAGTTTCTTCCACCATGTGAGGACACAGTGGCAACACCCTATGAAGCAGAAAGCAGGCCCTCACCAGACACTGAATCTGCCTGCACCTTGATTTTGGAATTCCCAGCTGCTAGAACTGGGAGAAATAAATTTCTGTTGTTTGCAAGTACCCAGTTTATGGTATTTCGGTATCACAGCCCAAATGGACTAAAACAATGAGGGAGGCCAGAGCAAGGAAACTAATGTTAACCAGAAAGACTTCAGAACAAGGTCCTCCAGAATAGCTAGGTATTCCCCAGGGGAGGGAGTCCCAGGCGAGGTGGCAGTCATGCGGAGACCCAGAGCTGGAAGAAGGGTGGAGAGGTTGAAACTTGGAGTTAGGGCAAGATGGGAAGAGAGATGAAGTCAAACAAAGGAACAGGACTCAGATCCCACAGAGCCTTCAATGCTGATCCAAGGAGCCTGGACTCTATGCACAGGCAGTGGGAGATGCAGAAGCATGACAGGATGAGATCTACATTTTGGACAGATTTGATTACTTTGACAGAAGTCTGTAAGAGGGGATACAAAGGTGACCGGCACTATAGGGAGGACTGGCTGAGGAGGGATAAGCCTGGAGAACCAGGCAAGGTGTCATGTGGCAGACTGAGGAGCAGTCAGGCCTGGGAGGATGGGGGGTCAGGAAGTATATGTAGCAGCTGCCCAGGGGAAGATGATGGTCTGAGACTGTCAGTGGCAGTGGGGTTGGAGACTGGAGGATGCTCTGGGTGTATTGGACAGGACTTGGGGAACTTGGGTGAATTTTGCACCCTTGACCTTGACAACGTCAGAATCCATTCATCCCCCAAATATTTATTAGCACTGGGAATGTGGCCCTCGGAATAGGGCTGAGAGGCAAGTGGGGCACCTGGGGCACACAGTTTTGGGAGGTGCTCCATCTCTGGGCTGTGTGATAGAGAATCGGAGGTGGAGAGTGAGCGCCTCCTTAAACGTTGTGCTCAAGGCACCTTGCTTGCCTCATTCTGACAAGAGCAACAGGCTACTCTCACGGAGTTTATGATCTAATCAAATTTACAGACAACATGCAAATAACTCATGAAAGTGATTTTACATCATGGTAAGAAACACGAGGAAGACACCAAGGTGTGGCGTATGTCTGTGGGGCAGTGGCCAGGTGGGGCAGGCCCTAGACCTTGCTAGGGGCCTGGGATGCATCCTCATAGCGATGGGAGCTGCCAGAGGGCGGGAGCTGCCAGAGGGCGGGAGCTGCCAGAGGACAGGAACCCTGAAACTGTCCTCACAGGACTCACGAGAATTATATGCCAGGCTCTGGTCAGAAATACATTTATAATTAAGCAGAGCTTGCAGTGAGCTGAGATCCGGCCACTGCACTCCAGCCTGGGCGACAAAGCCAGACTCCGTCTCAAAAAAAAAAAAAAAAAAAAGTGCTAATGAGACTGCCCTTTGGCCTACTTCCTTGTAACTGAAAGTCACACAGCACCAGGTACTGACCGTTTGCACCCCTATTGTTCCTGTAGATAGGATTTCTGATGTTAGAATCATAAGGCTTTTTTTTTTTTAAGAATTGCTCAAGATGCTCTTCAGACTCTAAATTGCAGTGGAAGAGCTAATGCCAACCAATTTAAAGACCCTCGCAGAGGAACCAAATCGGCGCAAGAAGGCAGTTTCTTTAGCTCGCTGTCGCATGAATTCACCTGGCACTCTTCAGCTAATCAAAGATCCCCACACCTCAGCCCACTCCGAACCCCTTAAAATTCCTACCCGCAGACCCCTCGGGAGACAGATTTGAGGTTTCCTCCTATCTCCTTGTTTGGCTGCCCTGTGATTTTTAACCTCTGTCTCTGATGCAATCTCTGTGTCTCATTATATTGACTTGCTGTGCATTGGGCAACAAATCCGTGATGGTTACAATACAACACAATTTGGCCCCCATATTTGTACAGCATTTGGCTACACGAGGAGAATGGACTGAAGGGGGAAAACTGGGAAGCCTGGAGGCCACAGGGAGGTCATGGCCATCGTCCATGCAAGAGAGGGTGATGGCTTGGACGGGGTGTTGGCCATGGAAATGGGAGGAAGAGAATAAATTTGGAGACTGTTTCTGAGACAGAGCAGCTGGGACCTGCTGTTGGAATGGAGACATGGAGAAAAAAAAGGACAAGAGAGGATGTAAAGGCACCTGAAAGAACAATTGCAGTGTCTCCAGCTCAGAACTCGCATTTAACAACATACGTTTCTAACGTTTTCTGGTTCTGCCCCTGTTTTGCCATCTGCCTTCTGGTTGATGAAGCTGGTGTGAGGCCTTCAGTTGCTGTCCACAGTGGTTTCTCCTGTCAGAGTCATCTTAGGTTAGGATGGCCAAGGGAGTCAAGGATGAGGAGATGCAGGGCGTTCCTGAAGCTTCATGGGGATGAGAACATCTTTTTAAACCCTTCATTAATGAGAAATGTCCTCCCATGGCGGGGAGAGAGCTTTGTGTTTGTGTGAAAGTCCATTAAACTTCATTATTTAGTTGGGAAGATCCTGCTGGGAGCTGGGGAGGGGAAGAGAATCCATGTTCCCTGAGGACTGGGGCCCTCTGAAGGGTGAAAGAAAAAAGTCCAAGTAAAAGAAAGGAAATAATCTCCTTCAAACAGCAGGTAGACCTGGCAGGAAACATTAGCCCTGAGTGGAAGACATAGAGATTCTAGTAAGAAGGGGGCATTGTGTAGCTTTAAGAGACACAGCTTCCACCCTTGCTTCTTCACTTGAGGGCAGCTGCTTGCATCTGTGGGTCTGGCTTTTCTGCAGCAGCCTGGCCAAGGATTCTTGGGACTGGGGCTGGGTGGGGGTGGGAGCCTTGCCTCCCCGACCTCTGCTAGGATAAGTAAACAAGCAGGCAAGGACAAAGGCCAAGGGCATTAAATCCCAATTATTCACTAGCCCTAAATACTTCCTGTGAGAACAATTTGTCATTGACATACTTAATTAGACTCTTGACCAATATTTTCCAGATGTAGGGATTCTTGCTAAAAAAAAAAAAACACTCAAGCACAGATGTTTTCCATATTTAATAGGCCAGCTGAGGCAAGCCCTTGGGGAAGGAAAAGAGTAGGAGAGCTACAGGTTCTGCTATCAGAGCTTAGTGGATCAGGAAAGAGGATCTATTAGTCTTGGGGTCTTTCAAAACAAATAAATGCTGGCAAAGACAGAGGTCACCAGGGGCTGTCTGCTGTGGCCACGGCCCTGGGCTTCCACATCCTCTGAACTTCGAGCAGCCCTGACATTGGAAAACTCTGGGTCCATTTTACATATGTGGGCGACTGAGGAGGAAAACTCTGAGAGACCGTGAGTTTGAGAGTCACGATTGGAACCTAAGTCCCTAAGTCCTTGAGTGAAAGAAGCAAGTCAGTCATGTTGAGCAGGATACCAAGGAGCAGGATACCTATTTCCTTTGGAAAACAGGGCTTCAACAGTTACATATTCTTCCGCACCACTCATCCAGGGCCAGTCCTGGGAGGAGGCAAGCAAGAGACCCCTGAAAGCAACCTTTAAGGGGGTGCTTAGTCTCAGGTGCCCACCCCTGCACTTGTGTGTCTCTGAGAGCCAGCACTTCCTTAAATTTTGCACCCTGGGTTCCTCATTTGTCTCATCCTAGTCCCGTCCCTGAATTTCCATCATTGTCCCAATCTTGTCTTCCTTGACTTCTCACTTAGATTTATCCAGTTGCCTCCTAACTGGTCTCCTGCCCTGTCTTTCCTCCTTATCTATCTACCCTCCACTGTGACAGAGATCTTCCTACAGCCTGAACTCCCTCCCTGCACTCCCAGGTACGAAATCCTCCCAGAACTCCCTATGGCCCTTGGGACTAGGTCATGCTTCTTAGCAGAACATTTAAGGCCTTGCATCCTCAGCCCTGCTGGGCTACCTGTGAGCCTCCTACCTTCTCTGCCTCCACCCCACAGTCTTACTCACACCCTGCAACTAGCCACAGGACTGTTTATGCTTTCCCTAGTACATTTGGCTGCTATCCTGGCCTCTGTCTCTGTAACCCAGGTGATTCCGTGGCTGAGAACTCCCTGCCTCCTCTCTTCCCACTCTGCCCCCACTGCGGCTCCTTAACCAGGAGAGCCTCTGTCTTCAAGACACAAACTTTTCTGGCCAACCTTGCTCCCTGTAGACTCTCTCCTACTGCTTTGTGTCTACACTGTGCTCCACGCATGGGCCTCTTGTGGCAGCCAGAATGCCTGACTTGTTCACCAGGCTGTCACCATGGGGCAGTCCATCCCACGAGGACTGCCACATCCCCCTTCTTATTCCTCCCTGCTCCTCTGTGGAACAGACTGAGCCAGGCAGTGGCCACTTGTTTGCTGACTGAATTAATGAGGTAGTTGGGGTGGACACTCACCACACTCCATAGATGAAGAAATAGGCCGGTCTAGCAGAGATCACAAACTCAAGTACCCCATAGGAACAGGTAGGAGCTGTACCTGAGTGAGGCACTGGGATTGCTCACTATGCATCGGGGCTGCTGGTCCTCTGTTGGGGCCCACGGCTGTCCTGTACAAAGTGTCACTTGTTGTGGCTACATCCATCATCTGGATGAGTTATAAAAGGCAAGACAGGAAGATTATATTTGACAACAAGTTGAAATGATTTAAAACACTCTGCGTGCCCCTCAAAGCAAATCCACCTGTGTGCGAGTCAGTTTCCACCTGGGGGCTGCTGGTGTGTGACCTCTGAAAGGTTGGGTGATTGTTTCATGCATCTCAAAGCCAGGCCTTCCTCGGACTCTCTGCCCAGCACTCTCTGCACCTTCCTCTCCTCACAGCTCCCATGGCAGGAACAAACAGGTGGCATTTGAGCAAGGGGCAACAGTCAGGGACCTGCATCCCTCCGGCCCTCCCAGTTGCTCACGCCTCTTCCCCTCCCTTGGTCACGGGGCTGCTGCCTCCTTTACATTGTGACTCCCGTGGCATTTGGAGATTGAACTTGATAAAGCTCAGAAGGAAACTGGGATGCAAAGAGAAGAAGGTAATCATGGGGTCACATTTTCCTGTGCTTGTAAAATGACCTGCTTTGACCTAAGATAGTTTCTATCTCTTTTATGCCTTCTATTCCTTTAAAATTCTCAAATTGTCAAAATCCTACCTTGGACATGTGGCTAAAAGGGATAACCTTGCCCAACACAGCAATCTGGTGAACAATCACTTGTCCTCTTTTTTTTGGCAGAACCCCACCAGAGAGAGAGGGAGTGTGTGTGTGTGTGTGTGTGTGTGTGTGTGTGTGTGTGTGTGTATGTATGTTTAAAGAACAATCTTCATTTGATTATTTGATTTGTTGAAAAGAACAAAGAAACACCAGGCCTGGGATCAGGAAACCTGGGTTCTAATCACAACAGTAGTCCCTTCCATGCTTTGAGATCTTGAACAAGTCTCCTCATTAGTAAAATGAGTGTGCGATAGAGTTTTACAGGTGATTCTGAGGGTAGCAGAGTCCTGTGTGGAAAAGCACATAATACACAGACTACGATATGGAGCAGGTGCTCAGTTAAGGACTTGTTGAATATGAATTAAGGAACAGCAAAACTGGAAGGAATACTAGATATTGACTGTAACAGTGGTCAATAATCTATAACCGATGGGCCAAATCTGGCTTCATGCTTGTTTTTGTAAATGACGTCTTATTTTACAAACCCATTTACATATCATCTATCGCTATTTTTGTGCCACAACAGCAGAGTGGAGTAGTTGTGACAAAGACTGCATGGCTTGCAAAGGCTGAAATATTTATTGTCTAGCCCTATAAAGAAAAAAGTTCACCAACCTCTAATCTAAATTCCATTCAGAGTGTGTCCATGGAGCAACAGTGTCAGCCTCATCAGAGAGCTCATTAGATGTGCAGAACTTCAGGCTCCCATCCAGACCCACAAAATCAGAATCTGTATTTTAATTAGATCACCATCTAAGTCATAATGCACATCAAAGTTTGAGAAGCACAGTTCTGGGTCTAGAGATGCATTCATTTTCTACATACTGCTGTTGTCCAGCAAGATGAAGTGATTTGCCCAGGACAGAACCAAGACTAAGAACTGGTCTCCTAATTTTCATCCCTTTCCTACATCTGCTGTGCCAAGTTTTGTCTCCTCTTTTCCTCTCTGGAGCCTCCTGTTTCCATCTCCTTCTCGACCATCTGTGTGGTACCCAATGTGTAAAGCATGCTTGGTCAGCATCCATTGTTGTACTTGCTGATGAGAGCAGCTCAGGTTCTTTGAGAGGAGACCCTGTGCTTTCAGCTGCACTACAGTTTTCCCAGATAAGGAGATTGAGGCACAAAGAAGTTATGGCACTTACTCAAGGTCACGGGGTCGGGATTTGAGCACAGCTGTCTGACCCAGGAGCTTGGAGGGCCTGTCATTGCACTTCCACAAGCTTGTTCTCTCTCTCTCTCTCTCTCTCTCTCTCTCTCTCTCTCTCTCTCTCTCTCTTTCTCTTTCTCTCTCGCATGGTGAGCCCTCAGCTTATCCTTGCACTTCCACATGGTGAAAACACTTTAGGAAATAACTTGGTTACCCCATTCTTTCATCTCCCGCTAATCCAGGGGTTTTCAAGCCAGATTTTTATAAAAGGAGGGGACTTCTTCCTTGAAAAAATAGTCAAGAACAAGTGAGGCTGGAACATCTTGCTGAGCCAGAGGAAAAGGAGGCCCTATCAGGTAAATATGGTCATATCAGAAGGACAGGACAGCTAGCTTGAAGGAGCTCCCACTGACCAAATTTGGGATGATTTGATTAACAAGGTAAATAATGAAGGGAACATATTTTAACATATTAATTTAAAAATATCCATGACTCCGTAGCAGCATGCATATAATCTCCAAAGAGACCATCTGAGCAACCTGTAGATCAAGTAAAGCGATGTTTATAAGATCTACTGCAGTAAAGGACACCATCTTGATAGAGTCTCAGAAGGGGAAATACAGGGAAGAACATTTGTAGCATTTTAGGGCCTGGTATAGGTGATATTGAGATTGCATGTAGGGTGATCAGCTGTCTCATTGCCCAGGGCCTTGACGGTTTTAGAGTTGAAAGTCCTGAATCCTGCGAAAGCCCTCAGATCACTGTCTTTTTTTTTTTTTTTTTTTAAACTGAATTTTGCTCTTTTCATCAAGGCTGGAGTGTAATGGTGCGACCTCAGCCCACTGCAAACTCTACCTCCCAGGTTCAAGCAATTCTCCTGCCTCAGCCTCCCAAATAGCTGAGATTACCGGCACATGCCCCCACGCCCGGCTAATTTTGTATTTTAAGTAGAGATGAAGTTTCACCAAGTTGGCCAGGCTGGGCTTGAACTCCTGATCTCAGGTGATCTGCCCACCTCAGCCTCCCAAAGTGCTAGGATTACAGACAACAGCCACCATGCCTGGCCCTCAGATTACTTAGTCATTGTGAAGGAGAAAATGTCTCTTTATAATAGAGAGAGATGATGTAACAATTTGAACCAAATGTTCAAGTCTTAGAGCTGCCCGTAATAGGATGGCCTGGCATACTGTGCCTCCTAAGAGGACACAGTGGGAGGTATACAAGCCACCCATGCAGTGGTCTTATTGGAAACGTTTGGCCTGAATGTTTGAATTGAATAATGGGAAGATAGATGAATGCAGAAAGTAGATCTGTTCTGGAATCATGACAATATTTAATGAGGGGGGATACAAAAATAAAAAAGTTAAATGCAATCTATGTACCTTTACTGAATCCTGGAGAAAGGAAGAAGAAACAAAAAGAAGGAAGGAAAGACGGAAGGAAGGAAGGAGTTTTAGAGAACATTTGGGGACAATCAAAATATATTGAACATTGCATGTTAGATGATGTTATTGAATTAATTCTGCTTTCTGATGTGAGATTTTTTTTCTGCTAGTGCCTTGATCTTGGACTTCTCAACCCCCAGAATAGTAAGAAATCAATGTCTGTTGTTTAAATCACCCAATCTATAATATTTTGTTATAGCACCCTGAATGGGCTAAAATAACCCCCAAATTTACAGCCCATTCTCTAAAAACTGACTGTTGTTCTGGCAAATAGCTCACTTGAGTTAGGATTTTTAATTTTTTTTTTTTTTTTTTTTTTTTGAGACAGAGTCTTGCTCTGTCGCCCGGGCTGGAGTGCAGTGGCCGGATCTCAGCTCACTGCAAGCTCCGCCTCCTGGGTTTACGCCATTCTCCTGCCTCAGCCTCCCAAGTAGCTGGGACTACAGGCGCCCGCCACCTCGCCCGGCTAGTTTTTTGTATTTTTTAGTAGAGACGGGGTTTCACCATGTTAGCCAGGATGGTCTCGATCTCCTGACCTCGTGATCCGCCCATCTCGGCCTCCCAAAGTGCTGGGATTACAGGCTTCAGCCACCGCGCCTGGCCAGGATTTTTAATTTATTTGGGCAGAAGTTTATCAATATTATTTAGAAAACACAATAGATGTCCGTCATACTGCTCCAGAATGAAACGCTGTTATAGTGAGTTGCAGAAAAGCCACACTGGTGAGAACAGGGCAGTCAGTCAGTGTGCCCTCTTTGTTTTTTGAATGAGAGCACTGAAGGTCAGAGAGGTTGACGGTTTTGACTCAGGTCACCCAGCTAAGTGCAAACAGAACTGGGGCTGGAATCAAAAACTGCATTCTGGTGCCAAGCTTCTCACCCTTCACGTACTGACTTTTGCTTTTTAACCTGTTCATTTCTCTGCTAGACTCAGCAGAAAAGCAAAGTAGCATGATACCTGTAAATAAGAGAGACAAGGCACATGTCCCCAAAGTTAAATAATCACAACAGGGAAGCAGACTACAGGTAGCGGCTGCTGTGGCGTTCCCACAATTCCCCTTCATCAAATCCTCCATGTCCATACTGCAGCTGCTAGGACCGTCTGCAAGGCTCACAGCTTATCTGTTACTGGAAATGGCCTTTGAGTGAGGAGCACTGCCCTTTTTAGGGAAGCACATGGCCCATGACTGGCTGATGTGTGAATACAGAAGCTGGCCCCACTTGCCTCAGGTTGGCATCACCCTGCAGGGTTAGAGCAGGCCCTGATGTCCCCAAGAAGCGATCAACATTGGACTCAGTTGCAACCACATGTAGCTCAGCTTCTCTCTGGCACATAGCCACTTGCGAATCTTCCTTCTCCTGACCCCACGGAGCTACCCTGGGTTTTGGGGTGTCCTGCTAAAGATATTCTCTCCCCATTTCTCTCTCTCTCTGTCTCTCTCTCTCTCTCTGTCTCTCTCTCTCTATATATATGTATATATATGTATACATATATACACGCACACACAAAACTGCAAATATTCACATTGTAAAAGTATAAATGATGGAACACAATACAGTGTTTTTTTTTAAACAAACAATGTACTTTGGAGATCATTCCATTTCATACATATAGATCTACCTCATTTAAAAAAATATATATAGTTATATAGTATTCCAAAGTGTGGATGAACTGATTTTATACAACCAGCTCCTACTGTTTAACAATTAGCTTCACACTTCTAATATTTCAATCAGGGCTGCAATAAATATTTGCATACTTGTGTGATTGTTTCCATGTGTGAATATACATCTTAAACAAATTCCTAAAAGTGGAATAGCTGCATTCAAAATGTATGTACATTTTAATTTTGTTACAGTTTGGAAATTTGCTGTCAAGAAATGATACTAATTTGTACTCTCAGGAAACAAAGTGTCTGTTTCCCCATAGAATATACACCAGATGAACATGTCTGTCATCTCCCCAGAGAGGACGAACAGTTGCTTGGTTTGCTGTCAAAATCCAATGCAAAGGTTGGAGCCACGCACCTCCTCATTCAACAGCATGCAGGATGATGGAGAAAACCTGCAACTGGGACCCTACTGGGTCTTCTCTTTGAAAAGCCTACATCTCCTTGGGCGTTACTGCTTATCCTGTCAAAACCGAAACTTGGCCCTCCTCTGATGGAGCGGAGTTTCCATACAGACAGAGTAGTCAGGTCCCCATGGAAACCCCAGGCTTGCTGACACCAGAGGAAAACGCTATTACTCGCAGTGCTGGAGGCAGATTAATGTAGAATAACCATAATGAAAGGCGTTATCCTCGTAACTGTAGGGCCTTGGGGTTTACATTCATTTTTCTGCTTAAACTCCCATGATTTGCACATTTGCGTCTTTTGAATGGGGCCTTCAATGGAGAGGCTGATTACCACAGCATAAAAGAATCTTGTTGCCCTTTCTGGCATGAGATAGGTGTGCACTGCAGAGATGGTCACCACCCCTAAACCTAACATTCTGGATGAATGTTTATCTCATATTCTCATGAGAGCCAAGTGGTGCCTTCTCACTCAACACCTGATCAATTATGTGGCAATCAAACAAAACCATCTTTAAAAGCACTGATTCCCAGCCCCAGTCTCATTTGGTCCTATTCAACACCAAATGCCTAGTGACAAGCATCATCATTGCCTCATCAGAAACATTGAGAGGCCTCTTTCAATGAATCGTCAACCCTTCATAAGTGTTAGAAAAACTTTTAGCTAACAGAATGATTCTAGACACAGATATTTAATCATAGCAATCTTTACCATACAGATATTTTATGTATCAAGACAAAGATACTGGACATTCTCAATTCTTGCTTTTTCTCCAAATATAAAATCTTCCAGGAATTTATGGATATTAAAAAATATTTCGACTGGGTGCGGTGGCTCACACCTGTAATCTCAGCACTTTGGGAGGCTGAGGCTGGTGGATCACGATATCAGGAGTTCAAGACCAGCCTGGCCAAGATGGTGAAACCCCATCTCTACTAAAAATACAAAAATTAGCCGGGCATGGTGGCAGGTGCCTGTAATCCCAGCTACTCAAGAGACTGAGGCAGAGAATTGCTTGAAGCCAGGAGGCGGAGGTTGCAGTGAACTGAGATCGTGCCACTGCACTCCAGCCTGGGTGACAGAGTGAGACTCCATCTCAAAAAAGAAAAAAAATATATATATATGTATATATACACACACACACACACACATATATGTGTATATATATATATACACACACACACACATATATATATGTGAATTCACTTCTTATATATATATAAGAATTCACTTCAAAATAAATTTCACATCTTAGGAGACTGTGGGATCCTCAGCTGGAGAAGGAGGTATATATGTGTGTATATATATTTAACTTGCTCTGACTAAGCCTGTGTTTTAACAAATACCCTCAATAACCTCTCTTGGGTTTCCTATTGGTATGTGCTTATCTTCTTTGTTAACTTAGTTTTGCAGAGGAAAATACGTGCTTACTTTCAAAATGTATATATGGCCACATCTTTCATGAGAATGGTGGCTCTGGACAAGGCTGATGGTCAGATGGGATAGAGAGGGAGTGTAATGTGTCATGTGGTCCAGCAAGCATGCTCAAATCCCATTAGCTTTATGACCTTGCGTGGCCTGCCTAACCTTAGTTTCCTAATCCCTCTGCATTCTCTAAACTGAAACAATTCTATAGCAGTAGACTCCAGAAAGGTTGCTCACATTGCAAACGCTTGCATTGCAAACATAGTAGCTTAAAACAATCACCTTTTAGAGTATCTGTGCTTTTGTAGATCAGGAATTTGTAGATCAGGAATTTGTAGATCAGTTTTTGTAGATCAGTTAGGTGGATCTGGCTTGGAGCCTCACACGAGGTTGCTTTCACATGATGACTAGAGCCGTGGTCATCTCAGATGTGTTTTCTCTTACACATCTGAAACCCAGGCTGGGAAGACTCAACAGCTGGGGGCTGGGAAAGCGGGGGATTCTCAGCCTCTCTGTCTCCCTGGGTTCTCTCCAAGTGGTCTCACCAGCACGACGGCTTCAGAGTAGCTGCACTCTCCATACAGTGACTCCTGGTACCAAGGCAGCATATCTAGAAAGACCAAGAGCTGAGCGGAAGCCACACCTTTTCCATGACCCAGCCTCGAGGACAGGCCACGTCACATCTGCCTCTGCCACTCACTAGAATTGAGTCCCTAAGGATGGCTTATATAAAACGGGAAAAGAATTAGTCTCCGTCTTTGATAGGATGAATATTAAAGAATTTCTGGGCATATTTTAATATCACCACTATTTAGAACGCAGTATTGCAGCCCTTGAAATGAAGACGACTCTTTGGGCTGTGACAAAGAGAGGAAGCTGGGAAGGTCCCAAATGTGTTCTTGTGTACCCAAGAGTGTGGTGAGTGTGAGGAGAAGAGATAGGGGCTATGGCAGGGTCTCTAGCATCCCAAAGGACAGTGGAGGGGGATAGCAGTGGCGTTTGTGCCACCTAAATCCCAGCGGGGCCTCAGAGGACTCAGAGGGTTTCACCGTGAGCAATGAGCAGGACTGGACATTGCAGTGGACACCAGCATGGACTAAGGGCAGCTGTGGGCCAGACCCTCCCTCACCCTCCCTTTGCCTACATGCCATGGAAGGCCCCCAGAGCTATAACCAGGGAAGCAGGAAGAAAAGAGCCAAAGAGGGAAGTTCTGAATTGACAGAGTGTCAGTGACTCTCCATACAGTGGCTCCTGGTACCAAGGCAGCATATCTAGAAAGACCAAGAGCTGAGCGGAAGCCACACCTTTTCCATGACCCAGCCTCGAGGACAGGCCACGTCACATCTGCCTCTGCCACTCACTAGAATTGAGTCCCTAAGGATGGCTTATATAAAACGGGAAAACGTATATAAAAACTCAGTCAGTGACTGAGTGTGTCTGGATTATATTTTCTGGTATCAGGACAAATAGAAGCTTGAGATAAAAGATGTCTTAGTTTGCTTAGTGTTGCTATATAGGCATACACGAGGCTGGGTAATTTGTACAGGAAAAGGTTATTTGGCGCATGATTTTGATGGTTAGAAAGTCACAATTGGGCATCTGCATCTGGGGAGGGCCTCGGGCTGCTGCTTCTCATAGTAGACGGTGAAGGGGAGAGATCACATAGGGAGAGCAGAAGCGAGACAGTGGGTAGGTGCCGGGCTCTGAAGGAATTAATAGAGTGGGAACTCACTCACCCCCAAAGGCGGGCATTCATCTATTGATGAGGGATCCACCCCCATGACCCAAACACCTCCCAGTAGGCCCCGCCTCCAACACTGAGGATCACGTTTCAACATGAGGTTTTAGGGGACAAACATCTAAACTACAGCAGGAGCTAAACTCACATATAGAAAAAAAAAAAAAAGCTACATTTCTTGCATATTAGAATTTTTTCTTTTTTCTTTACTTTTTTTTTTTGAGACGGAGTCTCACTCTGCCGCCCAGGCTGGAGTGCCGTGGCGCGATCTCAGCTCACTGCAAGCTCCGCCTCCTGAGTTCAGGCCATTCTCCTGCCTCAGCCTCCCGAGTGGCAGGGACTACAGGCGCCCGCCACCACACGGGCTAATTTTTTGTACTTTTAGTAGAGACAGGGTTTCATCGTGTTAGCCAAGATGGTCTGGATCTCCTGATCTCGTGATCCGCCCGCCTAGGCCTTCCAAAGTGCTGGGATTACAGGCATGAGCCCCCGAGCCCATCCAGAGCTTTTTCTTAAAAACATCATATATACTTGAAGATAGGGGACCTGGATTTAGTATCTGAATAATCTTGAATAAGTTACTGAATATGCTTGCACATCAACTTTTTTAACCCAGGGAAACTCGATCTTAGTGGAGTTTTGTGAGTAATTCAAATGATACAATTGTTGAGAAAATATATTCAAAAGTGGAAAATGCTGCAAGCACGTGAGGGGCAGCACAGAGCCACTCCCTATCACCCCTCTGAGATCCTGCCCTGTGATTCACCACCCACAGGCTTCAGGTTCACTATTTTCATAAATTTGTTGCCTTTATGCTGAGAATTGTCCATGAAATCACACCCTTGTCAGAAGTAAATGAGGGTTTTGAGGAAATAGGAATGCCAACGTTTTGCCCTTCCAAACATGACAGGATTCCTAAGTGAGCCCTAGGCATGGAATAAGAGCAGAACGGGCATTAGTACCACTGCTTAATATCTCAGGACAAGGGTGCTAGGACTGTCTTGAAAGCAACCTTTTATCTTGTATCTGCAGAGCCAAGACTTCTGTAAACCAAACCTGAAGTTTATTCATGCAGGTGGCGGAATTACAATGAAAGTTAAATTCTCAATCTCACAGTGTTTCTTTTGTTAAAGTCTGGGGAAAGATAAGACAGATTCCAGTGAAGTCAGAGACATTAGATCCCTAAGTTCCACCAAGCCTTATTCTCCAGTAGAAGCAGCTCTCCCACCCCTGCCTGGGGGAGCTCACCGCTCCTTGGCCTGGACAACCTGTGTAGTTTCCTCACAGGGCTCTGCTGGTCCTCCCCAGAATCTACCCCCACCACCCCTCCTTGCTTCTTGATCTATGACTAGACTCAAGTTCTGGCCAACCCTAGAAGGTGAGGTGTAAGGTGTGACTTGTGACGAGGTGTGATACCAAAAATTGGCGAGATTTTTCCAAGTTATATCGACAGAAATCAGAGGAATGTGTGTGGATTTCAAGAGATTAAAGTGGAAAAAATGTAAAGGTAGATCAGGTTGCATTGACTGTTATGCATCTGCCTTAGTTAGTTTGGGCTGCTATAACAAAAATACCCATTCAAATGGGAGCTTAAACAACAAAAATTTACTTCTCATGGCTTTGGAGGCTGGGAAATCCAAGACCAAGTGCCAGCAGATTCCATGTCTGGTGAGTGTCTTCCTCCTGGTTTGCAGATGGCCATCTTTTCATTGTATCCTCGCATGGTAAGAAAGCAGGGAGAAAGAATAAAAGCTCCTTTGTGCCTTTTCATTAGGACATTAAATTCATTTATAAGGGCTCCACCCTCATGACCTAATTACCCCTTGAAGGCCGCACCTTCTAATACATTACACTGGGGGTTAGAATTCAACATATGAATTTGAGGAGAGGGGTGGTGGTGACACATTTAGTCCACAGCAGGGTCCATTAAGCACACTGCAAATTTTGTATTGTAGCTCACAAGACCAGGAGTGACTCTAAAGTTTGCTTGATGGGTCAACTGAAATATGGACACAGAGGTATGTTAGACTAAATAAAAGTGAAAATGGTGGAATTCCTTTGCCACACTGTGAAAGAAGGTATCCAAAATTTAGGGAGATTGGAATGTTGCAGTAAATTTATCATGTATGACTTGTTCACATTCCCTGGGAGGGCCCAGAGGACATGCTCCTCATCATGGTTGTGAGAAATAAACTAGTGAGGACAATCTGGCAACCTTGAAGCTTTCCATGGTGACTGTCAGAAATTAGCTTGTGAACTTCCACCACTGATCTGAGACTCTAACACAGTGGGGATAATGGGATTTAAGGTGGGAAGGCCCAAGAGGTGGCATTTAATCACAAGATGAGATGGACATGGCTAGGGTAATGGACAGAGGAGTCAAGTCAGTCAGTCATCAGAGCAGCCTGAGTTACAGAGATTTTTGGCATCAGCTAGTTAGTTGTGGCATCCGTAAAACTGAAAGAGATGGTCAATGTACTGAAGTCTTACTTGATCTGTATAAGCAGAAAAGCTCTAGATCTAATGATCAGAGTTCTGGCTTGAAGGATCAAAGCAGAGAATAATGACCCCTCAATTAATTCTCAGACTTGAGTTAATTTACAGACCCCACACCCCTTGAATGAAGAGGAGCCTGGATCCCCTTGAAGAGCGGCCCTGCTATATTGCTGAGAATGTATACTGTTAATCTTCCTCCCCAGCCTTCCACAATGGAATCTGTGGCTATTTACATTGGGGAAGGGAAAATAACAAGACTCAACCAGTATCACTGGACAATGGCTGTGAATTGACACTAATGCCTGATGATCCAAAACATTACTGTGGTCCACTGGGGCAGGTAGGGGCTTATGGAGGTCAGGTGATCAATGGAGTTTTGACTCACATCTATCCTGCAGTGTGCCCAGTGCAACCCAGAGGCCATCCTCTGGTTATTTTCCAGCTCTCTGCATAGTTGCAATATACACATTCAGCAACTGGCAGAACCCCTACATGGGTTCCATGACTCATGGAGTATTATGCTGATAAAGATCAAGTGGAAAGCACCAGAACTGTGTCTACTGATGAAAATAGCAAACTGTATTCCTAGAGGAATTGCAGAGATTTGTGTCATCATCATCAAGGACTTGAAAGATGTAAGGACAGTGATTCTTACCACATTTCCCATTCAACTCACCTAGTTGACCTGGATAGAAGGTAGATCTTAAAGAATAACAGAGATTTATTTCAAATTTAATCAGGTGGTGATTGTAATGGCAGCTGCTGTGGTTTTTTTGCTGAAGCAAACTATCGCATTATCTGGCATCTGCTATGCAGCTATTGATTGACATTTTTTTTCTCTGTATCTACTGGCAAAGACCATCAAAGGCAACTTACTTTCATCTAGCAAAGCCAGAAACACACCTACTTTGTCCTACCTAAGGGGTATATCCAGTCTTTATTCCTAACTTATAATAGTCTTCAGAGATCTTAATTGCCTTTTTCTTCTAGAAGATGCTGGTCCATTACATTGATGCTATTATACTGATCGAAACTGGTGAGCATGAAGTAGCAACTGCTTTAGACATATTAGCAACACACCTGCATATACCAGGGTGGAAAACTTCAGGGTCTAGCTATCTTGAAATTTCTAGAGATTTAATGGTCCAGGACTTGTCAAGTCATCCCTTCTAAGGTAAAGAACAGGTTGCTGCATCTGGTCCCTCCTATTGCTAAGAAGACGACACAATGCCTAGTGTGCCACTTGGAAGTTGAAGGGAGCATAAGTTTCACTTGTGTACATTTACTGAGTGACCTGAAAAGCTGCCAGAACAAAAGAGGGTTCTCCAAAAGATACAGGCTGCTGTCCCTCCTGCCCTGTCCTTTGAACCGTACGACCAAGCATATCCTACAGTTCTAAAGTGTTAGATAGGGAAGCTGCTTGGAGCCTTTGGAAGACCCCTGCAGGCAAATCACAGTGTAGATTCTTAGAAAAAAATTTTTTTTCCAGAGACTGGGTTTTGCTATGCTTCCCAGGCTGGATTGAAACTCCTGGGATGAAGCAATTCTCCCATCCAGCCTCCAGAGTAGCTGGAGACTACAGGCATGAACCATGATACCCTGCTAGATCCTTAGTATTTTTGAGCAAAGACCTGCTATCTTCCGTGAAAACTATTCTCCTTTTGGGAAGCAGCTTTTGGATTGTTACTAAACACTGACCATGTTACCATGTGATCTGAGCTGCCCATCACAAACAGGGTATTGTCTGACCCACCAAGCCATAAAGTTGGAGGTACAAAGCAGTATGTCAACCTCAAATGGAAATGGTATATGAGAGATCAAGCATAAGCACGTCATGAAGTTACAAAGCAGTTGCATGAGGAAGTGGCCCAGATTCTCACAACCCCTACTCCTGTTACATTGTCTTCTTCCTCCAACTTGCATCTATGGCCCCATAGTGAGTTCCCTGTGTCCATTTGACAGAGAAAGAAAAAGCTTATGCTTGGCTTACATATGGCTTACATGATACACAGGACTCATGCAAAATTGGAGAGATGCAATGCTGCAGCTCCACTCTGAGCTAAAACTCTGGTTACATAATCAATGACTTAGAATGAAATGGATAACTTCTCTGGTGACAGAGAAGTCTGGGAAAGAAATATGTGAATGGACTCCTAATGGGCACAGAGTGTAACAATACTGTGTTAGCCAATTTTTGTTGCTATAAAGGAATACCCGAGACTGGGTAATTTATAAAGAAAAGAGGTTTAAGTTCTGGGTTACGGTTTTGCAGACTTTGCAGGAAACACGGTGCCTGGGTCTGCTTGGCTTCTGGTGAAGCCCAGGGAGCTTTTGCTCATGGCAGAAGGCAAAGCAGGAGCAGGCTGTTACATGATGAGAGAGGAGGTAAGGGGCAAGAAGGTATCAGGTTCTTTAAACAACGAGCTCTCGCATGAACTCACAGAGTGAGAATCAGAGCAAAAACTCACTTATTACCATGAGAAGGGCACCAAGCTATTCATGAGGGATCCACTTCCATTACCCAAACACCTCCCACCAGTCCCCACCTCGAACATTGGGGATCACATTTCAACATGAGATTTGGAGGGCATCAAATCAAATATATACAATGTGAATGCAACTAAAGGATGACTCCAGGAGAGAGAATTCTAATAAGGGCCTGTTGTGTGGACCAGCCTCCTTTCCAGACTCTTCTGTCATTGCCTAATGGGCTCATAAACAAAGTGGTCATGGTTGAGGGGGTGGAGATTATGTTGGGCTCAGCAATGTGGACTTCCATTTAGGAAGGCTGACCTGGCTATAGCCCCTGCTGAGTGCATAATCTGCTAACAGCAAAGACCAACACAGAGCCTTTGATATGGCACCATGCCTTGGGGGATCAGCCCGTTGCCTTGTGGAAGACTGGTTACACTGGACAACTTTCATCATGAAAGGGGCAATGTTTTGTGCTTACTGGAATAGTCATGTATTTTACACATGGATTTGCCTTCCCTTATTGTAAAGCTTCTTGTATTCTTCAGGAATAATTCTTTTTTTTACATAGGTTTTGCACATTTTTTGCTAAATTTTTTCCTAAGTATTTAATCTCAGTTGTGATTTAAAATATGGTTTTCCTTAATATTGTGCCCTTTGCTTATTATTGGTGGATATGAAGACTATTTTTTAAATCTAATTGTTGTAATGTATCATTCTCTCTCTTTTTAAAATTATTATTACACTTTAAGTTCTAGGGTACATGTGCACAATGTGCAGGTTTGTTACATATGTATGCATGTGCTATGTTGGTGTGCTGCACCCATTAACTTGTCATTTACATTAGCTATATCTCCTAATGCTATCCCTCCCCTCTCCCGCCACCTGACAACAGGCCCCAATGTGTGATGTTCCCCTTCCTGTGTCCATGTGTTCTCATTGTTCAATTCCCACCTATCAGTGAGAACATGTGGTGTTTGATTTTCTGTCCTTGTGATAGTTTGCTGAGAATGATGGTTTCTAGCTTCATCCATGTCCCTACAAAGGACATGAACTCATCCTTTTTTATGGCTGCATAGTATTCCATGGTGTATATGTGCCACATTTTCTTAATCCAGTCTGTCATTGATGGACATTTGGGTTGGTGCCAAGTCTTTGCTATTGTGAATAGTGCCGCAATAAACATACATGTGTATGTGTCTTTATAGCAGCATGATTTATAGTCCTTTGAGTATATACCCAGTAATAGGATGGCTGGGTCAAATGGTATTTCTAGTTCTAGATCCTTGAGGAATCTCCACACTGTCTTCCACAGTGGTTGAACTAGTTTACAGTCCCACCAACAGTGTAAAAGTGTTCCTATTTTTCACATCCTCTCCAGCACCTGTTTTTTCCTGACTTTTTAATGATCGCCTTTCTAACTGGTATGAGATGGTATCTCATTGTGGTTTTGATTTGCATTTCTCTGATGGCAAGCGATGATGAACATTTTTTCATGTGTCTGTTGGCTGCATAAATGTCTTCTTTTGAGAAGTGTCTGTTCATATCCTTTGCTTACTTTCTAATGGGGTTGATTTTTTCTTGTAAATTTGTTTAAGTTCTTTGTAGATTCTGGATATTAGCCCTTTGTCAGATGGGTAGATTGCAAAAATTTTCTCCTATTCTGTAGCTTGCCTGTTCACTCTGATGGTAGTTTCTTTTGCTGTGCAGAAGCTCTTTAGTTTAATTAGATCCCATCTCTCAATTTTGGCTTTTGTTGCCATTGCTTTTGGTGTTTTAGACATGAGGTCCTTGCCCATGCCTATGTCCTGAATGGTATTGCCCAGGTTTTCTTCTAGGGTTTTTATGGTTTTAGGTCTAACATTTAAGTCTTTAATCCATCTTGAATTAGTTTTGGTATAAGGTGTAAGGAAGGGATCCAGTTTCAGCTTTCTAGATATGGCTAGCCAGTTTTCACATAACAATTTATTAAATAGGGAATCCTTTCCCCATTTCTTGTTTTTGTCAGGTTTGTCAAAGATCAGATGGTTGTAGATGTGTGGTATTATTTCTAAGGGCTCTGTTCTGTTGTGTTGGTCTATCTCTCTGTTTTGGTACCAGTACATGCTGTTTTGGTTACTGTAGCCTTGTAGTATAGTTTGAAGTCACGTGGCATGATGCCTCCAGCTTTGTTCTTTTGGCTTAGGATTGTCTTGGAAATGTGGGCACTTTTTTGGTTCCATATGAACTTTAAAGTAGTTTTTTCCAGTTCTGTGAAGAAAGTCATTGGTAGCTTGATGGGGATGGCACTGAATCTATAAATTACCTTGGGCAGTATGGCCATTTTCACGATATTGATTCTTCCTATCCATGAGCATGGAATGTTCTTCCATTTGTTTGTGTCCTCTTCTATTTCGTTGAGCAGTGGTTTGTAGTTCTCTTTGAAGAGGTCCTTTACATCCTTTGTAAGTTGGATTCCTATGTATTTTATTCTCTTTAAAGCAATTGTGAATGGGAGTTCGCTCATGATTTGGCTCTCTGTCTATTATTGGTGTATAGGAATGCTTTGCTTTTTGCACATTGATTTTGTATCCTGAGACTTTGCTGAAGTTGCTTATCAGCTTAAGGAGATTTTGGGCTGAGACAATGGGGTTTTCTAAATATATAGTCATGTCATCTGCAAACAGGGACAATTTGACTTCCTCTTTTCCTAATTGAATACCCTTTATTTCTTTCTCCTGCCTGATTGCCCTGGCCAGAACTTCCAACACTATGTTGAATAGGAGTGGTGAGAGAGGGCATCCCTGTCTTGTGCCAGTTTTCAAAGGGAATGCTTCCAGGTTTTGCCCATTCAATATGATATTGGCTGTGGGTTTGCCATAAATAGCTCTTATTATTTTGAGATAAGTTTCATCAATACCTAATTTATTGAGAGTTTTTAGCATGAAGGGCTGTTGAATTTTGTCAAAGGCTTTTTCTGTATCTGTTAAGATAATCATGTGGTTTTTGTCTTTGGTTCTGTTTATGCGATGGATTATGTTTATTGATTTGCATATGTTGAAACAGCCTTACATCCCAGGGATCAAGCCAACTTGGTTGTGATGGATAAGTTTTTTGATGTGCTGCTGGATTTGGTTTGCCAGTATTTTATTGAGGATTTTCTCATTGATGTTCATCAGGTATATTGGCCTGAAGTTTTCTTTTTTTGTTGTGTCTCTTTCTGGTTTTGGTATCAGGATGATTCTGGCTTCATAATATGAGTTAGGGAGGAGTCCCTCCTTTTCAATTGTTTGGAATAGTTTCAGAAGGAATGGTAGCAACTTCTCTTTGTATTTCAGAAAGAATTCAGCTGTAAATCCGTCTGGTCCTGGGCTTTTTTTTTTTTTTTTTTTGGTTGCTAGGCTTTACTTATTACCTCAATTTCAGAGCTTTTTACTGGTCTATTTTAGACATTCAACTTCTTCCTGGTTTAGTCTTGGTAGGATGCATTCATCGTGGAATTTATCCATTTCTTCTCGATTTTCTAGTTTTATTGTGTAGTGGTATTTATAGTATTCTCTAATGGTAGTTTGTATTTCTGTGGGGTCAGTAGTGATATCCCCTTTATCATTTCTTATTGTGTCAATTTGATTCTCCTCCCTATTCTTCTTTATTAGTCTAGCTAGTGATCTATTTTGTTAATTAAAAAAAAATAGCTCCTGGATTCATTGATTTTTTGGAGGGTTTTTTGTGTCTCTATCTCCTTCAGTTCTTCTCTGATCTTAGTTATTTCTTGTCTTCTTCTAACTTTTGGATTAGTTTGCCCTTGACTCTCTAGCTCTTTTAATTGTGATGTTAGGGTGTCAATTTGAGATCTTTCTAGCTTTCTGATGGGGGCATTTAGTGCTATACATTTCTGTATTAACACTGCTTTAGCTGTGTCCCAGAGATTCTGATACATTGTCTCTTTGTTCTCATTGGTTTCAAAGCACTTCTTGATTTCTGCCTTATTTTCATTGTTTACCCAGGAGTAATTCAGAAGTTCGTTGTTCAATTTCCATAAAATTGCATGGTTCTGAATGAGTTTCTTAATCCTGAGTTATAATTTGATTGCACTGTTGTCTGAGAGACTGTTTTTTATGATTTCAGTTCTTTTGCATTTGCAGAGGAGTGTTTTACTTCCAGTTATGTGGTTGATTTTAGAATAAGAGCCATGTGACACTGAGAAGAATGTAAATTCTGATTTGGGGTAGAGAGTTCTGTAGGTGTCTACTAGGTCCCCGTGATTCAGAGCTGAGTTCAAGTCCTGAATATCCTGGTTAATTTCCGTGTCATTGACCTGCCTAATACTGACAGTGAGGTGTGAAAATCTCCCACTATTATTGTGTGGGAGTCTAAGTCTCTTTGTAGGTCTCTAAGAACATGTTTTATGAATCTGGGTGCTCCTATATTGGGTGCATATATATTCAGAATAGTTAACTCTTCTTGTTGAATTGTTCCCCTTACCATTATGTAATGCCCTTCTTTGTCTTTTTTGATCTTTGTTGGTTTAAAGTCTGTTTTGTCAGAGACTAGGATTGCAACCCCTGCTTTTTTTGCTTTCTATTTGCTTGGTAAATTTTCCTCCATCCCTTTATTTTGAGCCTATTTGTGTCTTTGCACATAAGATGGGTCTCCTGAATACAGCACACCAATGGGTCTTGACTCCTTATGCAATTTGCCATTCTGTGTCTTTTAACTGGGGCATTTAGCCCATTTATATTTAAGGTTAGTATTGTTACGTGTGAATTTGATCCTGACATCATGATGCTATTTGGTTATTTGGCAGACTAGTTGATGTAGTTTCTTTTTTTTTTTTTTTTTTTGAGACGGAGTCTCACTCTTTTGCCCAGGCTGGAGTGCAGTGGCGTGATCTCGGCTCACTGCAAGCTCCGCCTCCTGGTTTCACACCATTCTCCTGCCTCAGCCTCCCGAGTAGCTGGGACTACAGGCGTCTGCCACCACACCCGACTAATTTTTTGTATTTTTAGTAGAGACGGGGTTTCACTGAGTTAGTCAGGATGGTCTTGATCTCCTGACCTTGTGATCCACCCGCCTTGGCCTCCCAAAGTGCTGGGATTACAGGCGGATGTAGTTTCTTTATAGTGTCATTCTTCTTTATATTTTGGTGTATTTTCACAATGGCTGGTACCGTTTTTCCTTTCCATATTTAGTGATTCTTTCAGGAGCTCTTGCAGCACAGGCCTGGTGGTAATAAAATCCCTCAGCATTTGCTTGTCTGGAAAATATTTTATTCCTCATGGCTTACGAAGCTTAGTTTGGTTGGATATGAAATTCTGGGTTAAAAATTCTTTTCTTTATGAATGTCAGATATTGGCCCCCAATCTCTTCTGGCTTGTAGAGTTTCTGCTGAGAGGTCTGCTGGTAGTCTGATGGGCTTCCCTTTGTAGGTGACCTGGCCTTTCTCTCTGGTTGCCCTTAACAGTTTTTCCTTCATTTTGACCTTGGAGAATCTGATGATTATGTTTTTTGGGTTTGGTCTTTTCATGGAGTATCTCAGTGGTGTTCTCTGTATTTCCTGAATTTGCATGTTGACATATCTTGCTAGGTTGGGGAAGTTCTCCTGGATAAGATCCTGAAGTGTGTTTTCTAGTTTATTTCAATTATCCCTGTCTCCCTCTGGTACTCCAATCATGAAGTCCCATATTTCTTGGAAGCATTGTTCCTTCCTTTTCATTTTTTTCCTCTATTTTTGTCTGCATGTCTTATTTCAGTAAAGGTGGCCTTCAAACTCTGGTATCCTTTCTTCCACTTTGTCAATCTGGCTATTAATATTTCCATATGCTTCACGAAGTTCTCATGCTGTGTTTTTCAGCTCCATCGGGTCATTTATGTTCCTCTGTAAACTGGTTATTCTAGTTAGCAATTTCTCTAACCTTTTATCAAGGTTCTTAACTTCTCTGCCTTGGGTTAGAACATGCCCCTTTAGCTCACTGTAGTTTTTTATTACCCATCTTCTGAAGCCTACTTCTGTCAATTCATCCATCTGATCCTTCGTCCAGTTCAGTGCCCTTGATGGAGAGACGTTGCAATCGTTCGGAGAAGAGGAACTCTGGCCTTTTTGATTTTCAGAATTTTTTCATTGATTCTTCCTCATCTTTGTGAGTTTGTCTATTTTTGGTCTTTGAGGCTGCTGATGCTTGGATGAGGTTTTTATGGGGGCCTTTTTGTTGTTGCTGTTGATGCTATTGTTGTCACTTTCTGCTTGTTTGTTTTTCTTTCAACAGTCAGGACCTTCTTCTGTAGGGTTGCTGCTGTTTGCTGAGGGTTCACTTCAGGCCTTATTCTTCTGATTCACTCCTGTGCCTGGAGATGTCACTCAAGGAGGCTGGAGAGCAGCAAAGATTCATGCCTGCTCCTTCTTCTGGGACTTTTGACCTTGAGGAGCACCAACCTGATGCCAGTAGAATTCCTCCCATATAGGGTGTCTGATAACCCCTGTGGGAGGGTCTCACCCAATTGGGTGGCACAGGGAGCAAGACCCATTTAATGAAGCACTTTGTCCCTTGGTGGTGGGCGTGCGTTTTGCTAGGGGGAAACCCACTTGTCTGGGTTGCCCAGATTCCTCAGAACTACCAGGAGGAGAGGCTAAGTCTGCTGGTTTGCAGAGACTCTGGCTACCCCTCCCCACAGGGGCTCAGGCCCAGGAAGATCCGAAATCTGTCCCTGTGCTTCTGACTGGAGTTATTGGAGATCCTGCAGGGAAGCCCTGTCCACTGAGGAAGGATGGGTCAGGGATAAACATGAAGAGGCACTCTGGCTGCAGACTGCCACAGCCAGTGTATTGGGCTGTGGGGACAAGTCTTGGGACCAAGCTGTCCAGCCTCCCTTGCCCCAGCAGGGGAAAAGCTCATCCTGGAGCTATAGAAATGGGTGCCGCCCTGTCCCCACCCACGGAACTTAACGTGTTAGTCAGTTGTGAGTCCCAGTGCTGGCTGCTGCCTCTCCCCCAAGGAGCTCAAACGGCTTAGACAGCAGGCAGTCACAGCTGGTGCTGGTCTCCCTTCCCCTCAGCAGTTTGGTAAGCTTAAACTGATTCCAACTGAGAGGCCGTAAGAATTAGCATGTTCTGGGTTGGGACACTAGGCCCTGGTGACGTGGGTTTGTGAGTGGGATCTTCCGATCCATGGGTTGCGTAGTTCTGTGGAAAAAGCACAGTTTCCTCAGCTGGGGTAGTGTGGTCACTCACTGCCTCCCTCGGCTGGGGGGAGGGAATTCTCCTTCCCTATGTGGCTGACAGGTGGGCTGCAGAACCACGCTACTCTTCCTTCTCTCCGTGGGTCATGCCAGCCTTCTAGTCAACTTTTTTTTTTTTGAGACAGAGTTTCACTCTTGTTGGCCAGGCTGGAGTGCATTGGCACGATCTTGGCTCACTGCAAGCTCCACCTCCCGGGTTCAAGCAATTCTTCTGCCTCAGTCTCCCAAGTAGCTGGGATTACAGGCATGTGCCAACACGCCCAGTTAATTTTTTTGTATTCACCATGCCCAACTAATTTTTTTTGTATTTTTAGTAGAAACGGGGTTTCACTATCTTGGCCAGGCTGGTCTTGAGCTCCTGACCTCAGGTGATCCACCCCCTCAACCTCCCAAAGTTCTGGGATTATAGGCATGAGCCACCGCGCCCGGCCTCTAGTCATTTTTGATGACAGAACCTGGATACATTGGTTGCCAGTGAAGGATTCACATACTTATTATGATTTTTTTCAGTGGGGGCCTTCAAATGGTGCTGCTTCTAGTCAGCCATCTTGGACCCGCCTCCCCTGTAGTAAATTTTTAACTTCAATTATTGTATTTTTCAGCTCAAGAATTTCTCTCTTATTTCTTTTTATGTTATCTATGTCTTCAATGATATTTCCAATTTGTGCATACATAATTTTTTTGACTTCCTCCATGTCTTCCTTTAGTCCAAGGAAGCATCTTTAAGACAGCTGTGTTCAAGTTTTGTTTGTTTGTTGCAATCTATCTCTGTGCAGAGGAGTAGTGGCAGTAGTAGCTCCTGTTACTGAGGAGCCCTAAGTAAAAAACCTTGCTAACAGATTTAAGAGCATTATCCTGTTTAATTCTTACAACAAACCTACCTGATGGATATCTTTAGAAATAATTTTTTTTTTTTTTTTTAAGTCACCAGCCTTTTGCATGCCCTGGAAGTCATTTCAGCAGGACAGGGTCTTACAACAATGCCTGCTTTTTCAGACAGAATCATGCTTCTCCAGAGGTTCAGGGTAAAGATGGCTAGAAGGGCTGTCAGGAAAATCTCCTCTTAGTACTTTTTTTTTTTAAGTGTGATGAATATATTTCTTTCTTTCTGTATATGACCCACTCTGTATACTTACGATTTTTAAAGGCTACAATCTTTCCCCAAATTGCATATTTGTCTGTGGGAGTCTGAGTTATGTAAACTCTACATATACTCTAACCTGAGGCATTTTGAGGTAGATTAGTTTTTCAGTGGTTAGCTCTGTCAACAAACCACGAATTCACACGCTGTGACTCTGCTATTTCTTTTCCTCCACTTTCTGAATTGCATCAGCCTAACACTCTCCATTCAGGTGCCCAAGCTTGTCATCTTAGAAGCATTTTTGATGTTTCTATTTCTTCTTTTTGTAAGCTCTCTAAATTACATTTGTTACCAAATTCTGGGATTCTACCAGGGTAACATCCACAAAGATCTGCTGAGTGTCTCCTACGGGAAAAGAGCTTTCCTGCTCATGTTTTCCAGCCCGCCCAGAGCTGGGGTATAAACCCCATCAACCATGGCCTCCTGCCTCTTTGTCTGCACCTCTGTGATCAGAAGCTGCAATCAGTGATCCGTAATCAGAGGACAGGACAGATTCCCAAATATTTGGGGAACCGGGTCCTTTCTGCCCACTCTAGTTCTATAAGCTGCAAACAAGCTGCTCTGGGAACACATGCACAGCTGCCTGCCCTGGGGCTGGGTGGGGGCTGGGTAGCCACTGCTGTGCTAAGAGCTGAAATTGACTGAAATTAGCCGTAATTTACTATCCAAGCCTCCCTCGGAAGTTAAAAGCCTTCAATAGATCCAAGGTTTAAAAGACTTACCTCAGACATATTTTGTCAGTGCAATTGTTGTCTAGGTGGGTAGACAGATTTCTGGTGCTTCTATTCTGCTCTCTTCCCAGAATCCTTTAACTGAAGGCTGCAGATATTTTATGTCAATTTTACATCTTGCTATTTTACGGAATTCTTTCATTGTTTGAGCTAGTGTCATCATTGGTTATCTGGGATTTTCTAGTTATACTAATTACAACATCTGCAAAAAGAGAGTTTTGCTGCTGCTTTTCTGCTCTTATGCTTGTAATTGGCTTCTCTTATCTATTAAAAGTAATGGCAAAAACCACAATTACTTTTGCACCAACCTAATAATTGCATTGGCTACTACTTTTAGTTCAATGCGGAATAGTAATGGAGGCAAGTTACCAACTATTGATAAAGAAATCAACATTGCTCTCCCCAAAATATGTTTATATTAGAAAAAGGGTCTCAATAAAATGTTAGAAACTTATCAAAGAACTAACATTTCAGATGTGAGGGGTTTATGAGTTTTCATATTAAAAGAGCTTTATCCTGAAATACTTCAGAAGTAAAATACATGTATTTAACCCAGTCATTCTGCTTACTAGCAATCATCACCCTGTTAGTATTTTGAGCTATGACAAATCGAACTGGTGGTTTCTCCTCTATGGCAAAAAGTGAAATGACAAAAGGAATAGGTAAAGGCTGCCCGAATGCAGAACGTTAGGCTGAGATCCTTCTTCCCGTTACAAGTTCAATGACATACAGTTGCAGAAGTGTGTAAGAAGACAGCATCCTTTAGAAATGTTTGTTGCTGACTCCTCACCATTGCCCAAGAGTCAGGAAGGAGTTGGGCTTTTTAGACTTAATATATACATTTATTAATATATAGAAAAGAAATAAAATCCCAAAGAGAAAGGAAGAAAAATGTTCAATAGAACCATGTCTGTAAGTTGTAAATCATATGCTTTAGAAGTGAAAAATTTACTCAAAATTTCTTGTTAGGTAGTTGTCCATATCACACTCACTACATCATTTGGTGAATTACTGAAACTTTTCACTTGCGTCCAAAATATTTAGTGCAATATAGATATTTAATAATCATTTCAATAAAGATTTGAATTGGAGTAAACTTCTATCAATAAATAATCACCATACAGTGAAATGAATTCTAGAATACAGATGTGTGCAATAGAAGTGGTCCCTAATTTAGCCGGGTGTGGTGGCTCACGCCTGTAATCATAGCATTTTGGGAGGCCGAGGCAGGCGGGTCACCTGAGGTCAGGAGTTCAAAACTAGCCTGGCCAACATGGTGAAACCCCGTCTCTACTAAAAATACAAAAACTAGCCAGGAACGGTGGCAGGTGCCTGTAATTTCAGCTACTTGGGAGGCTGAAGCAGGAGAATTGCTTGAACCTGGGAGGCGGAGGTTGCGATGAGCTGAGATCGCGCCACTGCACTCCAGCCTGGGCGACAGAGTAAAACTCTGTCTCATTAAAAAAAAAAAAAAAAAAAGTGGTTCCTAATTTTAATTTTGGCAGGAGTGCGAATGAGCCTTAACATAAGAAAGTATTTTATCAACTAGATCAGAAAGAACGTTCTAAGCAAAAGGAGAAGCTGATACAAAGGAACAGAATCTTGAAATGGGCTCCCAATTGTAGGAAACTACAGCTGAGTCATTCCAAGGAACTGGAGCTCAAACCTGGCCTCCTGTTGGATTTCAGCCTTGGCAGATTCATGAGAACTTCATGTGATGGCGTCATAAGGTACGATTGGCTCTTCCTGTCAATTCCACCAAACGTCACTCTTTGGTTAAATTGCAATGAATTCTCTCTGCAGAAAAAAGGTCTTAAGAAATTTTGTCTGACTCCTTTTTCTCATTTAAAATTCCAAATCTCTTATTGCTTTCCTGCTTCCCTGAACTTTTTTTTTTTTTTAAACCAATTACCTTTTCTTCTTGTTTCTCAGTCCAAGGTACGTGGGCAGTCTTCACCTGATAAAACTCAAGTTAATTAACTCTTCTGTCACCCTCAGACCATCTGTTATTTGAAAAATAGTAGAGAAACATGCTCAGACAGAATCGTCCTTCTCAGACAGACAGAATCGTCCTTCTCCAGGGACTCAGTATGTATGGCTCAGACAGAATCGTCCTTCTCCAGGGACTCAGTATGTATGGCTAGAAGAGCTGTCAGGAAAATCTCCTCTTATTATATTTCAACAAAGTGTGATAGATATCTTTCTGCATATGACCCACTTTGAAAACTTAAGATTTTTAAAAGCTACGTTTCGCAAAATTGTATATTTATTTGTGGGAACCTGAATAAAATATATCTGCAAATGCTTTCTAGCCCAGGCATTTTGAGGTGCGTTTTTCAGCTATTAAATCTACCAACAAGCCACCAGTAAGTTTACACAGTGTGACTCTGATATGTCTTCTTCTTCTTTTTTTATTTTTATTTTTTTGAGACAGAGTCTTGCTCTGTTGTCCAGGCTGGAGTCCAGTGGCATGATTTTGGCTCACTGCGACCTCTGCCTCCTGGGTTCAAATGATTCTACTGCTTCAGCCTTCTGAGTAACTGGAATTACAGGCAAGCACCACCATGTCCAGCTAATTTTTGTATTTTGAGTAGAGTCAGGGTTTTGCCATGTTGGCCAGGCTGGTCTTGAACTCCTGACCTCAAGTGATATGCACACCTGCCTTGGCCTTTCAAAGTGCTGGGATTATAGGCACGAGCCACTGTGCCTAGTGGACTCTGATATTTCTACTTCAGGTGCCCACTCCCATGCCCTGCTGTCATTACCAATAACTATACTTCCTCCATCAGTTCACCCTCTGCCATCCCACTCTCTGATTGCTGCTTCCTATCTTTCCAGATTTAGTGCCTCCAATGCAAAATTTGCACCCTACCAAGACCTCCAGTCCAATGGCCTTACCACATACTATTCCCTACCGGTCACTCTCTTCATGCCCCCCACTTCTCTCCCTACCCAGTTTATATTACATATTTCAACATTCTAATCACTGCCATGTGCATCCCTTCATTACTTTGTACTTTCAGTGTAATTGTCTGACGAGATCTGAAAGCTTGTTACATCCAACTTTCCAGAACTTTGAGTATGCACTCAACCAGCAAATGTGGCTGAAGAGAAACCCCCTAACCATGCTGATCCTCTTTCATCACAGTGAAGACCACACATCCCAAGCATCCATGTGGGATGCCAGATAGTCTTTGCATTTTTCCCAAGTCTGTTCATTCTCCTGTTTTTCCAGACACCAACCTCACAAATTCTCCTCTCTTCCTCAAGCCCCTAACACCTCTTCCCCACCACAGAAGGCCTTGATTCTTACTTTGCTAAGAAAATTAAGGTAATATAATGAGAATTTCTACTAGCATCCATTAACACATCTACCTAAGCTTGTGCCTATCTCATCTCATCAGTCCATTCATTCATTCATTCATTCATCCATTTACCTAACTAGGCACCCACCCCCCCACTCACCTATCCATCCATCCATTCATCTCTCTACTCATTCGTTCATCTATTACCCATCTGTTCATCTATCCACCCACCCACCCACTTATCTATCCATCTATCCATTGTCTATCCATTCATCTCTCCACTCATTCATTCATCTATTATCCATCTGTTCATCTATCCACCCACCCACCCACTCACTCACTCACCCACCTGTCCATCCATTCATCCATCCATCCACCCACCTACCCACCTAGGTACCCATTTATCCATCTATCCATCCATCCAACCATCCATCCATCCATCCATCCATCTATCCATCCGTAATCTTTCTTCCAGTACAACAGATAAATCCTCTTCTCTCTTATCCATGGCATTCCCTCTGCATCCACAATGGCTATCCTCTCCTCTCTCTTACTCAAGGACAGCTCTTCAGCAATTGCCTTCACTCCTTATTCATCATCAAGGTTCCCATTTAAGCAGGTGATTCCATCAACATACAAACAGGCTTCTATTTGTCTCATACCAAAAATAAACTCTCTGGATGCACACCAGTTTTTGTTCTACTTTTCTGCTTCCCTTTAAAGCAAACTCTTCAAAAGAACCAATTTCACTCACAGTGTCCATTGCTGTTCTTTGCCCATTCTTTTTCAAGTAATTTCAGTCAGATTTTCTCCCCCGGCATTCCACTTAAACTTCAGCTGTTCCAGTTGTTATTTTGATAAATCCAATCTTTATCTTCCTTGACTTTTAGTAGAGTGGCCATGTAATTTATCCTTCCAAACTAATAATTTTAAAAGTAAAAGAGGATGCTATTAATAATTTATTTGGAATAACACGTACAAACTGAGACCATCGCAGGAAAACCCTAATACATATCTATTAGTTTATTGCCAAGTGCTCAAATTATCTCAACTAGAAGGTCTGAGATTTTTGTCTGCCTTTTCACTTTGAATTTCCAGAGCCCAGAACAGTGCCTGGTGTATATTAGTTGTTGAGTATTAGTGACTGGGTGTTCAGTGAATACATAGTAGGCCCTAAATAGCAGTTGAATGACCAATGGTTGAATACATAATAATTTACTCCTGTGGTGGTCTTAAGCACTAGGAATCTGATGGATCTGGACGTATTGTGCTCTTTTGATCCAATGACTTGAGTTTCCCTACCCAGTAGGGCAATAGCCCTAGAGCGCCATACTTGTTGTACCTTCTCTTCCAGCTCTTGTTTCCGTTGTAGTCCTTTGACCAGTTTCTTGGATAAGCTTCAGGGCACCTCCAGACTGACAATGATTCATTTGCCTCCTTTATCCAGGATTAGAAGCATAATTTCAGAGGTCACCCAAGAGAGGAGGATTTCCCCATCAGGCCACTGAGCCTTCTGGTATTGCTCATGACTCAGAAACTTGCCCCTGAGATTATCCTCAGTGGGTTCAGAGAAAAGGTAACTGTAAGAGATTAGGAGCAATTACCCTTCTCCAGAGAAAGAATGACAGGCATTGGGCTTGCCTGGTGTTTTTTCAAGCTTATTTTAGACCCTGAATAGAAACTACTTATCCCCTTTTGTATGAGATGAAGTCGTAATAACTTGGAGTCATTCAGCCAGAAGCCTTTTTCCGTTTCAGTAAAAATTCCACCTTCATCCTCATCATCATAGATTCCCCCTTTATCCTGCTACACACACACACACACACACACACTTGAACGTACTCATCATATACCAAAGATACCTTTTATCTTCCCTTAGAACTAAAAACAAATTGTCACAACTTTACTGATCTAATGATTCTCAAAGAACAAAGGTTAGACAAAGATTCCTAAAGAGCCATTTGACAAACACAGGTCATGACAATTAAGCAGGACCGTTCAGAGCATGCAGGACAAGAAAATAAAAATATACATTAGATAATTGCAGCCCCTCCCCCTCATGCATTTTAGGGAGGGAGGGTGCGGTAGCTACAGTGCCCTTCGCTAGTGGGTGTGGGCTGGCGGGTTGGGAGGGGCTGTGTCAGAGCAGGGAGATATTATGAGGACAGAGAAGCCCTGAGTCTGCTGGGCTGGTGGCAGGTGGGCAAGGGAGAGCCCCTGCCAGCCCCCACTCCTCCTTCTGGCGTTTGGGAAGGAGGTGTGAGAGTGGGGGTTGGGCAAAGCCTTCTGTGGGGTATATGGTGTTTTCTGTCCTTACTGCTAAGTCTTCAGTGATGTTTCTTAGGAGATTCACATGGCGTTCTCATTTCTTAAAAGGGCTGGCAGGTATCCCTCTCATTAGAAGTTTTCTGTTTTACAGATCTGTTCAATATTGCTGACTCCTTGAAAGTAGCTGAATGCTGAGATTATCCCCAGTAGGTTCAGAGAAAAGGTAACTGTAAGAGATTAGGAGCAATTACCCTTCTCCAAAGGGTGATTGGCCTAGAATATGGTAATTATTTGAAAGTTTCACGGTCGCTTAGGAAGGATGAGGTCCATCTAGCGATTAGCCATAAGGATTTGTTCTCCTAGTGCTCATCCTAGGGCCTGACATGTAGTTGAAACCTGATGAACGGAGAGAAGGGTAAGGTTCAGAGTGGTTGAGTAACTTAAACCAAAGGCCACATAGCTGGTAAAAGGTAGACCTGGAGTCAAATCCAGGTTCCTGGATTCCAGAACACAGGTGTTTATTCCCTGCACTAATGGTTTAGCATAGCCAGGAGCACACAGTAAGCACATAATCCTTATTGAACTCATTTATTTTATTTCTTAAAGTTTATCTCTCCTGCCCCTAGCCTGGCTAGGATCAAAAAGCAGGGATTAAGTTTACAACTCTCCCTTTTTAAGAAAAAACACTTTGATTTTGGGCTACGATGAGTCATTATGCCACTGACTTTTGCTAAATTCGCTGATACAAGCCCCATCTCTCATGATGCTGTGTTGAAAGGTTGGGGCTTTTATCCCAGGGCACTTAGGTAGACAAAGGAATAATACAAGCTGAAAAGCTTAACTACTCACTGGGGAAGCAGAAGGCTGATTATTCCAGCCACAAAAGATATACTTTGTCAGAAGGAAAAAAAAATTAAAATCTCAGCATTAATATGTACAAGCTCAACAGTTTTAAAATTTATTTTATAAACACAGTTATAAACATATTAAAGGTAATTTTGATTTAAAAAAAGTCTCACATAAATGCTGATACTACTATTTTCATTGCTGGGAATTCCTTCTGAGTCCCTGGTTGAATGGGGACATAGGTGAGATGATAAGAAACTTGAGTTGTGTTCTATTTTCATTTAACATTTTATCATAAACATACTTTGTTGTTGCTAAATATTCATAATTACCATTTTTATTGACTGCAGAATATTGCTGCATCATGTGTTATTTAGCCAAGATACTGTGGTTGGACATTTATATTGTTTTCAGGTTTTCCCATTTTAGATCATGCTGCAATCAGCCTCCTTAGATCTTTAGCATTTTACTTGGGAGCTTCTCCTGCTTTGGTTAAAACCCTCCATTAAAAACAAATTTGTTTTAAGCTCTGGGGTACATGTGCAGGATGTGCAGGGTTGTTACACAGGTAAATGTGTGCCATGGTGGTTTGCTGCATCTATCAAACCATCACCCAGGTATTAAGCCCAGCATGCATTAGCTATTCTTCCCTATGCTTTCCTTCTTCCTGACCCCGCAACAGGCTCCACTGTGTGTTGTTCCCTTCCCTGTGTCCATGTGTTCTCATTGTTCAGCTCCCACTTATAAGTGAGAACATGTAAAAACTCTCCAACTTTTATTACCAAGCAAAAGGATAGAAACGTCCTGTGTTCTAGATGTGTACTGTCAAATTATTTCCCAAAAGCCTTGTACAACTGGACCATGGCTTCCATTAGGCATGAGTGAACCAGGTTCATCTCAGCATTCCCAGCACTGGCCATCATTTACTCAAAAAATACTTAGGGTCAATTTAATAAAGTAAAATGGTAATTTGATGTCTTAGTTGCATTTCATTGAATATCAGTGCTGTGAGTTTTCATACATTTGTTTTCGAGCAGTATTGCATATTCTATGTGCCAAGTGCGTATGCCATGAGAACAGTTTTTAAAATTGTAAATTGTATAGCCTTTGATAATGCACTTTTAACAAAACACTGTGTCATCTGACCCTTGATTTGCTGGCTTGGCACTGGGAATCATGTCAACTACAGAAGTTAATTAGAGAGATTCACTTTGATAAGTTTGCCAGAAAAAAAAATAGTGTAATAAAGACAGTGGAAAATTGCTTACAGTATTCCCTTCATACTTATATCATCATCATGTCATGGCTTCATAAAGCTAATTTGCTTCTAGGTATCTTGGCTGATGAGACTGAGAAAACCCTGTTCTCTCCCAGGGTTCTTCAAGTCAGCAGGAACCAGAGTGAGAATAACAGCATTCTTAATGGGAGGGCTGAGATGCTTGCATCACAAGTACACACTGACTGTCACATTCAGCCTGCCTCATGCTGTGTTTCCTCTCCTGCGCGGAGCTTCCACATCTGTGGATGGACCAGCCTTAATGGCAGTGAGCAGATGCCCTACCTGCACCTGTATCTGCTTCTCAGCGTCAAATCTCCCTTTCCTCCTGTCAGCAGGACCTGGGTTGAACTGATGATTCGTGATTAAGACAATCAGGTGCTGTGCTTTTCCTGAGCTTTCTGAGGCTCAGGACGATGAGGCTGAGACCCGGGGTGGGAGGAAAGCTGGAGTGGAGGGAGCAGAATTCAGGTGAGTCTAATGCATGACTGAGACACTGAGGCTGGGAAGCCAGTGATGAAGACCATGCAGGAGGAAGGTGATGAGGCCACGGGGGCTGGGGTGGGAAGTCCATGCTGAAATTGGGAATGAAGTCAATGCCTGGGGCTCTTCTTTTGGGGAGAGTGGGTCTGCTTCTGGAGAGGAACAGATAAAACTAGCAGCACTAGGGTCTCTGGAATAGGTGTGATCCGGCTTGACTGGGATCCACCCACAACAGACCCACAGCCAGTACAACATGGTGGGTGAAAGCATGCACCTCTAAGTCAATGGGACTGGCTTTGGATCCTGGCTTGTCCACTTGCTAGTTGTGTGACTCTTTGTGACTCTTAAGTAAAAGTCCTTAGCACTGTCTAACACATGATAAGTGCTCAATAAATGTTAGTTCTGAGTGGTAAACATTAGCACAATGCTTGCTATTTATTTGTGAACTGTCTACAACATGCCCAGATCTGTTCTAGACCCTGCGGAGGGCTACAAGAAAGCACACATGTGTGGACCGCATGTAGGACTTTACATCTATCCAGTGAGAAATATATATTTCACTGAATAACTGTCCTTGGAACTCAGAAGAGGAAGCAGGCAGGTGAGAAGGCAGCTTGAAGCCTGTGGAATCTGACCCAGTCCTTTCTAGAGAATAAAGGCCTAGAGGAAGGGGGCACAGGAATTTCAGGGGCTCAGCAGGGGCACAAATGTGCAGGAGACATAAGCGCCCCACCTAGGCTAACTGGACCTCAATGCACAGTACTATATTTATGTGAGACATTTTATATGTGTATGTGTGCATGTACATATATGCAAATGAATACAAAGGGCAGATGAATATACACCAAACTATTGGCAGAGGTTGTCTGGGGCAGTGAGTGAGCGTTAAGAGGGATTTGCATATTTTACTCTTTATAAATTCATTTCCATATTGTTAGAATATTTTACACCGTCAAAGCATTTATTCATTATCAGTGGAAGCAAAAGGATTTAAAAAAGTAATTTGAGACTGTAGTGTGAAATGCCTTAGAGGTCATTCAGCCTGCAGAGGGCAAGAGACAGGTTGTGGGCAAAGGGATGGAGAAGTGAAAACCAAAAGCACAGAAGCAGAAGATGACTCTTGCTGGGATGTGTCAGGTTGCAGGGGACCCGAGGATGAGATGTAATGTCACTGCTCAGGAGCCCTGAGCATCTGCCCGGTGCCACATGTCATGGCAATTTCTTGCAACAGCCTTGCAAAGTGCGGGTAACCACACCCATCCTACAGATGGGGAAAAGGAAGCCCAGGGGAGTTAATCCTTCTCCCCAGGTCACACAGCCTGTGGGTAAAGAAGCCTATGTACGAACCCATGGTGGCCTGAAGACTCACCTCTTCCCTTTCTTCCAAGGGAGTAGGTGGGGACAGTCAGAAGGCCACTGCGGTTCCAGCTCCACAATGGGTGTGGGAGGCACCTCACTTCTATAAATAATGATAATAAATCAGAGCTTAAGCTCTAGTTAAGCTCTGGTTTATTATTATTTTAAGAGAGGATCTTGCTGTGTCTTCCAAGCTGGAGTGCAGTGGCGAAATCATAGCTCACTGCAGCTTCAACCTCCCAAGCTCAAGCAATCCTCCCACTCCGGCCTCCAAAGTAGCTGGGACTAGAGGTGTGTGCCACCACACCCAGATAACTTCGTTTATACACACACACACACACACACACACACACACACAGATATATATGCTTCTGGATATGTGTGTGTGTGTGTATTTTTTCCTGGTAGAGATAGGGTTTCACCATGTTGGGCATGCTGGTCTCAAATTCCTGGACTCAAGCGGTCTGCCCACTGCCCACCTTGGCCTTCCAAAGTGCTGGGATTGCAAGGATGAGCCATGATGCCTGGCCATCTGATTTTAAAATTAGATATTCATTCTTAACCTTCTCAACTATCTGAGCTCCCCTGAGCTGGTATTGGCCTTGACTGGGTGCTCACTGGCTTTGCAGAACTTTTCATGGCCAATCTATTCCCCCGTCATCAGCCTGTCTATATAAAGCCACAAGATAACAGCTGGCTACTGTTGGTTTTACTGAGAAAAACAAATAAGGACCTGAGTTGACATTACTGAGGGCTAGAGGAGCCAGATGTTAATAACCTTGCCTATCTGACCAAGGCTTTGGGCAGGGTAGAAAGGTGAAATTAACAATTTGAATAGCAAAATAATGCATATTTACTGAATGTAGTAGGCAGAATAATGGCTCACCAAAGATGCCCAGGACCTAATCCTCAGAATTTGTGAATATGTTTGGTGTCATGGCAAAGGGGAATTAAGGTTGCGGATGAAATTAAGGTTGCTAGTCATCGGACTTTAAAAAAGGAGACTATCCTGGATTATCCAAATGGGCCCAGTGTAAGCAGAGAGGTCCTTAAAAGTGAAAGATGGAGGCAGAAGAGATCAGAGTCAGATGTCTGGACCAGGAGTATTCATAGCACCTGGGAGCCTGTTAGAACCTCAGGCCCCACCCCAAACCTGCTCAATCAGACTTTGCCTTGGAGCAGAGAAGCCCAGGAAATTTGAGAGGCCCTGAGGTAGGTCTGAGCCCCCCTGATGCAGAGCAACGGGTCCAAATCCTGACCATTGTTTGTCATGTAGGAATGTGGGTCATTGTCATCAGGTCTAATTTTTTAAGAGAAGCTGGAAAATCAGGATTTTTAATGTGAACAATCTTAATTTTTTAATACTTTGTAGGAAGAAACCGAAGTTTGCCTATGGACCACCAGTTTGCAACCTTTTCTCTAGACTTCCCTCTACCACCCTAGAATACTTGGGACTCTAGTTCTGGTTTGAACACAGATGAAAAGAATGATATTGAGCAAGTTCTTCTGTGTGGAACTCCAACTCCTTCATTAAAAAAATGAGGGTGGATAATGATACCCATTGTTCCATCTTCCATCAGTGTTGGGGACAGCAGGTTTAATGTATCTTCTCAAACTCAAACAACATTTGAACAGCTTTTAGAGGGAAGAAGTTGAATGACCCCCAGGTATCCAATTAAATATATATATATATTTTTTGAGACTAAGTCTCACACTGTCACCCAGGCTGGAGTGCAATGGCATGATTTCAGCTCACTGCAACGCAACCTCCACCTGCTGGGTTCAGGTGATTCTCCTGTTTCAGCCTTCTGAATAGCTGGGATTACATAAGTGCCCACCACCACGCCTGGCTAATTTTTTGTATTTTTAGTGGAGACTGGGTTTCACTATGTTGGCCAGGCTGGTGTCGAATTCCTGACCTTGTGATCCACCCGCCTTGGCCTCCCAAAGTGCTAGCATTACAGGTGTGAGCCACTGCACCAGGGCCAATTAAATCATTTTTATTAGTCAGTGAAATGAGCATCAAGATCATTTTATGCTTACAGTATTATGGATTTCTAAAACTAGAAATTGCAATATAATACAAATAGGGCCATAAAGCCAGATACAGTTTAAATTAACTAGTATGTTTTAACATGATAAATGCTGTTTTTGTGGTGAAGATCAAATGCAACGATGAAAGTTGTAGTGTTTTTTTGTTTTTTTTTTTCCAGCTCCGTTGACGGTTAACTGATAAGTAAAAATTGTGTGTATTTAAGATATACAACCTAATATTCTGATGTGGGTATACATCATGAATTCATTACCACTATCAAGCAAATTAACCTCACATAATTATTGTTGTTATTATTATTTTTGTGGTGAGAACATTGAACATCTACTCTTTTAGCAAATTTCAAGTATAAAAGATAGTATTGCTAACTATAGTTGCCGTGCTATACATTAGCTCTCCAGAATTTATTCATCCTGCAGGACTGAAACTTTGTATCCCTTGACTGACATCTCCCCATTGCCACTCCCACACACTGGAAACCACCTGTGTATTCTCTGCTTCTGTGAGTTAGACCTTTTTTTTTAGATTCTAAGAGGGAGATCATGCAGTATTTGTCACTTTGCATAAAGTCCTCTAGGTTCACCCATGTCACAAATGACAGTGTTGCCTTCTTTTTAAAGGCTGAATAGTATTCCTTTGTATACAAATACTGCATTTTCTTTATCCATTCATCCGCTGATGGAAATGTGGGTTGATTTCACATCTTTTTTTTTTTTTTTTTTTTGAGACGGAGTCTCGCTCTGTCACCCAGGCTGGAGTGCAGTGGCCAGATCTCAGCTCACTGCAAGCTCCGCCCCCTGGGTTTACGCCTTTCTCCTGCCTCAGCCTCCCGAGTAGCTGGGACTACGGCGCCTGCCACCTCGCCCGGCTAGTTTTTTGTATTTTTTGGTAGAGACGGGGTTTCACCGTATTAGCCAGGATGGTCTCGATCTCCTGACCTCGTGATCCGCCCGTCTCGGCCTCCCAAAGTGCTGGGATTACAGGCTTGAGCCACCGCGCCCGGCTGATTTCACATCTTGACTATTATGAATAATGCTGCAGTGAACATGGGAATGAAGATATCTCTTTGGGATACTGATTTTGTTTCCTTTGAATATATACCCAGAGGTAGGTTTGATTGCCAGATCATATGGTAGTTCTAGATTTACTTTTTGGGGAACCTCCATACTATTTTTCATAATGGCTATGCTGATTTACATCCCACTAACAGCATGCAAGTGTCACTTTCTCTACATCTTCACCAACACTTGTTATCTTTTCTTTTTGAAAACAGCCCTTCTAACAGGTGTGAAATGATCTCTATTGTGGTTTGGATTTGCATTTCTCTAATTTGAGTGATGTTGAGCATTTTTTCATGTACCTCTTGGCCATTTGTTTGTCTTCTTTGGAGAAGTGTGTATTCGGCTCTTTTGCCCATTCCTTAATCTATTTGTTTTCTTGCTATTGCGTTCCTTCTGTATTTTGATATTAACCCCTTATCAGATGTGTGGTCCACAAATATTTTCTCCTATTCCGTAGATTATCTTGTCACTTTGTTGATTGTTTCCTTTGCTGTGCAAAGACTCTTTGGTTTGATAAATCCCACTTGTACATTTTGCTTTTGTGGCCTGTGCTTTTGGTGTCCTAGCTGAAAAAATTAATGCCCAGCCTGATATCAGAAAGTTTTCCCTTGCATTTTCTTGTAGTAGTTTTACAGTGTCAAGTTTTATAATTAAGCCTTTAATACACTTTGAGTTGATTTTGTATATGGTGTGAGATAAAGGTCTAATTTCACTCTTCTGCATGTGGATATCCAGTTTTTCTCAGTACTATTTATTGAAGAAACTGTCGTTTCCCCATTATGTATTTTTGGCACCTTTGTTGATAATCAACTGACCATAAATAAGTGGATTTATTTCTGGGCTTTCTGTTTTATTCCATTGGTGTGTGTGTGTGTGTATGTATGTGTATGTGTGTGTGTATATATATATATATATATATATATATATATATATAGACCCAGTATATGATGTGAGGTAATTTTATTCTTCTGCATGTGGATTTCCGGTTTTCCCAACATAATTTGTTATAATAACCTTAATTGTTATGGTGAAGATAAAATGCAATGATGAATGTGGAAATTCATTCCACATTTTTGAAGACTGTAAATGGTTGTCCAGATGTCAGTACTCTGTTATGTCAGGATGCTGGTTAAGAATTGTGATGAGCTTAAAGCATTATCTCTTTCTGGAAATTTGCCTACAAAAGAGGGCAAAAAATGAAAGCTAAAGCCATATATCGTGGTAGGAAAATTTTGGTGTAGCCAAGTAGTGGGATAGGGATATTTTGGGTTGGGCATTAGGGAGCCCTTGTAATCATACTATTCAAACTAATTGGAAGAAAAAGACATTCTTGGGAGAATGAGACATTCTTAGGCTATAAAATTTGGTTTCTGAGATGAAAAGGCATATTTGATAAATAGCTTCTCCTTTCTAAATGAAGTGGCGTTTGCCAATATGGATTCTGAGCTATTTGCTTGCTGAGTTAGTGTTTTAGTCATCGATTTTCACTAACGATTTCTTGCATAAAAACCAAGTCCCTAGGTAACTTGCATGCCCTGACCCTTTGGAGATATAATCATTGTTGCCAGTTGCCCCTTCATTCCAGGAGTGTCTTTATAGAGAGATCACTTGTAACAATTTAAGTCACTTCATTGTTGCATCTTTTTATCTATTTGACTAAAATATTCACAAATATGAATCCACTATGTAAGCTTTACCTGTCCTCTTGGCACACAGTAGTGGAAGCCTCTTATCTAGATCTTGGGCAGGTTCCCTATACCTTGGTGCAAGCAAGTGGCTGCCTTCTATGTTAGAGCCACCTACTCTGCTCTGGCCTGGCTCCTCCTGCCTCTGCTTCTCTGCTCATCTCTCTAGCTTGACATCTTAACAATGACTTCCCTGGGCCTTGACTCCAGTTACTATGTTTATCAACTAACGTACGTTCAGAAAGCGGTGTTTTAAGTAAGCTGGAGGCAGCAGGAGTGAAGGGACAGAACTTTGTACCTTCACTGGACTAAATGGCATCTTCAGGATTTGATCCAGTGCAGGCAAAGAATTTAGCCAATTGCTTGTAGTGATCGCAGCAGAAGCGGCCTACAGCAGACACACAGCTATTAAATGAAGGTCAGCTCTTTGTCACTTGACAGAGAGAGAACACAGTAGTAAAAGTGTATTCTAGCAAGCAGCTAAAACCCGTTTTCCATGCTAATTACAAACGGAGGTCATGGGAAAGAGAATTTTAATTGACTATAACATGCTACAATGGTTATTCTGAAATATTAGCTTATAAATTTCACTAACACTGTGTGCCAAGGAGCAGAAATCTGTAAACACAAATGATTAGGGTCACCTTCTATTATGTTTTTTTTTTGTGGGGGGGGGGGGGGAGTGGCTAGTTGTCCACAAGTTGTATAATGTGTACTTGTTTATTCTTTGCTAATTCATTCATTTATTCAGTAGCTATTAGCATTTACTAACTCTAAAACATTGCCCAAATTTTCTACAGTTACGAAGGTGAATGACAGTCAAAAACAACAACAACAACAACAACAACAACAACAACAACAACAACAGTGTTTGCCGTAATGTGAGGAAGGGCAAGGAAGAACTTAGGTCTTGGGTTTCAGGTGACCAGATGCCTTTTTTGTCAGGCAAAGATTCCCCTAAGAAACACTAGTGTTGAACAGCTTTTCGGAGTGTTTGACTATTGAGTCTTAAAAGTCAGAATGAAATACTTGAGAGAAAAAGTGGATAGTTTCCTTTTCTATCTCTGGGATATTACAAACCAACCAGCTTTCTCTATTTTTCTCACTTCTAGAGCATCTGTCTTCCCTTCCTACCTGGATTAGCTGGTGAGGTGGCTTCTTTGGGGAGGCTCCCTCCCTCCCTGGGCAGCTGGTCTGGACCAGCCTCCTTTTAGCTGGGAGGAGATGGTCATTTTTCTTTCCTCTGACTCTCAAACCTTCTGCTTCTCCCTGGAAGGATTGCTCTGACTTCCTTCATATTGGAGTAGGATCTGAAATTGTAGTTCAGGCTAATATGAGCATATATATATATATATGTATATAATATATAAATATTGTTATATTATAATATGTTATTAATATATAATACAAACAACATATTTATATTATAATATTTTATATGAGCATATATATTTATATATATAAATAAGCATATATTATATATATATGCTTATTTATTCTTTTTTTAACTTTTATTTCCAGTTCAGGGCTACAAGTGCAGGTTTGTTACATAGGTAAACTTGTGTCTTGGGTGCTTTTTGTACAGATTATTTCATCACCCAGGTATTAACCCTAGTACCCATTAGTTATTTTTCCTGATCCTCTCCCTCCTCCCACCCTCCCCTCTCCGAGGACACCCACCCCCATGTGTCCATGTGTTCTCATAAATAATTTAGCTCCCACTTATAAGTGAGAACATGTGGTGTTTGGTTTTCTCTTCTTGTGTTAGTTTGCTAAAGATAATGGCCTCCAGCTCCATACAAAGGACATGATCTTGTTCCTTTTTATGGCTGCATAGTATTCCATGGTGTATATGTACCACATTTGTATTATCCAGTCCATCACTGATGGGCATTTATGTTGATTCCATGTCTTTGCTATTGTGAATAGTGCTGCAATGAACATATGTGTGCATGCGTCTTTATAACTGAGTAATTTATATTCCTTTGGGCATATACCCAGTAATGGGATCGCTGGGTCGAATGGTATTTCTGTCTTTAGGTCTTTAAGGAATTGCCACACTGTCTTCCGTGAGGGTTGAACTAATTTATACTTCCACAAACAGTGTAAAAGCATTCGTTTTTCTCCACAACCTCACCAGAATCTGTTAGTTTTTGACTTTTTAATAGTAGCCATTCTGATGACTGGTGTTAGATGGTATCTCATTATGGTTTTGATTTGCATTTCTCTAATGATAGTGATGTTGAGCTTCTTTTCATAGGATTGTTGGCTGCATATATGTCTTCTTTTGAAAAGTGTCCCTGCATATCCTTTGCCCCTTTGCCCACTTGTTAATGGGTTGTTTGTTTGTTTTATTCTTGTTGAGTTCCTCATAGATGCTGGATATTAGACTGTTGTGGATGCATAGTCTGCAAAATTTTTCTCCCATTCTGTAGGTTGTCTGTTTACTCTGTTGATAGTTTCTTTTGCTGTTCAGAGCTCTTTAGTTTGAATAAATCTCGCCTGTCAATTTTTGCTTCTGTTTCAATTGTTTTCGGCATCTTTATCATGAAATCTTTGTCCATGCCTCTGTCCTGCATGGTATTGCCTAGGTTGTCTTCCAAAGTTTTCATTTTAAAATTTAAGTCAGTAATCTTTCCTGAATTAATTTTTGTATGTGGTGTAAGGAAGGGGTCCAGTTTCAGTCTTTTGCATATGGATAGCCAGTTATCCCAGCACCATTTATTGAATAGGAAGTCTTTCCCCATTGCTTGTTTTTGTCAGGTTTGTCAAAGATCAGACAGTTTTAGGTGTGTGGTCTTATTCTAGGTTCAACAATAGTAAGAAGCTTCTTTCGTGTGTTAGGTGCTGAAGATACAGTGGTGAAATAAACAAAACATAGCCCTTCCATTATGATGCTTATATCTGGATAGAAGAGGGACTTTAAACAAACAAACACAAAGAGGCATACATGATTACAAATCGTGATAGGCACCGTGAACGGAAAGCATCTCTGGCAAGAGTAAGTAGAGGGCTCTGATTGCTCTCCAAGGAAGGGATGTTTGGGCTGACTCTGAAGGATGAGAAGGAACCAGACTAGAGAAGTGTGTTCCAGGCAGAGAATAGGACCTAAGAGGGTGAGGGAGGTGGGCAGAGTCTGGTGCTATGAAGAACTGCAAGGCGGGCAGGACAGAAGGTCCATGATGAGAAGACTGTAGAACCACGAACAAGGTGCCTGAGGTGTTGGGGACCATTGGCTTCTGCTCTGAGGAGGCTTTAGGCATGGTCAGATCTGTGTTTCTAAAAGATCATCCTGGTTGTTTCAAAAGGGAGTGACAGGTGGCAGCAGGAAAGCCACAAGACCAATGAACAAGACTTGTAGTAGTTGACGGAGAGGTAATAATAGCATGGGCTGGACTGGTGGCCTTTGGTATGGTGAGAGGTGCACAGATGAGGGATACATTGGGAGGTGGAACCAACAACCTTGGATGGGCTAAAAGAAAGTGAATCCTCTCTGGTAACCAGTTGACTTTCTAGATGCTAACTGTGGCCAGGGACCAGAATCCCAACAACAAGTAAAATGTGCTTCTGCTTCACTCTGCCTCTTGTGCACATACTTAGGAACCTCAGAGGTTAGGACTTCAATGTTCCAGTGACCCTGCCTAATTATATCACAATGAATTCACTTGCTCTTATTTCCTCCTTTTATCCCTTTCTCGTTTTCTCCCCTTCTTCCCTTCCTTTCTACATTCCTTTCAACAAGTATTGATTTACTGAGCATGGGCTATGTCCCAGTACTAGAGTAGTCAAGGAGGGGTTACATCAGTGAATAAGAAAGATCAAGTCCCAGCTCTCGTGAAACTTGTGTCCTAGCAGGTAGAGACAGCCAGGGAAGGAACAAGACAATATTTTGTGGTTTTCATTGTGTAGATATTACACATATTTAATTAAATTTATACCTAAATATTTCATATTTTAAACGTTATTTAGGTGACCTTTTTAAATGCCAAATTTCATTTTTTCATTGTTATTATACAAAGATGGAATAGGATTTTGTATGTCAACCTGGTAGTCTGTGTTCTTGCGGAACTCTTATTTCTAGTTGCTTTTAAAAATAGAGTCCGTGGGATTTTCTATATAAATAATCATGATGCAAAATAAACAGCTCTTCCTTTCCAATCTGCATGCCTTTTATTTATTTTTTCTTACCTGAATGCATTAGCTAGAACTTCCAGGCCAATGTTAAATAGTAGTAGTAAGAGTGGACATCCTTTTATTCTGATCTTAGAAAGGGAAACATTCAGTTTTTCATCATTAAATATGATGTTAGTTGTAGGGTTTTTTTTTTTTTTAGATATCCTTCTTCAGGTTGAAGAAGTTCTTTTTTTTTCTTATGTTTCTGAGAGGTTTTTATCATAAATACATGTTGTGTTTTGTCAACTGCCATTGTTGCATTTTGAGATAATTATGTGGCTTGGGTTGTTTAGCCTGCTAATATGGTAAATTAAAAAAACTGATTTTAAAATGCTAATCCACCTCCCATTCCTTGGATAAAACTCACTTAGACATGAAGTAGTATAATTTTGAAATATTGATGTATTATATTTATAACTTTTTGTTAACAATTTTTACATCTATATTCAAGAGCGATATTGACCTGCACTTTTCTGGTAATACATTTGTTTGAATTTTGAATCAGGAAAATGCTGCTATTATAAAATAAGTTGGAGAGTATCACTCTTTTTTTATTTTCTGGAAGAATTTGTATAAAGTTGGTGTGACTTATTCCTTAAATGTTTGGTAGAATTCACTTCAAACATCTGGGTCTACTGTTTTCTTTGTGAGAAGGTTTTTAGTAAGATTTGTTTGTTAGATATAGGATTCTTCAGGTTGACTGTTTCACTATTCTAGATACCTCCTATAAGTGGAATCATACAATATGTTTTCTTTATATTTAGCTTATTTCAGTTAGCATTATGTTTTCAAGGTTCATCCATGTTGTAGCATGTTCCAGAATTTCCTTCCTTTTTAATAGTTGAATAATGTTCCATTGTACGTATATACCCCATTTTGTTTACCCATTCATCCCTCTATAGGCAGTTGGGTTGTTTCTTCCTTTCGGCTATTGTGAATAATGCTGTTATGAACATCGTTGCACAAATATCTCTTCAAATTTCTGTTTTCAATTATTTTTGAGTATATACCCAGAAGTGGAATTGTTAGATCATATGTTAATTCTATTCTTTAATTTTTGGGGGAAACTTTATATTCCTTTTCATAGCAGCTGTACTATTTTACAATCCTAACAGCAATGCACAAGGGCTCCAATTTTTTTGGATGCTCACTAACATTTATTTTCCGTTCTTAAAAAATAACCATTTGGATGGATATAAAGGTATCTTATTGTGGTTTTCATTTGCATTTCCCTAATAGTAATGTTGAACATCATCTCATGAGTTTATTGGCCATTTGTCTCCAGCTTTCATATGGTTAGTGTTTGTATGGTATATGTTTTTCCCTACTTTGCTTTTAAGCTATGTGTGTGTGTGTATTTAAAGAATGTGTCTTCAGGTTAGGGAACCCAGCCATAAAGCCATCTGATTTTCAACAAAGTCGACAATAACAAGCAATGAGAAAAGGATTCCCTATTCAATAAATACTGCTGAGATAATTGGCTAACCATATGCAGAAGATTGAAATTGAACCCATTATTTTCACCATTTATAAAAACTAACTTAGATGGATTAAAGATTTAAGTGTAAGACTACAAACTGCAACAATCCTAGATAAAAACTTTAAAAACGCCACTCAGGACATTTGCCTTGGGAAAGAATTTATGACTAAGTCCTCAATAGCAATCGCGACCAAAAAAAAAAAAAAAAAAAATGACAAGTGGGACCTAATTAAACTAAAGAACTTCAGCACAGCAAAATAAACTATCAACAGAGTAGGAGAGTGATTTGAGCAATAATAAAACTCCAGTCTCCCTTACAGCTGGCTTTGTGTAAATTCCTCTTTCTCCATTGCAATTCCCCTGTCTCGATAAACTGCCTCTGTCTAGGCAGTGGGCAAAGTGAACCCATTGGGTGGTTACAAATTTGGGGGCTCATCTGGGATTGCCTTTGTGGCTACCTGCCCATGGTTCAGTAGCTCCCTCCCACAATGGATCCAGAGACCAGCACTTGTGGCAACTTAGTTCTGTTGGAAGGTGGGCTGACTCTGGTACTCTGTCTACTGGCGGGGCACTGCTGAGACAATGTGCATGGATTTAATTGCAATAAGGAAATAGTCCTGGGGAGATAGCCCATAACTATAGGCATATCACAGGGTGTCTGTGTGTAGCCCAGTCATGGAGTGTCTGTAGCTGTAGCCCCATTACATAGTGTTTGGTTTGGTAAGTATCATAGGTGCTGTCAACACCTCCTTCCTTCTCCTGATGGTTTGACTTCTTCTGGGGTCTGAGTTCTTCTGCAGCCCCATTGTGGGGTGTGTGTCTCAGTTTGACTCCTTCCGGATTCTTGGTCAGCTCTCCCTAATTATCAGGAAGAGTCTTGTTTTCAGAGATGTCTCCTCAGTCAGGAAGACTTTGGGGAGATTTCTCAGACAGAGAATAGGAGGATAGTTTGGAAGGGATACTCTTGGAGTTATTGGTTAGGGATCTTGATTTGGAAGACCTTCTGTCTGTCTTGTCTTTATGGGTGCTTGTATACGTGGAGGGAATTTCTGAAAGAATTGCTGATGGAAGGCCTGCAGGCCTAACTCAGAGAACCCTCCTTATTTATCTGGTCACATTTGGTGAGTCCTGGAGAAAGCTCAGCAGACCTGACTCGGGGTGACTCGCTCTTCATCTTGCCCAGAGACCACCCACTGAATTACCATTCAGAGGTCATCCCTCCCCACCAGGAGTGGATCAAAGACAACCAACGGGAGAAAGTCTGAGCCTTGCCAGGTTGATAATCAGTGCTGAATGAGGTGATTAGTGTCTGTTTGTGTCTGTTTTGTTATGTGTATTTTGCTTCAACTGGAATGGAAAATGATAGATTGGTTCTACACACAACCTGTTGAGCAGCATCTTGCAAAATTGAGAATCTTTTGCCTGTGGTTCCATAAAACAGAACAGAGTGATTTTCTTTTGTAAAGTGGCTTGACCCCCACAGTTATGGAACAGTGAGCAGGGTCATCCAAAGCTGCTCCATTCTTCTGAAAACTGTAAAGGGAGCCCGGAAACCTGGCATGCCAGCATAAAGGATAAGAAATTCTTTATTTTTTTTCTTTTTTGGGATGGTTTCCCTTTTGTTGCCAGGCTGGAGTGCAATGGCACAATCCTGGCTCACTGCAACCTCCAGAACCTCCACCTCCCGGGTTCAAGTGATTCTCCTGCCTCAGTCTCCCGAGCAGCTGGGATTACAGGCATGTGCCACCACGCCTGGCTAATTTTGTATTTTTAGTAGAGACAGGTTTCTCCGTGTTGGTCAGGCTGGTCTCGAACTCCCGATCTCAGGTGATCTGCCCACCTCAGCCTCCCGAAGTGCTGGGATTACAGGCATGAGCCAGCGTGCCCAGCCTAAGAAATTCTTACTAGTCAAGTTTCTGGTCTCTCTCTCTCTCTATCTATGTATATGTGTGGCGGGGTTGGGGGTGGGGGGAATGTTAAACTACACTTTATCTCCTTTGCAAGGGTTTGATAGAAAAAAAGAGGATTTGTGAGATTAGCCTTAGAATGTAACAAATCTGGTGGAATTTGTGCTAACAATTTGTCTTTCTGTGTCATTCCATAACAGAGAGAGGTATCCCTGGATAGAACGTGGGCTTACAGCCCCTGTAAGTTCACATTTTAAGCCAGCCTGGCAGCTGGTCAGTTACCAAGTTTGCTACGGGTCCCTGAAACCAATACCGGATAAAATTTCTCTATCTTGTTTTGTATCCTTAAGAGCTTAACCTTGTGACCATGTGGAGGTACTTTCTCTTGGTCTCCACCATCCAGAGGACAGGAATTTGGGGGTTCATGTCATAGTTAGCCCTAAAAATTATCTTGAGCAGTTAAAAGCCTCTGCAAGCTTGATATTGGCTGCTCTAGACTTCCGGGAAGAGCAACAGAAACTGCTCAGTGCTGTAACTCAGTAGCTAAGGCTCTGTCTTTTGTCAATGGCAGCACAGGTTTCAATTCCTGGTTTCAGGAATGATTCCTTTCTGGTTTGTTATTTGCGTGACTTTGTCATTTATTAAGGACCCCCCTCCCCCCCACCCATGGATAGTTTCTAATTTCCTGTCTTGAAACTACCTTGGAGAGATTCTAAATCTTGTAAAAAAAAAAAAAAAAAAAAAAAGAAAAGAAAAGAAACTGCCTACTATCTCTTTGAGATACCTTATGTGCCTGTGGTTAAGTTATAACCTTAGTTAAAACTTTAATTTCTCAAATAACTTAAAACAGAACTACTATTTGACCCAGCAATTCCACTGCTGGGTGTATGCTCAAAGAAATATAAACGTTCTATCAAAAAGACACATGTAATTGTGTGTTCCTTGCAGCACTATTCCCAATAGCAAAGACATAGGATCAACCTAGATGCCTATCAACAGTGGACTGAATAAAGAAATAAAGAAAATGTGGGCTGGGCGTGGTGACTCATGCCTGTAATCCCAGCACTTTGGGAGGCAAAGATGGGTGGATCACGAGGTCAGGAGATTGAGACCATCCTGGCTAACACGGTGAACCCCGTCTCTAGTGAAAATACAAAAAGATTAGCCAGACGTGGTGGCAGGTGCCTGTAGTCCCAGCTACTCGGGAGGCTGAGGCAGGAGAATGGCGTGAACCCGGGAGGCAGAGCTTGCAGTGAGCTGAGATCGCGCCACTGCACTCCAGCCTGGGCGACAGAGCGAGACTCCATCTCAAAAAAGAAAATGTGGTACATATACCACAGAATTCTGCAGCCAGAAAAGAAGATGAACCCTCCCCCACAAATCATGGGTTTTGCAGCAACATGGATGAAGCTGGAGGCCATTATTTTAAGCAAATTCACATAAGAAACCAAATACTGCACGTTCTCACTTATAAGTAGGACCTAAACACTGAGTGCACATGGGCACAAAATGGTAAACAATAGACACTTGAGGGTGAGGGTGGGAAGAGGGTGAGGGTTGAAAAACTAGTTATTGGGTACTATGCTTTTTACCTGAGTGACACAATAATTTGTACACCAAACCCCAGTGACATGCAATTTACCCATGTAACAAACCTTCACATGTAGCTCCTGAACCTGAATTAAAAGTTGAAAAAACAAAATCCATATTTCTGAAAACAGTATGTTTCTTGCAAACAGCATATAATTGTGTCTTAATAGTTAATCAAATCTGATGAAGTTTGGCTCCTAATTATTATATAGGCTAACAGTCCCCAGTCTTTTTGGCACCAGGAACTGGTTTCATGGAAGACAATTGTTTTTCACAGATGGGAAGGGGCAAGGGATGGTTTCAGGATAAAACTGTTCCACCTCAGATCATCAGGCATTAACTAGATTCTCAGAAGGTGCACATGACCTAGATCACCTGCATGTGTAGTTCACAGTAAGGTTCGTGTACCTTTGAGACTCTAATGCTGTGGCTGATCTGACAGGAGGTGGAGCTCAGGCGGTAATGCTTGCTTACCTGCCACTCACCTCTTGCTGTGTGGCCTGGTTCCTACATAGGACTCGCTATATAGGCCATTTATAGTCAATGTAATTATTGAAATGTTTGGGTTTACATCTACTCACTTGCTATTTTTAAAATTATTAAATCCATTAAAATATTTCCTTTCTTTTCTTTTTTATTCTTCTTTTGGATTAGTGGACTTAACATATATAAATATATATATGTGTATATATGTGTGTATAATATATAAATGTGTATATAAGTGTATAATATATATATTAAATATATATGTGTATATATACACACATATATATACACACATACACTTATTTATATATATACACATATATATGTAAAATTCCGTTTTTTCTCCCTGTTAATTAGACTTCCTCTTTGCATTACTTTTTAAAGTGATTGTTCTAAGACATATAATATATATCTTAAACATATCCCAACCTACCTTCACATAACATTATACCATTTCATGTGTAGTGTTAGGATCACACTTACAACGCACACTCCAATATCATTTCATGCTGTCCTTTATGTTTTCTGTTATTTCCAGTGTGTTGTAAATCATATAATAAATTGTTATTCATTTTGTCTTAAGCAATTATATTTTAAAGAGGTTAAAAAATAAGAAAAAATATTTACCCACATACTTCACTATCTTTAGTGTTTTTAATTCTAAATTCCCATGTGATATATTATAACCTTTCTTTTTTCTGAGGAATTTCCCCCGTAACATTTCTTATTGAGCAAATATGCTGATAAAGTTTGTATGAAGAATTCTTGATTTTATATTCATTTTTGAAAGATATTTTCTCTGAGTGTAGTGTTCTAGGTTAATAGTTTTTCTTTTCTTTTTTCTTTCCCCTCAATAAGTAAAAATGTTGCTTCTTCATTTTCTGGCTTGCATAGTTTCTGATGAGAAGTATGCTATCATTCTTATCTTCGTTCCTGTGTATGCAATGTCTATAATATTCTGTATGTAATGTTATGGCTGCTTTAATAATTTTCTATGTTATAGTTTTCAGCAATATGATTTTATTTTTTATTTATTTATTTTGCTTGGGGTTCTTTTAGGTTCTTAGATTTGTGGGTTTTCAAACTGAGGGAAATTTTGGCCATGATTTCTTTAAAAATGTTTTTTCTGTCCCTTCTACTCCCTTCCCCCAACTGTCCTGCAACCCACGTCCTAGGACCCATTTATGTGTATGTTCAACTGCTTGATATTATCCTAGAGGTCACTGATACTCTGTTCATTTTTTCTTTTTTCTATTCTTTCTTTAGGGTACTATCTATTGTTATGTCTACCTGCTTACTGATCTGTTTTTCCTAAAATTATAGTCTGATATTAATCTCATTCAGTATATTTTTCAGTTCAGGTATTATATTTTTTCATCTTTAGAATTTCAATTTGGGTCTTTTCACAATTTTCCAGTTCTTTTTTCATTATGTTTATTTCATTCTTTGTCATCTTGAACATATGCAAGGTATTTAGAATGGCTGTTTCAGTGTCCTTGCCTGATAATTAGATAATCTGTGTTACCTCTGTTTCTTTCTATTGACTGGTTTTCTCCTGAGAATTCATCATATCTTCCTACTTCTTGGCACGCTTAGTAATTTTTAATTGAATATTGTAAATTTTATGTTTTTGGCTGGTGCATTTTGTTTATTCCTTTACATAGTATGGGCCTTTGCCTGATTATTTAATTAGGTTGCTTGGAATTAGTTGCATCCTTTGGAGGCTTGCTTTGTGTACAGCAGGCCCAGGGCAGCCTTCAATCTAGCTGGTTTAGTCCCATAAATAAGGCAATACTTGCCTCAGGACTAGAGGGAATAGGTTTTGTATTACAATGACTTTCACCTTGGCTGCTGGGAAAATACACTGTTTCCAGCCTTATGTATGATCCGGGAATTTTTCAGCCTGTTACTTTCTGGCAATTTGCTTCCCAGTCTTAGTTTCTCCTCACACATGAACAGATCAATACTCAGTTAAAAAGGTGAGCAGACCTCTCTGTAGAACTCCAGAACTTTCTCTCGGTCATTACTCTTCTCTCTAGTAGTCTGCTATGCAAAATCTTGCAGGCTTGGCCTTCCTCAACTCCGTACTTTCTCTTCTCAACTCAGCAGATCTGCTAGGCTTTCCTTGCGTTCCCTCTCCCAGCTGTATTACCTGGAAACTGCCTCCCTGCAATATGCTGACGCAATTGCTCAGTTATCTTGTTTGTTTTCCTTTCTTCAAGAATCACTGTTTCATGCTACATGTTATCCAATATCTGAAAACTATTTTTCCATATTTTTTACTTGTTTTTCTAATTGTTCAATGTGGGAGCATATATTCTGTCTGTGTTATTCCATCGTGGCCAAAAGCAGACTGCCTTCTCTCTTTTATGTTTTCTATAGAAATGAAATTCTGGGTTGACCATTCCTTTTTTTTTTTGTCACTTTCAAAATGTCATGTCATCTGGTGTGCAAAGTTTCTGATGAAAAAGTGTGCTATATGTCTTATCTTTGATATTCTGTACATAGTTCCACTCCCCAACCACTTGCTGCCTTTAAGATTTTCTCTTTATCTTTTTGTTGTTGTTTGTTTTCTTTTTAGAGACACAGTCTTACTCTGTCACCGAGGCTGGAGTGCAATGGCACAATCTCGGCTCACTGCAACCTTTGCCTCTCAGGTTCAAGTGATTCTCCTGCCTCAGCCTCCTGAGTAGCTGGGACTGCAGGTGCCGCACCACTGTGCCTGGCTAACTTTTGTATTTTTAATAGAGACAGTGGTTTCACCATGTTGGCCAGACTGGTCTTGAATTCCTAACCTCAAAAGATCTGACCGCCTCGACCTCCCAAAGTGCTGTGATTATAGGCATGAGCCCAGGTTTTTAGCAGTTTGAATTTGATATGTTCAGGTGAGTTTTTTTAGGGGTTGGGGGAGTGGTAGAAAAATTTATCCTGCTTGGGTTTCTTAAGATGTGGTTTGATGTCTTTTTATCATTTTTTGAAAATTCTCAGCCATCTTTTCAGATATTTACTCTATTTTTTCCTCTCTCTTTTTGAGTTTCCAGTTACACATATGCTCATTCAGACATACGTGGACTCAGAATACCTTAGAAAGGAAGCCCCTTTCTAAAATACGCTACCATATTTATAGAGAAACAGGGGCAGGAAGCATCTAGGTGACCATGTAACAATGGGACCTTCCTTGTTGAATAAGTGGCCTTCTTTCCTTGATGGAAGCTGTTGTCCTGTCCTGCAGGCCTCTTGGCAGAGATGCATCCAGCCTCAGCCTTTTGGCAGACACCCTAGATCATGAGGGCCAGTACAATGCCTGCCCAACACCAGTAGCCATTGTTAGGGTCTCAGGGACCAAGCTGTACCATAGGAGGGCTCTTGGCCCACTGACTGAAATTAGCCCATTTGTCCAGTAAGTAAACACAAATTTGCTGGGTCTACTGAAAGAAGGAAGGGAATACATGCCTCAGGTTATCTGAGTTTGCCTTTTCTCATGTACTACCATACCATTTTAACAATTTATGCATCTTAAAGAACATTTCATTTAGTTCATATATTATCTCATTGTCAAAGCTACATTATAGAATTTTGAATAGATGTAAGCTAATTTATTTAATCTTTAAAATTAATAAACATACTAATGAGCATTTAGAATGTTTCCAATTTATTTCTATTACAACAAATTGCCTCAGTTAACATTTTTGAGCTTACACTTTAATTTCCTTAGGCAAGAATAATTAGGGACTTTTTTGGTTATTGCTTTTAATTTTTCTTTTTGCAGACCTCAGTTGTATTGGAATGAATCAATCATGCTCCTTAGTTATTAAGGCCATATAGTTATTATCCTTACAGCACCTCTCCTTAATTTTTTTAAAAATTATATTATTGTTTTTTACTTATCCCCCCTTCTTACGACTATCGTTCTCACCACGGACATCCACTCTCTTGTGTATAATGTAATCACTTTCTATCCATCTTTTTTTCATTTCCATATATGTATGTCTCCAAGCATATAATGTTGTTTAGAGTAATTTTTATTTATATTAATTTGATTATGCTATAAATTCATTTTTTAAGAGACGTTTTTTCATGCACACTATATTTCTGAAGCCATTTCATGTTGCTCTATGTAGATCCCGTTCATGTATTTTGACCACTCCATAGAATTCAAACATATACAAGTACAGCAGCAGTAAAATTCATGGCAGTACAAAATCTGAATCAAAACACACCTACATTTCCAGTTTGAATAGACTGAGCCAAGGTAGTTTGAAAATGGTTGTGCTAACTTAGAATCACAGCGACAGTGTAACGGGGTCCCTATTTCCTCACATCTTTTCCAAAGTAAGGATTATCAGACTTCTTTTGAATGGAAATGACATTTTGTTGTCCTTTCAGCTTATATTTACTTAACCATCAATTTTTGTGAACATGTTTTTCTATGTTTGCTGGCAATTTGCATTTCTTTTATTGTAAATTTCCTGTTCCAACATATGACTTTCCAATGTCTTCAGCTTGGCGGTATTTTTAGAATTTCAAACTTGAAACTTGGGTGATGGTGAAATCTAAGGTCATCAGTGGATACCAATGATTTATCTATTTAAGACAAACTGCAATGATATTGAGCAAATTAAAAGCTTATGTGCATCATGCTTCCTGGGGCCAATAAAGTAATCATTTGGAAGTCTGTGTTATAAAACTGTAGCATATGAGTGTGAAATTAAGTTAACCAACATGTTCAACCAAAAGTCATTTAGGGACCATTTTAGTTTAACTGTGATGCAGGCTGGCAGCTTTCCCTAGTTTCAAAACTCACAGCCATGCCCACTTCCTGTTCATCAGGCATATGCAATTTGTCTTGGAGCTTTGTGGAGAGCTAGACAGATGACATGTCAGGACACATCTGGTACATTAGAAGGATTTCTCTTCGCTTCTCCCCTCCCTCTTTCCTTCTAGTCTTCTTTCCTTTACTGGAGACAGAATGCATCTCCTTACAAAACAGGCCTCAGAGCCGGGCGCGGTGGCTCAAGCCTGTAATCCCAGCACTTTGGGAGGCCGAGACGGGCGGATCACGAGGTCAGGAGATCGAGACCATCCTGGCTAACATGGTGAAACCCCGTCTCTACTAAAAAAAAAAATACAAAAATCTAGCCGGGCGAGGTAGTGGGCGCCTGTGGTCCCAGCTACTCGGGAGGCTGAGGCAGGAGAATGGCGTGAACCTGGGAGGCGGAGCTTGCAGTGAGCTGAGATCCGGCCACTGCACTCCAGCCTGGGCGACAGAGCGAGACTCCGTCTCAAAAAAAAAAAAAAAAAACAGGCCTCAGATCTCCATCCCTTTTGTCAGTTTTTGTTGACTAGTCTTAATGTTCCATTAGGGCTCCACCTCCTTCTCTGACAACTCAGCATTTGCCTGATGTGACATCTTCAAGAGTCTTTAAGACAGGCGGAGGTGAAAGAGAGGGCAGTGTTGGGGGGAGAAATGAGAGAGACCAGGCCTATCAGCATCACAAAGCATCTGTCAAGAAGAGATTGAATTAGTCCCTGGTCCTTGATGGAAGCTGCTGTCTTTTCCTTCAGGCCTCTTGGCAGAGCTGCATCTAGCCTCACCCTTCTGGCAGAAATGCTGGGTCACGGAAGCCAGCATAATGCCTCCTCAACACCAGTAGCCATTGCTAGGGTCTCAGGGGCCAAGCTATACCATAGGAGGACCCTTTTTCTGCTGAGTACCTGGATGGATTCTAGGTGCAAGTTTGGGGCGGAGCTGGGAATCCTGGAGGGAGAGAAAAGGTCATGAGTCTGGGGTCTGTTCAGGGTCAGGCAAAGGGAAAAATGCTCTGTGGCAGAATGGCTCCTTTTAGAAGGGAATGTGTAATAAAATTTGAAGTTAGCAATTGTGTGCCAGGCAAGGTAAATCTCTTTCTCCCTCTTTCTATTGAATCTTAGGTAAAGTGACAACACTAAAGAGTATTTGTGCAGGGGAGAGGCTGTACAGGAACAATAATGAGCCTAGTATGTGCACCCAGTGTGTGCTAGGAAGGATACATTTCATGGTTAATGTTACTTAATTATACAATACTTCCATAAAATATTTTTATCTCCAATTTACTTCGCAATCATATTTTTACATTATAATGTTCTTGCAAAGACCTCATAAACTGTTTTCTCTGTTCCAGCCAAGACTGATTTGTTTTGCAAAGAAGAGTAACCTACTTAAATTAGCTGAAGAAAGGTGGTGTCTCGGTAGGTTATGAGGGAGTGTCATGGAAAACAAAAGCAGGAAATTGGGTTTTGTCTCATGGGAAGTGGAAAGCCATTGGGCCACACCTTTCTTTCTCTCCATCCCTGGGCTATATGTCCTCCCTGCAAATCTGCTCTCTCCTCCAGCCTGTCTCTGAAAATGGGTTTCCACTGCCAACTTTCCAGCTTGCACATGGATAAAAACAGACCTCAAGGCTGGCAGCTGCAGGCTTACTAATCTCACTGGTGATTTTGTGTCTCCTAGTTTTAAGATTAATCAGAGAATCTGATTGGCTCATCAAAGATCAGGTGGCCACATCTCATCTAGTCATCTGTGGCCAGGAGAGGGCACCCTTGGAAGAGCAGAGCCTCAGCAGGCACTGAGGTGATGTCTGCTCTAGTGTCTGCTACAAGGCCCATTGACAGATGAGAAAACCGAGGTTCAGAAATGGTAGTGCTTTGACTCCAAGGAGCGGGTAATAAAGTAACTAACCAAGGACACTAATGGAGGGGACCAGTGGTAAAGATTTGGTGGAGGTGAAAATATATACATCTGTATGTGTCAGTTAAAAAATAAAATTGAGAAGCAGCTGCAGTCCATGGCACTTACCAAGGGAAACAAAATGCGTGAGTGAATACAGCATCGTCAGCTGAAATATTCAGGTAGTCACATTGGGACTGATCAGGGAAACAACTCAACTCATGGAGAACAACCCAGGACACAAAATCAATGTGCAAAAGTTGCTAGCATTCCTGTACACCAACAACAGGCAAACTGAGAGCCAAATTATGAATGAACTCCCATTCACAATTGCCACAAAAATAATAAAATACCTAGGAATACAGTAAACAAGGGAAGTAAAGGATTCTTATAAGGAGAGCATTCTAAGCCAAAAGGACAAAGTTGGGGGCATCACGCTGCTGGACTTCAAACTACAAAGCTACAGTAATCTAGACAGCTTGGTACCGGTACAAGAACAGACACATAGACCAATGGAAAAGAATAGAGAACCCAGAAATAAGACTACATACCTGCAACCACCTGATCTTTAACAAACCTGACAAAAACAAGCAATAGGGGACAGGGTTTCCTGTTTAGTAAATGGTGCTGGAAGAACTGGCTAGCCATATGCAGAAAATTAAAACTGGACCCCTTCTTTATACCACATACAAAGATCAACTCAAGATGGATTTTGAGCACTTAATTGATGGATTTACAAGACTTAATTGTAAAACCCCAAACTATAAAAACCCTGTAAGAAAACCTAGGCAATACCATTAGGGACATAGCCATGGGCAAAGATTTCATGATGAGGACGCCAAAAGCAATTGCAACAAAAGCAAAAATTGACAAATGGGATCTAATTAAACTGAAGTGCTTCTGCACAGCCAAAGAAACTATCATCAAACAGACAACCTACAGAATGAGAGAAAAATTTTGCAAACTATACATCTGACAAAGGTCTAATATGCAGCATCTACAAGGAACTTAAACAAATTTACAAGAAAAAAACCCCAAACAACCCTATTAAAAAGTGGGCAAAGGTTATAAACTGACACTTAAAAGAAGGCTTACATGTGGTCAACAAACATCTGAAAAGAAACTCAACATCACTGATCATTGATCATTGGAGAAATGATTTTCATGGTGTTCTTTGCATTTTGCAACTATTGCTCAAGCTTCAGACCCAAAAGCGCACTAACTTTAGAGTCACAGACCCGTGGGTTCCAGTTTCAGCTGAGAGACTGTGAGCACATGTAGCCCACTCTGATCCTGTATCCCAGTTTTAAAATCACCTATTTCCCATCAATCGGGAGGCTGGAGAGAAAAGTGCCACTCTGTGCCCAGTACACAGTAGGAGCATAGTAAGCTTAAGCTCTCTTGCTTCCCCACTATCCTAACATATTAGGGGAAAGACAGAGATGTGGGGAATGGCACCTGGGAGGCTCCAGCTGTATGCTTCACAATCCTACCTAATGAAAAATCTGAATTAGGCTTCAGTTACCCGTCTACAAAATGAGGCAGGACAGGAGTGGGTAGGCAGAGGAGGAGCTGGGCTTTGTTGGTTTAAGCTGAGCCCGTCTGATTCTGTAACGTGGACTTCACTATCAGGTCCAGCCCACTCCCCAGCCGGGGCTTCTCCTGCTCTGAATGTCTTTTAGCCAAGGCCAAGTCTGTCCAGGGTCGGGGTGGGGAGAAGCAGTTTCCCCACGTAACCTGCAGGTGGCAGGAGAGCAGCGCGGGAGCCGAGGGTTGCGCTCCAGCCTTCCTGGAGACCTGGGCAGGGCGGGGGTAGGGCGAGGCAGAGGTGGTGCACACCGTTCAGCTGGGCAGCGGCAGGAGCGGGACTGTGGATCAGTTCACACCGTTTAAAATAGACACATGGGTCTTCTGGCTAATTTCCCCTCTTTAGTAGGGTGATCATATGCTTTATCACCCAAATCCAGACACTTCGGAGAGTAAAAGGGGGCACTAAAATAATTGCACCGGGACAGCAGACCTAACCTTAGCTGTACCTTGCAAACCAGAACATGTGGTCACCCGACCCTTTGGTCACTTTTTCTTCCTTGTTTCCTTTCTTTTAATTTGTTTTTCTTTTTAAACACACAGCGTTCCCTCCCCGAGCACCATCGTCTTTGAAAATGCGCTTGCAATCGGGATATTTTCTACCAGGCAACATCTGCTTTCGCATCTTGAGTCTGAACAGGCTCTCTGAACCCACCCCAAAGGCTGGTTTTAGCTTCCAGTCAGAAGTCTCTGTTCCCTGGCTGCCATCCCCATGACTCAAGAATTACAGATGTCAGATGTGGAACAGTGACCCTTATGTCAACTTTGTTGCCTCTTTGCTAAATTTATTCCCGCAAATTTTATTTTATTTTTTTGAGACGGAGTCCCTCTCTGTCGCCCAGGCTGGAGTGCAGTGGCGCTATCTCGGCTCACTGCAACTTCTGCCTCCCAGGTTCAAGTGATTCTCCTGCCTCAACCTCCGAAGTAGCTGGTACTATAGGTGCCCACCACCAGGCCTAGCTAAGTGTTGTATTTTTAGTAGAGATGGGCTTTCACCACTTTGACCAGGCTGGTCAGAAACTCCTGACCTCAGGTGATCCCCCGCCTCAGCCTCCCAAAGTGCTGGGATAACAGGCGTGAGCCACCGCGCCCCGCCCTACTCCTGTAATTTTGTTCTGAGTGCTCATGTCCTTTGTCTCTTTGAATTTACATATATTGGTTTATTGAATTGCAAGTAGACACGTCCCATTAAGCAGGATTCTTATATTTCCAAGATCATGCCTTACTCCAACTCCAAACTAGCATGCCATTTATCCCCTTGTTTCTGAACCCTCTTCACTTAATAGTGTCATAAACGTCCATCTGTTGCCAAAGGGACTCCAACTTTCCTCACTTCCATTTTTAGTTGATTCATTGCTATCCAATGATTTGTCTGGGGGAGTCATTAGTAAAGAATTGTGCCCTTAAATTTATTTTTATAGTTGGATTCCACTAGTTAATATATCTCTCTCTGTCATTCTCACGTTGCAGCAAACGACTATGGGTTTCTGTCTCAACCTGAAATCTAGATTGGAAATTTGGTTTTATCTAAATAAGGTAGTAATAGATAATGTGAGGAAAAAATTAATTTACTGAAACTTTTCTCAGCTAAGAATGACACTCATAGTCACAAATATGTATGTAAGGAAGCGGAAAATTGGGCTGTAAATATATAAACTCTTAAAATGCTATGTTTAGAGACAAGATTTTCCTTTTTTTTTTTCTTTTTAGTAAAGTATATTTGCTATGGTTGGAATGATTGTGTCTCTTCCAAAATTCATGTTGGAACTTAAGCCCCAATGTGATAGTATTAAGAGGCGGAGTCTCTGGGAGATGATTAAGTTGTGAAGGAAGAACCCCCTCATGAGTGGGATTAGTGACCTTACGGAAGGGCTTGAGAGACCTGCCTAGCTTGGTTTTCTTCTTTTGTTTTTCTGTCCTTTCCACCATGTTAGGACACAGCATTTCTCACCTCTGGAGGACTCAGCATTCAAGGTGCCATCTCGGAAGCAGAGAGCAGCCCTCACTAGACTACAAACCTGCTGGCACCTTGATCTTGGACTTCCCAGCCACCAGAACTGTGAGACATACATTTTTGTTCTTTACCCATTACCTGGTCTTAGATATTTTGTTATAGCAGCACAAATGGACTAAGATAGTATCTTATGTACAGTGAGGTGCATATACCTTAAGTTACAACTCTGTGTGTGTGTTTTTTTTTTTTTTTTTTTTTTTTTTTTTTTTTTTTTTTTTTTGAGACAGTGTCTTGCTCTGTCACGCAGGCTGGAGTGCAGTGGCACGATCTTGGTTCACTGCAACCTCTGCCTCCTGGGTTCAAGTGATTCTCCTGCCTCAGCCTCCCAAGTAGCTAGGATTACAGGTGCCCACCACCATGCCCAGCTAATTTTTGTATTGTAGTAGAGATGGGGTTCCACCATGTTGGTCAGGCTAGTCTCAAACTCCTGACCTCAAGTGATCCACCTGCCTCGGCCTCCCAAAGTCCTGGGATTACAGGTGTGAGCCACCGTGCCTGGCCAACTCCAGACTATTTATATATGTGCACACTCATGTAACTACCAGTCAGCTTGAGACATAGAATATGCTCCCATCACTGCAGAGGGCTCCCTCTTGCCCCTTCTCAGTTGCTGTCCTCCTCAAAGTTAACCACAATACTGACCTCTGTCACCATGGATTAGTTTTGCCTGTTTTTGAACTTCATATAAGTGAAATAATTCAGTATTTGCACATTTGTGGCTGGCTTCTTTCATTCAACATAATCTTGTGAGATTTAGCCATGTTTTGGGTACTGGTAGTTATTTTTCTGGTTGTGTGGTTTTCCATACTGCATATATTACCCTTCTATTTTTTTTTTTAATTTTTTAAAATTTTTTATTATACTTTAAGTTCTAGGGTACATGTGCATAACGTGCAGGTTTGTTACATATGTATATTTGTGCCATGTTGGTGTGCTGCACCCATCAACTCGTCAGCACCCATCAATTCATCATTTATATCATGTATAACTCCCCAATGCAATCTCTCCCCCCTCCCCCCTCCCCATCATAGGCCCCAGTGTGTGATGTTCCCCTTCCCGAGTCCAAGTGATCTCATTGTTCAGTTCCCACCTATGAGTGAGAACATGCGGTGTTTGGTTTTCTCTTCTTGTGATAGTTTTACCCTTCTATTTTTATCTCGAACTCAGGGTCTTGTGGGGTCTATTGGTTCTTTTTGGCTAGATTGATATTAAACATCTTATCAATGAAACTTAGGAAATTTTTAGAAGACAAAAGCCCAATAAACCCAAGACCCGCAACCCTAAGCCAAGTTTCCTTCTCACGCCTGCTTCAGTTGCTCTTCTTTGTGTGCTCTTTTTTCTTCGCAAAGCTGATGGAAATTAAGAAACCCAAAATCTCCTTATCATGTTATCAGCTTAGGGATGCTTGTCATCTGAATAACAGGGTGGATATTTATAATCTGAAATGTTAAGATAACAATACCAAACACGTACATAGCACCAACTGCTGTTTAAAGTGCTTTACATTTATTATTTTCCTCAAGACAACTGTATGAAATAGACACTATTTTTGTCATCCCCACATTTTAGAATGGGAAATTGAGGCACAGAGGGGCCACGTAACTTTCCCAAGGTGGTAGAGCCAGGATTTGAACCTGTGTTTTCTGGTTTTAGAGCCTGCAGACTTCATCGCCACACCATATTGTGTAGCATGATACTTTATATGGTTAAAGTGTTTTCTTGTATTCACCTGGGAACATTTTCTGAATAATTTGAATCTTATAAATTTGCTTCAAAGAATACAAGTAAATTGAAATGGAAGCTCTAATATAGAATGTGTGGCATTCCTGAAAAAATTATAGGACTCTCCGCGTTTTTTTTTTTTTTTTTTTTAGATGGAGTCTTGCTCTCTCACTCAGGCTGGAGTGCAGTGGCACCATCTCGGCTCACTGCAAGCTCTACCTCCCGGGTTCACGCCATTCTCCTGCCTCAGCCTCCCGAGTAGCTGGGACTACAGGCACCCGCCACCATGCCTGGCTAATTTTTTTGTATTTTTGGTAGAGACAGGGTTTCACAGTGTTAGGCAGGATGGTCTCAAACTCCTGACCTTGTGATCCACCCACCTCGGCCTCCCAAAGTGCTGGGATTACAGGCATGAGCCCCCATGCCCGGCCAGGACTCTCTGGTTTTAAATAATAATTATTTGCTTATCTTGTGCCTTTTGTCAGGCAGGGCTGTAATGTGCTCGCCTCACTTTCCTTCTCTTCAATAAGAGAAGATGGGCTCAGAGACAGGCACAATTGATCATAAAATCTCATCACACGTTCCGTCACCATCTGGAAGCTGGAGATAGGTTTGTGAAACCTTGGTTGAGAAAGAGTTGAATGCCACTTGTAGCATAGTGAGTTTTTAAAAAATGGTTTTACTCTCCAATTCTGTTGCACAGGGCCCTGTGAGTTTTGTCAACTAACGTATCTGACCAACAGTTTTCTCACAAAGATTATCAGGGTTCAGAGGAAATTATCTTCCAGTTTTATTCTGCTGCTAAAGTGCTATATTTCTTTATAGATGAACTAATCAGTTCTTGGTCACTTGCTTTTCATTAGACATTTCTCTGCCTCTTTAGGGTGTGCTTTATGTCTTTTTATGCCCAGGCCCAGGTTTTTCCTTCTAACTGCAAGAAAAAGATCATTGAAATGTTCTCTCTCAAACTTCTGGGTTCAAGTGATCTTCGCATCTGCCTCCTGAGTAACTGGCATTACAGGTGTGTACCACTGTACGCACACACATACAGAAACATGCATATAGACACGCAGACATTCACATGTATACACACACACACAGATATACACATATCCACACATACTAATTAAACATTTACACACACCAACACACATGCGCACACACATATATACACCTTGTTTCCGTCTTCTTCTCAGGACTCAGGGCTCTCAGACAGTGGACAGAGTCTTGTACCATGAGTCAGGGATTGACTGTGCAACCTTGCCCAAGTGTCTTCCCTTTTGAGATCTTGTTTATAATAATAAACATCCTTACCCACCAATTAGGGTTATTTTGAAGATGAAACAGAAAAAATAACAGAATGATGGCATGTTGTATAGTAAAAAACAAAACAAAACAATTAGCGTTGACCAGAAAGAGGTCTGGCCTTTGTTCTAGACTCCTGGGAGGTAACTGTCAACATGTAATACCTGATAGGAATATCTTTGCCTGGGGATCTTGGGTCTTGATGGATAGTCTAATAAGGAGATTTAAGGTAGAGACTAGCCAGGCCAGGAAAACGGACTGTGTGATTTAGAGTCTGGGCTTCAGGTCATCCCTGGAAGGACTAGAGACTGGAAACTGAAAGCAGCTACGTGGACAATCAAGCCTGCCTCTGTGATGAAGTTCTAGTAAAAACCCTGAATGCTGAGGCTTGAGGGAGCCTCACCGGCTGGGAATATTCCATGTGTATTGGCACATATCAAAGCCAGGAGGGTGATGCCCTCTGACTGGATAGGGAGGGGATAATGGACACTCGGTGCTTGGTGCCCTCTTGGACTCAGCCCTATGCCTTTCTTCCCCTGGCTGATTTTAATTTGTATCCTTTTTGTGTAATCAAACTGTAATTGTGAACACAACAGCTTTCTGTGAGTTGTAGCCAGTTCTTAGAGGTAAGCAAGCAGAGTTGATCTAATGCCTGCCTGAAAAAACTATTTTAAAATCCCTAAACCAAAGAAGGCCAGAGCTTTCATGAATCTGACCCAACAGATTTTGAAGCCAAAGTTGAAGACATTTGAAGCCAAAGCCAGGCCAGACAGAGATTAGGCTACCGGGAGGGAACAGGTGCAGTCCTGCTCAGGCTGCAGTGTCCCTGGGCTACAGCTGGACAAGGGCTCCTTTGGGTCACAGCCTTTAGGGACGGGGTTTGGGACTGGTCAACTATCTGATTTGTAGGACTTTGTTGATGAGCTCAGCTGGGAAACTGTGTGGTAATGGGAAGAGAATGGTTTTGCTTTTCCAAATCATCTACCCCCTGCATGCTTTGATCCACATTGGAACTCAGTGTGGAAACTGCCTTTGAACAGCCTAAGCCTGAACTCTGGGCCGTGTGTCCAGTTTTTTGGCCTCTAGCTTTGTTCAGTCCTTACCCAGACTGGATCCTTATCTGGATTGCTGATGCCAGATCCATCCTCCTAAATATCCTTTTCATCATGTTACCCTCCTCACCACCTCATGGCACCTTCTACCAACAGGAAATGTCTCCAACCTCAGCCTGGCATTCAAGGTTCTTTCTGATGTGGCCCAACTCTCTCCCCGTGTGCCTGCCAAACTGGATCAATTTTTTCTGTTCATGAGCTGAACTTTCCCACCTCCATTCTGTTGCTTACACTGTGACGTTCCTGTGAATGTACTCTTTCTCCCTCTCCCCAAGTCCAAATTCTATAGACTGAATTGTGTCTCCCCAAAATTCTTATGTTGGAGCCGTAACCCCCTATATGATTGTATTTGGAAGTAGGGCTCCTAGCAGGTAATTAAAGTTAAGTGAGGGAGGAGGGGCAGAGCAAGATGGCTAAATAGTAGTCTCTATCAATCATTCCCCCTGCAGGAAAGTCAAATTTGACAACTGTCTACACCAGAAAACCATCTTCATAAGAACCAAAAATCAGGTGAGGACTCACAACACCTGGTTTTAACTTTGTATCACTGGAAAAGGCACTGAAGAGGGTGGGAAAGACAGTCTTGAAACACCAATGTCGTACCTCCCCCTTCCCCCAGCAGTGGCTGCTGTGGTGCTTGGAGAGAATCTATGCACTTGGGGGAGGGAGAATGCAGCAACTGTGGGACTTTGCATTGAACCCAGTGCTGCTCTATCACAGCAGAAAGCAAAACCAGGTGGAACGCATGTGACACCTGCCCATGAAGGGAGCATTTAGACCAGTGCTCCCCAGAGGGGTCACACATCCCAGTAGTTAGAAGGCTTGAGGCTTGTGTTTTGACAAGCCATGGCATGGCAGGCTATTATGCTCTGGGGCCCTAATTAAACTTGAAAGGCAGTCTAGACCATAAGGACTTCAACTCCTAGGCAAGTCCTAATGTCATGCTGGGCTCAGAGCCAGTGGACTCAGAGGGCACACGACCTAGTGAGACACCAGCCTGTGCAGCCAAGGGAGTGCTTGCCCCACCCCTCCCCCAACCCCAGGCAGTGCAGCTTGCAGCAACAAAAGTGACTTCTTCCTTTTGCTTGAGGAGAGGAGGGGGAAGAGTAAAGAGGACTTTGTCTTACATCTCGATTACCAGCTCAGCCAGAGTAGAAGAGAACACTAGTCAGAGTTGTCAACACATGTGTCAACACTAGTCAACACATTCCAGGACTTAGCTCCTCAATTACATCTCTAGATACACCCTGGGCCAGAAGGGAATCTGCTGCCTTAAAGAACCCAGTCCTGGCTCAAGAGCCCTTGGGCTCTGAATAGCCAACAGTGATACCCAGGTAGTATGCTACGGGCCTGGAGTAAGACTCTGAAACACGCTGGCTTCAGGTGAGACCCAGCACATTCCAGCTATGGTGACTGTGGTGAGAGACTTCTTCTGCTTGAGAAAAGCAGAGGGAAAGAGAAAAGGGACTTTGTCTTGCAGCTCAGGTACCTACCTGGCCACAAGGGGGTAGAGCACCAAATGGGCTCTTGTGGTCACTGATTCTAGGCCTTGGCTCTTAGACAGCATTTCTGGACCTGCCCTGGGCCAGAGGGGAGCCCACTGCCCTGAAGTTGAGTCCCAGGCCTGGAAGCATTCACCACAAGTGACTTAAGAGCCCTTGGGCCCTAAGTGAACACTGACAGTAGCCTGGCAGTACTAGTGTGTGAAGTGTGCAACTCAAGGCAGGGTCCCTACCCCTGCTGAAACACTACCGCTCTCTGCTCACTTCTCTCTCTCCTGTTTTCTCTCTGCTTTCTCTCCAACTGCCAGCAGGCTCATGCACCTTGGCCTGCTGCCAATTGATTGGGTCAGGTAAGTCCATCCCGTCCTGAGAGCCCCAGGCAACCCTTTGACCTCAAACAGATCCCTCCTCTTCTCGGAGACCTCCCTTTCCAAGCCTGCCTGGGCAGGTGTCCTGTGACTTGACAGTGGCTCCCCCAGTCCCAAAGCCAGCCCCCTTCATCTGTGACTTAGTCTGTTGTAGTGGTGAGCTGACACATCCAGGGGTGACCATTGCTGAAAACTTGTGCCCCCTCTGTGGTATGCCCTGCCCTGTTCTATAAATATCTATACTCATACACACACACACACACACACACACACACACACACATATGTAGGTGTGTTTATGATGTGTGTATAAATATGTATGTGTGTGTATATATACACACATACACACCTACACATGGCCGACCGTCTCGCCTCTAGCGCTGGGGATCAGTCACCATGCTATCCTTGTGGAATCTTGTGACCCAACAAGAGAAAGCCATCTCCATTTGCCCTTGGCACCAGGGGCCCCCAGCCCCTTTCTTCAGGGTCCCAAGGGGAAACTGAGGCCCAGGATTGGCAGTGTAGAATCAGGGGAGCCCACTGGACTCTTACCAATGAAGTGTTTTCATTGAGTTGACTGATTTTTGTGGAGCTCAAATCCAGGCTTACTGCTAGTTCTTGGTACTGGCTCTGAAGCTGGCTCTTATCCTGTGAAGCCAGCTCTGGCCACTGGGGGGCAGGGCCATGAACTCAGGCTGGAGGGAGCCTACAGAGCAGCCAGCACTCTGGAGGGACAGACAGAACAGGCCACCAGATGCAGACAGGAGAGGGAGGCAGGGGGACAGAACGGAAGATGGCTGGGGAGGATGGAAGTCAGTGCCTTTGGGTGCCGGTACCTGCCTTCACGGCCACCGCTAGATCAGGTTTCTGAGCCTGTTGGCTGTCAGGGCTGGACTGTGCCCCATAGGCACCATGGCAAACCCCATGGAATCCCCCAGGTGTCACCAGGCAGCATACAGGTAACAGGCTGGGAAGGTCCCCAACAGCCCAGCTGGACAAGCTCAAGACACTCTGGGGCTCCTCGTTCAGCGGCACAACTCCAGGACCCAGTGAGGGAAATGGGAAGACACACCAGGCTGAGCAGTATAGCTAAATCCATTTATCCAAAATAAAAAGCAAAATAAACAGGAGTCACATCACCAGGGAGCCACGACCGCATCCCCGCCTCCTTCCTCTGTCCTGTCCTCTCAATAAATAAGTTTCCCAGCCACAAATAATCATTAGAACCTCCTCCCCATATGCCAGCTCCAACCTCTGCTAGGCATGATACACGGGGTGGCCCTACCCCCCGGAATATACAAATGTTACACAGATATTATATGTACACTGGGGAAGAGCCCCCACCCCAGCAGCAGCCCGTGCCCTTCCTTGCTCCACAGTTAGCCCCACTATCCCGCCTCATCTGCCTCGTTGAATACGAAGATGGGAGCCCCCTTGAGGAAAAACAAACACCAAGAAGGAAATCTGGGGATCTAGGCCTTTGTTTCCAGAACAGAGAGAACTGGGCTGGGCACAGAATCTCAGAGCATGGGGAAACAGGCCACAGACCCCCAAACTACTGGACCATTGGAAGAGCATAAGCCAAATACTCGACTGCAGGACACCTCTAGGCCTGTGCTACCCATCGTAAAATTCAGTGTCTCTTCTGAGCCGGCAAAGTGAGTCACAGCACCTGGACAGATCTGACCGACTGGGGGTAACAGGTGTGATGGCTGAACAACTCTCTAACAACAGCCAAGGGTGCTCTGTCAGTCCCCCTTCCCATGCCCATCTCCAGCAGGATCTGCCTCCATTCATGCCCTGCTCCTCTGGCTTGGCAGGAGTCCCCTAGGCAAGTTAGATATGGAGGAAATGCCAAATCACAGCCAGAGGAGGTTGTCTCCAAGCCCCATGTATCTCCATGTCCTGACTCCCACCAGGCTCCTTGTGCACCTGAAAGATGCTCTATGAGTTCATAAGGATGGCCATGAGCTCACCGCTTCCCCTGCCTCCCCCACTCCCCATATGGATGAATGTTACCCATCTTTAATCTTCCAGCCAACCTCAAATGTCACCTCCTCCACCTTCGAGTCCATTCGGAACCAACATCCCCGTAAGCTGAACATTTGGAATGTTCCAAACTTCTCTTTTGCCTCCTTCAGAGGAGTCTGACTCCCTTAGTCTGCACCCTCCCTTGTTCAACTATTCTCTCCACTGTTTATTTAGCAAAGTGCCTTTGTTGTTAAATTAATATGGCTAAGTGTCCATTTGATTTTCAAGAGATTAGGGCCTTGGTCACTCATCTGATTGGTTAACCTCACATCTTTTACAGTTAGTTTCTCTGAAAAAAAGCTTCAGTCCTTCTAACTATAATGTGAACTCATTTTCTCTTAACCCTATATTCCCTACTCTTAAACCAAAGTGAATTAATTCAAAATAATCACAAGCTTTTATGTGGTCTATAGATCTTTGCCTTTAGGGCAAAACCTAAAGTTTGCTTGTTGTTGTTTTTTTTTTCCCCATCATTCTTAGTCTAAGAGTACCAAACTGAGCATTCAAAATCCCAAGTCCCAGGCCAGGCACGATGGCTCATGCCTGTAATCCCAGTACTTTGGGAGGTGGAGGTGGGTGGATCACTTGAGGTCAGGAGTTCAAGACCAGCCTAGCCAACATGGTGAAACCCTGTCTCTACTAAAAATACAAAGATTAGCTGGGCGTGGTGGCAGGTGCCTGTAATCCCAGCTACTCAGGAGGCTAAGGCAAGAGAATCGCTTCAACCCGGGAGGCAGAGGTTGCAGTAAGCTGAGATTGTGCCACTGCACTCCAGTCTGAGTGACAAGAGTGAGACTCGGTCTCAAAAAAAAAAAAAAAAAAAAAAAAAAAAAAAGCCCCAAATCCCACACGCCTGCTCTGTATGTTATTCCCAAATTACTTTTAAACTTTAAGGTATGTCTCACTTTCTCCAAGATGATAAAATATGCAGGGAAGGAAAACACCCAATCAGTCAAGCAGGGGAAGAACAAGACATAAACAAACTGAAGGTTAATGGCAGCAACATAAAATAATCCAGAGACAAAGTATCCCACAAACCAGAGAAACCTCAGGGGCACAACTGGAGAGAGCAAGCCAGAGGGGTCTCAGCACAGCTCACCTTCCACTTGTCCAATGGGAGAGCGCTACCCCATCAGAATGGTTAAAGTTGGACACCAGCACCTTCAAAATGTCCTGAATCTACAGGAGGTGAAAAGGTAAAAACAAAGGCAGGGGAAGAAAGATAGAAGTGGCTTAGAGAGAAGCAAGAAAGTCAGGAAAGGAAGAAGATGTGGGTCCAGGGAAATGAAATGTTGGAGAAGAGCAGAGATCAAAACCATGGCCTGTGCCATTCTTCCAAACGACCACCTGCTGCCTTGACAGGGGCAGGAACAAATAGACGGAAAAGTCTCCTGAGAAATGCAGTCACAGAAGGGAGTCATCTGACCAATGCAGCTCTTAATACACTCAGTGGACCCCTCTCCTCAGGCCCAGGATGTGGGCGATGAATCTAGTAGAGCTCCAGACCTCAACCTCCATTTAAAAAACCAGACTTCTGAGTAAGGGTTAACTTGAACAAAGGGGGCTTCAGCTAAAAAACAAGTTTTAAAGACACTGATATTATCCAGTATCATCTTACAGAGGAGGAAACTGAGGCCCAGGAGACGAAGTGATTTTTCTGTGGTCACCAAGCAAGCTAGTGGCAAGTTAGATCTCCTCTTAATTCTAGTGCCTGGAGCTTTCCTCGCCACACCCTGGGGCCCTTTCAGTGACTTCTAAAGGGACAGCCTGATGGCAAGTGGCTGTTCTCATTGGCCTGGCTTCCCCTTGAGCCTGGGGATGAGGAAAATCAAACAGCAACGACCTTTTACTGGGTGTTCTGGGTGTTTACAGCAGGCCATGTTCTAGGGATTAACATAAAAACAACAGCAATAACAAATCACATTTAAACTTCACAAATGGAAGTCAAGCATCACCACTTCTATTTTACAGATGTGAAAAGAGAGGCCCAGAAAGCTCAAACAACTTGCCCTAAATCATATCCCTAGCATATGGAGAAGCAGGATTCAAGCCCAGAATTCTTAACCAGTACCTGGCAGTTCTTCCACAATCTTAACAACTACCCTCTACTGCCCCTTGGGCCCCCTGTGCCCAGGAGCCTGACCAGCCAAGACTCACATCTCCAGGTGAGTAGAAACCACCAGAAGTGGTTGTCTCAGGGTTACTGCTGTTTTTTTCTTTTTTCTCTTCGCTCCTGCTGGAACACCAGGGCTGTTCCTCTGCTGAATAAGAGTGGGAAAGAAGAGCAGTAATACGCATGAGAACAACAAAGCCTTACAGTCATATCCTCCTTTATAGTTTTTACAAAATACTTGTATACACCATCTGATTTAATGCCACCAACAACTGTACAAAGTGCTGTCGCAATCACTTAGTGACTGAGAGGGCCTGATATCATGGCTTAAAAAATAAAAAGCAATACTGGACCTTAAACTCAGTCTTCTGACTCCAAGCTCTGGGGTTTTGCCATGAATCAGCAGCTGCCAGGGATCAAAACCAGAGGCAGAGGTAGAACAGTAAACATTAAGGAGGCAGGAACTGTACACTCTGTGGTTTGGAGTCATACATCCTCATACATCTGTTAGTGTTAAGAAGTGCACCAGTACCTCTCAAACTTTTATATCAACGTGTCCTCATGGCAGAAGGCAGCCTTTCTTTTAAAGCTGGGAATTTATCAGAAAGAGAACAACTTAAGCCTCATTTCAGAGAGGTCTCATTTCAGAGAGGTTCTTAGAAGCCTACAAGACTGTCATCCCTAAGTACATTAATGTTTTTTCTCTTTCAAGAGAATCAAGGGAAACTGATGCTTCAGAAAGATGTCTCACATTTATCCTGTGGCACTCAAAGTACCCCAGGTTGAGATGATATGAGGAAGATTCAAGCTGTCAAGTTTAGTTTCTCAAGATCTATTCCACAGAAGATGAGCAGCTCTCACTCCAGAGACCACTGACTGAAGGGCAGTCTGGTCCCAGAACCACGGAGAATTAGAATATGAGGTGAAAAACTCAGAAAAAAATGTTAAAGTATCTCTGGAGAGTAGAAGTCTGGGAGAAAACTAAACCAGACCCATTCTCCCATTGCCACCCAGAGATACTGTTAATGTTTTGAGCTCATGGGGGAAGTGTAGGCTTTTCGCACTGTCAATGTCTATGTTAAGGGATTAAGGCAGCCTGAAAACTCTCACTTCCGTGTCCCATAGTCCCCATTCCCCTTCTGGCTGGAAATTTATGCTTCTAGCAGAGGGGCCAGAAATGGGGTGAGAACACTTAGGGGACGAGGTTGTAAGATCAAAGGCCGGTCTTGGAGCAGTAACAACAGTTCCTAGGGGGACTGTGACATCACTACATTCCACTCCTCCTGGGGATGGGGGAGCCACATCAGCACGATGCCTGAGTCACTGATTCACAGTCAGGGAGGCGGATGCAGGGCTAGGAACCAGGTACTTGGAGACACCAGCCCAAAGAGCCCAGGGAGGTCGGGATTGGGGCAGCAGGATGAGAGGCAGAGACTGCAGCAGGGAGTCCCAGATTTCACCAGCTCAAAGTTACCCAGGGTGACTGGTGAGGGCAGGGGCTTGGGCTGGGGGACCCAGGTCCTTGGAGACCTGAGCCCAAAGAACCTAGGGAGGTTGGGCTTTGGGCAGCGGGAGGTAAGGGCTGAGTATGGACCGGGGGGCCCCAGGAGTCACCCGCCCAAAGTCACCCTGTGGTGACTGGCGAGGGCAGGGCTTGGGCTGCTTGCTGAAGGGGAAGGTCTGACTGACAAGACTTTGGTGGGGGGAACCCAGAGGTGCCAGGGTTGGGGGGCCCAGCCTGTTGTGCCTCAGGAGTGATATGGACTCTGGTAGTGGTCTTGCCATTGGAGGGGATTTGTGGCTGGGTTGGGGGACCACGACCTGGTGTGTTTTACCTTTTTCTTGGCTGCAGCCAATTTGCTCTGTCGAGTTTCTTCAGCCATCATGAGGTGGGAAGGGAGGCAGGGTTGGTGCCACATCAGCAAAATCCCAGCAATGACTGCCAAATGCCTCCAGTCACCTACCAGGCATCTGTGTGACTGAGCCAGAGGAGGCGTAACCAGGCCCCACTAGAATGCAGAATAGGGGTGTGGCCTTAATGATCCAAGCCCATTGGTCAATGAGAAAGATGAAAGCAAAAGGAGGCATGGCCAGGCAGCAGCATGTCCAGAGGGATCTGTGGTATCACAAGGAAAGCTGACCATGAAACCGCTGTCCCCACCCACTCTGGGAGGGGGAAGGACCAGCTTTTACTTTAAAAGCTTTAAAACTTTAAAAAATGTATGTGTGTATGCTTTATATATGTGTGTGTGTGTGTGTGTGTGTATGTGGTCCTCCAGAGCTGTCTTTATTATCCAGCTTCTATGCAAGGTCTATGAGTTTGGTCTATATTTTTCACCTTCAAATGGAGTACAAGAATTACCAGTACTAGCTCAATTGAGATACAAATTTTATAAAATTGAAAAACCCATAGCATGCTTGATGATTAATGAAGCAGACTATATTGTTCAATATTCCAATAAGATAAAATAATCACAATGATTTCCCTTTTTTGGAAAAGTATTTCTCTTATTTTCCTACATTATTGTTAAGATTGTTTTTTAAACAAGAAACGTATCTAATATCTTTAAAAACACAAAGCTTTTGGGTCTGGTGCAGTGGCTCACACCTGTAATCCCAGCACTTTGGGAGGCCAAGGTGGGTGAATCACCTGAGGTCAGGAGTTCAGGACCAGCCTGGCCAACATGGTGAAACCCTGTCTCTACTAAAAATACAAAAACTAGCCAGGCGTGGTGATGGGTGCCTGTAATCCCAGTCACTCAGGAGGCTGAGGCAGGAGAATTACTTGAACCTGGGAGGCGGAGGTTGCAGTGAGCCAAGATCATGCCACTGAACTCCAGTCTGGGTGACAGAGCAAGACTCCATCTCAAAAAATAAAATAAAATAAAATAAAACCACAAAGGTTTCAATTTAATAAGGACTCAAAGTTCTTTACCGGTTTAAAACAAATACAAGGCCCATTTCTCGAGAATCACCTGGCCTTTCTAAGCCTTGCAAATGATACTGAATTTCTCACTTGATACTTGGCTATTATTTGGAATCATGAAAACCAAGAATTGTGTTATGTCACAGTGTATTGCTTGTTACCTGAATTCCAGAGTAGGCTGGGATCAAGGGTTGAATCTTTCATCATTTGCTCCATAACCTGTGTGCTTCTTATCCCAGACCAAACTAAGCTTTTTTCTGGAGTTCTACAATTTACAGTTAGTAGACAAGAGTGGCACTCAAAGGTGTAGTCTCTGGATTAGCAGCACCAGCAGCACCTGAGAACTTTTTATAAGTACAAATTCTCAGACCCCACCCTGGACCTGATGAATCAGAAACTCCGGAGTAGTGCTCAGATATCTGTGCTGCAGTAATCCCTCCAGGTGTTTAGGACCTCTGGCATACAGCAGATAGCAAAATTGTGTTTCCTTCTGTAGGTCCAAAGCCAGGGATACTATATGTTCTGTCTTGATATGAAACAATGACATGCAATTAGAAGACATAAATTTCCTTCCTACTCCCACCCTCCACCCAATGTGTTTTATTTTTATAAGTTAAATAAGAAAACAAGTGACAATCAGAGATTTAGTCTAAAAAGTATATTTACAGGTATCAGTTCTCATCCAGCCTCATCTCATACTGTAGCAGGACGAGCCGCAGACAAAACTCCTCGGACACTGAGTTAAAGAAGGAAGAGGTTTTTTCAGCCAGGAGCATCAGCAAGACTCCTGTCTCAAGAGCCAAGTCCCCAAGTGAGCAATTCCTGTCCCTTTTAAGGGCTCACAACTCTAAGGGGGTGCATGTGAGAGGTTTGTGATCGATTGAGCAAGCAGGGGGTACATGACTGGGGGCTGAAGGCACCGGTAATTAGATCAGAACAAAACAAGATAGGGATTTTCACAGTGCATTTCTATACAATGTCTTTAATCTACAGATAACAGAACCAATTAGGTCAGGGGTCCATCTTTAACTACCAGGCCCAGGGAGCGGTGCCAGGATGTCTGCCTGTGGATTTCATTTCTGCCTTTTAGTTTTTACTTCTTCTTTCTTTGGAGACAGAAATTGGGCATAAGACGATATGAGGGGTGGTCCCCTCCCTTAATACAATACCATTTACATTCTCTTACATCTAAAGTTTTAGAAAAGGATCTTCAGGCACGCTAGGAGTTCTATAACAAAACACCAAGTAGATCAGAATGTCCAAACTTACTAGAGAAGAAAAGTGAAATCATTGGCTATATTTTCAAATTGCATTCAACAGGAAATTTAAGTTTTGAATTTTTTTCATCTTCATGCTTCCAAGTTAATAGAATTAAACTAGAATAGTCCATTCTTTCAAAGCCTCTAGCCAGGCGAAGTTTTACTGTATTACTTCTTGCTTTCAATGGATATAAAGCAGAGTCCTGGCAGGCACATTTTGTATACCTGCAAAGACACAGAACTAAACAGTTCCATCGGTTCCATATTAAAACTAAAGTCCTGTAAACCTTGGATGGTGAGTGTAATACTTCAGCACTAGCACCGAAGCCTCAAATATGAAAAGATATGAAGAACACCACTAGCAAATAAAAAGTGAGCTCTCGGCTGGGAGCAGTAGTTCATGCCTGTAATCCCAGTACTTTGGCAAGCGAAGGTGGGAGGATTACTTGAAGTCAGGAGTTCAGGACCAGCTTGGGCAGCATAGCAAATTCACATCTTATAAAAAAAATTAAAAATTAGCTGGGCATGGTGGCACGCACTGTAGTCCTAGCTACTTGGAAGGCTGAGGTAGGAAAATCACTTGAGCTCAGGAGTTCCAGACTGCGGTAGCTATGATCATGCACTCCAGCCTGGGTGACAGAGCAAGACCGAGATGATTACAGTCTGCCCTGCTCCAGTTTACATTAAAATCGCTAAGTTAAAATACTTTCAATCAGCAGGATAAAAATTAAGCGAAATGTGACTTGAGAGCTTGGTTAGAAAGTAGGCAATAGAGAAACAGGCGCTTCCCACAACAATAAAAGTGGTCAATAAACATATTAAAAAGGTTCAAAAGGACTAGAAACCAAAGAAATGTAACAAAAACAATGAGATTTTCTGATTAAAGACCAGCAAGGAGGACAAATGGAAGGGAGAAACTGGAGCTCTGTCCCTGTTGGTGGGAGTAGAAACTGAACCAATTTTCCTGCAGGATAATTTGAAAATTTCTATTAAAAACCCTAAAATTGTTTTATGCTATCTTCCTCCAGAAATTCTACTTCTATAAATTCAGTCCAAAAATGCTTGCTTGAGTCAATTAAAATGTACATATAAGAAAATTTACCACTGGGGAGGCAATGATTAACTTATTATACATCCAACTATTATAATGATGATGCTAAGGATATATTTACTGCCATAGAAATGTGCCCAAAACATAGTAAGTGACAAAAGACTATATATTATGATTCTACTTTTTAAAATGTTTATATGCTTAAAAAGTATAAAAAGCAACAAACCAGAATGTTTTGAGTGTCAGCATTAAAGATTTTTCTTTATATTTTATCTTCCAAATTATTACAAAAAGAATGTGATTTTCTTTATAATCTGGAAGTATTATTTTCATTTATTTATATTTCGATTGCTTTTCTTTTCCTTATTTTTTCTCATGTATGTATCACATCTAGGCTAGAGAGCTTGAATCCCTGACTCTTGAGGTAAATCAGCCCATTTCTGTCTCTCTGAATTTGCCTCTCGTGGACATTTCTTTTTTTTTTTTTTTTGTCTTTAAGCATTCTGTTTTATTTCTTTCTTTTATTATTATTATTATTATACTTTAAGTTCTAGGGTACATGTGCATAACGTGCAGGTTTGTTACATATGTACACCTGTGCCATGTTGGTGTGTTGCACCCATCAACTCGTCAGCACCCATCAACTCGTCATTTATATCAGGTATAACTCCCAATGCAATCCCTCCCCCCTCCCCCCTCCCCAGACATTTCAAATCAATGGAATTATACAATATGCAGTCTCGTGTCTGGCTTTTCTACTTAGCTAATGTTTTCGAGGTTGGTCCATGACATATAAAATGTTTTGGTAGTTTGTTGCTTTCATTACTGAGTAGAAGCCCATTGATGGATATACCACATTTTGTCAGCAGAGAGCCTTTTAAATCTGGATTCCAGCTTCCTGTGGTCTAAATGAAACCCTTTGAACACAGGACTTACAAGGGAAGCTGCTGTGCTTGTCACAATAACTGCTTATCAGAACCAGCTTTGTCATCACAAGCCTGAACTGCTGCAGAAATTTTTATCATTTTGCAGCTTCTTTTTTACAAGCAACTTTTGTACTACTACAGGTATGGACTTTTGAAGCATCTGATACATCCATTTAATAAGTATTAGCATGTGTCTGAGTGGACATGAAAGTGAACCCATCCATGCTACATTGTATATTTTTTCCTTCCCCAGGCTGGACCAGGGAGCCTCTCAACTTTCTAGAGTATCCTGTCTCCATGGACAAAGCCGAATGGTATTAAAGATTTGTTAGGCAGATTTGGAGGCGAGGCCCAACAGCAAGGGTAGAGGGGCAAAAGAGAGTGGAGCCTGTGGAACAGGAAGCCTCCCAGGTGGGCGCATGGCTCCCAGCTGTTGAGGAAGTTGTGGGTGGTGAAGTGCTGATGCTGTCTGAGGCAGCTAGCACCTCCATTGAGCACAAAGGATCTTGACTTTGGACTCTTACCCTTGTTTCACAAGGGTTTAAAAGCTGTTTTTGCTTTTGTTATTTTCCTAAATAATCATTACCTGGTAGTTTGTAACTCATCTTCCTTTGGGAGAGGACAGGGCTTTAAAACTGAAGAACATAATTTTCATTAAAATATCAAAAATGGAAAAAAGTGACTTTGTAAACAATTTGCTATACACACCAAATGGCAGCAGTTGAGAATCTCAGTAAAATGTTAAATGAATTTGCTGCTTTTAGAGAAATAAAGGAAAAAAAAATTAGAAGAAATAAAGACAAAAATGCATTTGCTGGCAGTGGTACCCTTTTGCCTAAGGTTGGGTCACTGTGTCATCAGACTGTGGTGGGGGTATGTGTGGTGTATATGCGTGAAACTTTTCATCTCAGGAGGGATCATAATCTTAGTTGCAGTTTTTCTTCCCAATAGGGTTAAAATGTAGTAAAACATGGGCTTGGAAGTGACAGACCTGAGTGACTCAGCACAGCTTAAAAAAAATCCAATAAAACTAACTTTTTATAATCGTGAGGTTGGTTTTTGAAACAATAGATACAATTACTTACTCTCAGCATCTGGTTACCATTTTGAATCAGTAATACATACTGTCTCCACTTTTTTTTTTTTTTTAATGGAAACAAAGTTTTCATCCAGAAAACCCCAAAACAGTGACTTTGTTTTTGTTTTTGTTTATTTAAGACAGGGTCTCACTCTGTCGCCTAGGCTGGAGAGGAGTGGTGGATCTCAGCTCACTGCAGCCTCGACCTCCCACCTCAGCCTCCTGAGTAGCTAGGACCACAGGTGCCATTGCGCCTGGCTAATTTATTGTATTTTTTTTTTTGTACAAATGGGGTTTTGCCATGTTGCCCAGACTGGTCTCAAACTTCTAGGCTCAAGCGGTTCACGCCTTTTGGCCTCCCAAAGTGCTGGGACTACTGTGCCCAGCCTGCAGTGACTTTAAAACACAAGTTCAGGCCGGGTGCCATGCCTCACGCCTGTAATCCCAGCACTTTGGGAGGCCTAGGCGGGCAAATCATGTTAGGAGATGGAGACCATCCTAACACACGTTGAAACCCTGTCTCTACTGAAGATATAAAATAATTAGCTGCTAGGCGTGGTGGTGGGTGCCTGTAGTCCCAGCTACTCAGGAGGCTGAGGCAGGAGAATGGCATGAACCCAGGAGGCAGAGCTTGCAGTGAGCTGAGATTGTGCCACTGCACTCCAGCCTGGGCTACAGAGTGAGACTCCATCTCAAAATAAAAAAAAAAAAAAAAAAAAAAGGAAAGATTACTTGGGAAGAAATAACTTAGAAAGAATTGATTATGATTTTCCTTCTTTGATTTTACAGAAAACGGAAGTACTTCAAAATCAAGTTATTGGACATCTACAAAAGGCCAGGTTTTACGTAAGAAGAAGAAAAAGGTTTTAGGTGCTCCTGACACTCCTGGGAAGACTGTGGATACCCAGGGCCCCACGCCGGTTTGTACATGAACATTTTTGGGGAGATGAAAATCTGAAGTGGCTGAAATGAATGATGATAATGAAGAAAATGAAATACTTTTCAAACAGCCCATATCCTGTGTAAAAGAAGAAATACAAAGGACTCAAACACACATTCACAGAAAAAAAGACAAAGGAAAAGCAATCAGTGGTTTTCAATATATTATATATAAGATTTCTTCTGAAAAATACAACATTTTGATAAACAATACAAAAAATTAGCTGGGCGTGGTGGCTCATGCCTGGAGTCCCAGCTACTCGGGAGGCTGAAGTGGGAGGATCACCTGAGCCCAGGAAGTTAAGGAAGCAGTGAACCGTGATTGCACCACGGCACTCCAGCCAAGTCAAGTCATTACATTTACTTTAACCTATTCTAGGCTGGGTTAAGAGGGATTTGTATTAAGAATACAATAGGCAATCTCACAGACATCTAAGTACAGAACTCAAAATATGACCACAGCATGGAAGGACTGGGCTGGGAGGTTCTTTTTCTCTCCTGCGTCCCTTCACTCTGGATTTCTGCTCCAGGCTTGTGCCTTGCTCTGCAGATGGTCCAGGCTTCTCCAGCCTCTGAGGCTTTGACTTGCCCTGGTGGTACCCCTGGTCCCAGTGTTACTGGATCTTTCCATACAGATGCTTCTCTGCAAAAAATCTATCAAACACCGTCTGTGTCATTTCTGATTAGCAGGATAGAGAATCTGATCTGTCTAGCAGTGGGGGTGGGAGTTCCCTAGTTGTCCCTGGATTTGCAGTGCTGCCCTTTCGAAAGACTTGAGGAGGGGCCAGATATCCAAAAAGAGGGTGTGGGTGGGGAATCACGAATACAGTCTACTTCAACAAGAAAGCATAAAGTAGAGGTGTTGGCTCACGCCTGTAATCCCAGCACTTTGGGAGGCTGAGGCAGGTGGATCACTTGAGCTCAGGAGTTCGAGACCAGACTGGCCAACATGGCAAAACCCCATCTCTACTAAAAATACAAAAAATTAGCGGGGTGTGGTGGCACATGCCTGTAGTCCCAGCTACTTAAGAGGTTGAAGTGGGAGGATTGCTTGAGCCCAGGAAGTCGAGACTGCAGTGAGCTGAGATCACAATGCCACTGCACTCTGGCCTGGGCAACAGAGCAAGACCCTTTCTCAAAAAAAAAAAAAAAAAAGGCCGGGCGCGGTGGCTCAAGCCTGTAATCCCAGCACTTTGGGAGGCCGAGACGGGCGGATCACGAGGTCAGGAGATCGAGACCATCCTGGCTAATACGGTGAAACCCCGTCTCTACTAAAGAATACAAAAAACTAGCCGGGCGACGAGGCGGGCGCCTGTAGTCCCAGCTACTTGGGAGGTGGAGGCAGGAGAATGGCGTAAACCCGGGAGGCGGAGCTTGCAGTGAGCTGAGATCCGGCCACCGCACTCCAGCCTGGGCGACAGAGCCAGACTCCGTCTCAAAAAAAAAAAAAAAAAAAAAAAAAAAAGGTTTAAAGTAGAAGCATCTATAATCTATATGCATGATTGAAGTCCTGCTTCCCATATATATTTCTCACCTTGCCTTTTTTTCGTCTAAAACACTGTATCTTAAGATTTCCCTGTGTTATCAATTACTCATAAGCATTATTTTAATGGTGGTATCAGAATCCATTATCTGGACTCATTGTCATTTATCCATCTGCAGTTGCTGGAGAAACTGCCCTTTCTGCCACACTCGGTCACCCTTCAGACCTTGCTCTGTGTCCAGTTATCTACTAATACACATACTGGTCATTTAGGACTTAAAGTTAAGAATAAATAGTTATAGTTCCTAAAATGTCAAAAAGAATGTATCTTCCTAAAAATAGAATGGCTTGGTGGTTATGATAATTTTAAAGTAAAATAGACAATTGTTATTGAAATTAACATTTTGCTTTCTTCTTGTATCTATTTTCTCTGTCATTTTCATGGATAAAGTTTCATTTGGAAGGATTTTTATTTCAGAATAGAAATAGCATATGACATGAGAATGGGAACTCTGGAAGGTTCAACTTTCTAGTCAGTAGTTCCCTAAAACTGTCACAAAAGCTACTCATAATCAGTTACGATTGGTCTGTATTGAAAGTGCGTTAACATTACGTACAACTTAAGCACTACACTTTCTATCAGATATAGAAAAATAGGTGGTATGTTTGGAAAAGTATTGGGCTAGGAGTCAGGAAGCTTGACTATTAGTCCCAATCCTGCTTCTTCAGCTGAGCACCCCTAGGCAATAATTCAGCAGCTATATCTTAAATACCTAATCAGTTTCAGGCTTTGTGGTTGGGCTGGGAATATAGACAGTCATGCATTCGTGATTCTCCAAGGCTCCCTTCCTCGCCCAGCTCACAGTGAGCTTTCGTATGCATTGTGTAAATTTGTTTTCTAACAGGCCCCAACTCCCTCCCTAACCTGCTTCCCAGGGCAGTTGTGAGGATCAAATGAGAGAGAATATGTGTGAAAGCAAATTGTAAATGATTTTAAAATGCAATAAAAATATGACCCACGGAAAATTATTTAAAGATCCTTAGAATTTTAAATAAACGGTACATTAACCTGAGTTCTCTATCGTTTTTATTTTAAATAGATATGTAAGTTTTACAGTGGACCACTGATATGGTTGAAAATCTTGGCTTGATTATCCTCCAAGAAAATGATACAGTGGTTTGTGTGATTAATTTTCTAAAATTGCCAGCCAAAAAAAACAACAACAACAAAAAACTTTTTTGAGTTGAGTGACTGGATCAGTGAAAGGAACGTTGACTGTATAATGGAGAAATGTTTTCTGTGTTCACTAACAGCTTGCCTTTGTTTGATTCCAGCTGCAGCATATCGTGAGTGATGAGATCTGTGTGCAGGTGACTGACCTTTACCTGGCAGAAAATAATAAAGGAGTCACCGGAGGCCAGCCAAACACACAGAACTCAAGGAGCCTCCTGGAGTCAACGTATCAGCAGAAAGCCGAGCAGCTAATGTCAGATGAGAAATGCTTTAAGGTGAGAGTTGCTCATGTCGTCAAAGACCTTGCTGGGGACAATGTCAGTAGTCAGGATTCTCTGAACCGGAAGTTAAAGCCAGGGTACTCTGACCCCGTGATTCTACTCCGGGAACGTTTTAGAGTTCCTAATTAGTTCACCAGAGAAATACAAAGTGGAAGTAACTGTTTTCCTGAACAATCTACTTTGTTTCTTCCTTGCCTTTAAAAAACAAAAACACAAACTAGTGATAGATGATTTTTTTGCAATTTTCTATTCTTTTCTCTGCATATTTTTCATAGTATGCTTTGTAAATATTGTTAGAAAAATGTTGGTACTTGAAATCCATGGTCATAGTCATTATAGAAAAGAAAACGTAGGCCTGGCACACATGGTTCACGCTTGTAATCCCAGCACTCTGGGAGGCCGAGGTGGGTGGATCGCTTGAGACCAGCTTGGGTAACATGGCAAAACCCCATCTCTGCAAAACATACAAGAATACAAAAATTAGCCAGATCTGGTGGCGTGCACCTGTAGTCCCAGCTACTCAGGAGAATGAGGTAGAAGGATTGCTTGAGTCTGGGAGGTTGAGGTTGCAGTGAGCCCTGATTGTATCACTGCACCCCAGTCTGGGTGACGGAGCAAGACTTTGTCTCCAAAAAATAAAAAGGAAAAAAAAAAAAAAAGCAGATAACCAAAAAAAGTCATCTTAGAATTCTTTCCTGAAATTATAACTGATGACATTTCTAAACTTCTCTCTGCTTGAGTAGACATTTTGAAAGAGTTTATACTGGACAAAACAGTCTTTAACTTTATTGTTTTTGAGACAGAGTCACACTCTGTTGCCCAGGCTGGAGTGCAGTGGCCTGATCTTGGCTCACTGCAACCTCTGCCTCCTGGGTTCAAGCAATTCTTGTGCATCAGCCACCCAGTAGCTGGGATTACAGTCATGTACCACCATGCCCAGCTAATTTTTCTATTTTTACTAGATATGTGGTTTCACTATGTTGGCCAGGTTGGTCTCAAACTCCTGGCCTCAAGTGATCCGCCCACCTCAGCCTCCCCAAGTGCTGGGATTACAGGTTTGAGCCACTGCGTCTCACCCGAAATGGTCTTTAATGTATTTTTGCTCAATTAGCCACACTTCTGGGTCTTTAATGTCTTTTATTTGGGTATTTGACAGTCACTTTATAGAGAATTAATGTCTGTATTGCTGGACATTTAGGTTGCTTCCAATTTTTCACCATTATAATGGATAATTATAAAAGCAAATAGTTGGAAACAACCTAGATGTCCAACCCACTACGGGAATTGGTTAATGACATCCTGTTATGAATACTGGAGACATATTTTGCAGTTCTTAAAAATAAATCATAGAGGCCGGGCGTGGTGGCTCACACCTGTAATCCCAGCACTTTGGGAGGTCAAACCGGGTGGATCATGAGGTCAGGAGATACAGACCATCCTGGCTAACATGGTGAAACCCCATCTCTACTAAGAAATACAAAAAAATTAGCCAGGTGAGGTGGCGGGCGCCTGTAGTCCCAGCTACTCAGGAGGCTGAGGCGGGAGAATGGCATGAACCTGGGAGGTGGCGCTTGCAGTGAGCTGAGATCGAGCCACTGCACTCCAGCCTGGGTGACAGAGTAAGACTCTCTCTCTCAAAAAAATAAAAAATAAAAATAAAAAAATAAAAATCATAAATTATGAAAATACAGGGTCTGCCCCCTCCAAATCTGTTTTGGAAATAACTGTATTTGTGTGTATATATTATGTTATTGTCAGGTTGTAAGCTTTACTAGCAGAGAGGAATTTTGAAAGCGTTAAAATAACACTGAGTTACATCCAGCTTCTGGCTCTGGGTGTTATTGACTAGTAGTGTGCCTTGAGAAATCAGAACTCTCTGAATTTCAGTTTTCTGTCTGTATAAAATAAAAAAATTCTCAAGTTTCCTTTCAGGCTCTGATCTCCTCCATGTGATTCTGATAGTTACCTTGTCTGCAGGAAGCCCTTAGGGTAAGGGCACTGAGAATCTCAGAGTTCTGAAAAGGGAGATCCATGTGCCATCGCCATTGATAGTTGTTTTGTGCAAAACATGGTTTGCTTGCCTCTATTGGTGTGTTGCTTTTAAGTATGGATTTTTTTTAATCCCACAAACAATATTAGCAGAAATCAAAATTTCAAGAACTTCATGTAAATTGGTGGCATTTATGACACTTTTTTGTTTTGTTTTGTTTTTGAGCCAGGGTCTCACTCTGTCGCCCAGGCTGAAGTGCAGTGGTACCAACATGGCTCACTGCACCCTCCGCCTCCCAGGCTCAAGCAATCCTCCTCCTTTAGTCTCCGAGTAGCTGGGACCATAGGTGTGACCCACTACACCTGGCTAACTTTTGTATGTTTAGTACAGATGGGGTATTGCCATGTTGCCCCAGGCTGGTTTCAAACTCCTGGACTGAAATGATCCACCTGTCTTAGCTTCCCCAAAGTGCTGGGATTTCAGTCATGAACCATCACACCTGGTCCAACACTTCTTAATATCTTTTTGTTTTCTTGTTCCTTATTCTAAAGCATATTTAGATTTCTTGTGTAGTCTTTCTTCTTTCATTTTTCTTTTTTCTTTTTTTTTGAAACAGAGTCTCACTCTGTCATCCAGGCTAGAGTGCAATGGCATGATCTCGTCACTGCAACTTCTGCCTCCTAGGTTCATGCAATTCTCGTGCCTCAGCCTCCTGAGTAGCTGGAGTTACAGCCGTGCACCACTGCACCCAGCTAATTTTCTGTATTTTTAGTAGAGACAGGGTTTCATCATGTTGCCAAGGCTGGTCTCAAACTTCTGAGCTCAGGCAATCCACCTGGCTCAGTCCCCCAAAGTGCTGGGATTACAGGTGTGAGCCATGGTGCCCACCCATTTGTTTAGTCTTTGTTGCAGTATAAATGCAATCATTGGTTTTTGTTGTGTTTAATATTTTCTATTTAACTTTGGTATGAAAAGTTTTCTTTGTTGACCTTTTTTGTTTATTTTTTTGGTACGCAGTTTCGCTCTCGTCACCTAGGCTGGAGTCTAATGGCGAGATCTCAGCTCACTCTAACCTCTGCTTCCCAGGTTCAAGTGATTCTCCTGCCTCAGCCTCCCGGGTAGCTGGGATTACAGGTGTGCACTACCACACCCAGCTAATTTTTGTATTTTTTTTTTGGTAGAGATGGGGTTTCACCATGTTTGCTAGGCTGGTCTCGAACTCCTGACCTCAGCTGATCCACCTGCCTTGGCTGCCAAAGTGCTGGAATTACAGGAGTGAGCCACTGCGTCCAGCACCCCCTCCTTCTTTTAAAAACACTGTTAACTTGTTTTCATCTTTGCACTGCATCCTGGAAGTGGGATTTTCTTTCTTTTTTTTCAGCCGCCCAGGCTGGAGTGCAGTGGTGCGATCTCGGCTCACTACAAGCTCTGCCTCCCGGGTTCACGCCATTCTCCTCCCTCAGCCTCCTGAGTAGCTGGGACTACAGGTGCCCGCCACCACCACCAGCTAATTTTTTGTTTTTAGTAGAGGCAGGGTTTCACCGTGTTAGCCAGGATGTAGAAGTAGGATTTTTCAATGGACAGAGCACTGACATTTTGTGGTTCTGGCTACATGTGCCGTATTTCTTTCTGACAAACAAAATATTTGTTTTGTAAAACATTCTAACTCGCCTTGATTATTATTTTAGCGAATTCCAGAAGTTTGAAACATGATCACAGCTGTAATCCCAGCACTTTAGGACGTGGAGGAGGGTGGATCACCTGAGGTCAGGAGCTCGAGACCAACCTGGCTAACACGGTGAAACCCCATTTCTACTAAAAATACAAAAATTAGCCAGGCGTGGTGGCACATGCCTGTAATCCCAGTTACTCAGGAGGCTAAGATAGGAGAATTGCTTGAACCCAGGAAGCAGGGGTTGCAGTGAGCTGAGACCACCATGCCACTGCACTCCAGCCTGGCTGACAGAGTGAGACTCCGTCTCAAAAAAAAAAAAAAAAAAAAAGAAAAGAAAAGAAAAAGAAATACCATCTTACAGCCATCACAATGGCCACTGTTAAAAACAACATATACCGGTGAGGGTGTGGAGGAAAAGGAACATTTTACATTGTTGGTGGGAGTGTAAATTAGTTCAGCCATTTTGGAAGACAGTGTGGTGATTCCTCAAAGACCTAGCAGCAGAAATATCATTTGACCCCACAATCCCATTACTGGGTATATACCCAAAGGAATATAAAATATATATTATAAAGATACATGCACGCCATGTCGATTGCAGCACTAGTCACAATAGCAAAGACATGGAATCAACCCAAATGCCCATCAGTGATAGGCTGGATTAAGAAAATGTGGTACATATACACCATGGAATACCATGCAGCCATATAAAGGAATGAGATCATGTCCTTTGCAGGGACATGGATAGAGCTGGAAGCCATTATCCTTAGCAAACTAACACAGGAACAGAAAACCAAACACCCCACGTTCTCACTTATACATCAGAGCTGAATGATGAGAACACAAGGACACAGTGGGGAGGGAACAACACACACTGTTGGACAGTGTGGGGGTGGGATGAGGAAGAAGATCGGGAAGAATAGCTAATGCACGCTGGGCTTAATACCCAGGTGATGGGCAGATAGGTGCAGCAAACCACCATGGCACACATTTACCTATGTAACAAACCTGCACATCCTGCACATGTTCCCCAGAGCTTAAAATAAAAGTTGGAAATCAAAATAAAGTACCATTTAAAAATAAAGATGAAAATAGATAAATGTGTCAGAATAATTGGTATCAATTGTTTAATTATAAGTGGCATATAACCAAGCATTAGTAGAATTGGTTTTGTTGATTAGATCTCCTTTGAGTAAAATGATTAAAAACAACATTTTTTTAAACCTGAAAATCTGAGGATAGATTTTGGGCTGTGATAACACCCCAATCCATTGCCCCACAATGACTTTCTAGAACTTTTTATTGGGCCCCTTTGGCATCTAATTGTAAATTCCCAACCTGAGATGAGGTTGAAATTAAAGCACCCATATCACTCATATATGTGTAATAAGTATATCATATATACATATATGGATACATTATACATACAGTATATTACATATGTACTGTATATAATATGTGTATATTGTATGTGTAATATATACACATAAAATAAAAATTTTGTGAAGAATGCTTGATGTAATCATGTTATCTAGGTGTTCTCCACTACACTTCTGGAGGACCGTCCTTGGGTAGCGTGGTGGATGTTATTTACTTAGAAATAAAGAATTCTATAGTCGTATTTGGAAGGGTTATTCATCAGGGTTCTTTGGTTTACAAATGGCTGAATCCAGCTCAAAATGCCTTAAGCTTAAAGATTTATGTAACTACAAGACCCAGGGGTCCCTCTGGAGCAGCCCAATTCAGAGGCACAAACCAGGTCATCCAAACCTAGCCCTAGTCATTTTCGTGGTTCTGTTTCCTTTATTACTTTCTTCGAATACTGTGTTCTTTCATGACCCTCTACCCTCTGCCTAGATTCACCTTCCCTTCCTGCCTGGCAAATTCCTATTTACCCTTTAAAGCCCAGGTCAAATACTACCACTGCTTCATAGATTTTGCTGACTGTCAGCCCTGTCTTAGTCTGTTTTTGCTGCTATAACAAAATGCTTAGAACTGGGCAATTAATATACAATGGAAATTGATTTCTCACACTTCTGGAGGCTGAAAAGTCCAAGATAAGGTGCCTGCAGATTTGGTGTCTGGTGAGGTATCACTCCTTTTAAAATGGCGCTTTGCATGCCTGTAGTCCTGGCTACTCTGGAGGCTAAGGCAGGAGAATTGCTTGAACCCGGGAGGCGGAGGTCGCGGTGAGCCGAGATCGCACCACTGCACTCCAGCCTGGGCAACAGAATGAGACTCTGTCTCAAAAACAGACAAACAAACAAACAATCCACAATGGTGCCTTGTTGTTCCATCCTCTGGAGGGGACAAAGGCTGTGTCTCTTGTGGTGGGGAGGTAGAAGTGGGAGGCAGTACTCTGAAGCCTCTGTATAAGAAGGTGAATCCCATTCATAGGGCAGAGTCCTCATGGCCTAATCACCTTGTCCTACCTCTTAATACCATCACCTGGAAAATTAAGTTCTGACATGTAAATTCTGGAGGGACATCTACATTCAAACCATATCAGGCTCCATGCAAAAATAATTGCTCTCCTGAGGGCATCCCTAAAGCCAATTGTTCATACTCTAGTACAACACTAATTGAGTTATATTAGAGGCTTCCATTTGTTTATTTTGTTTTGTCTTCTAATCACATGTGTAGAGAGATGGAGGGCTCCCCAAATCTGTGCTTCTCCTCTTTATTCTGGCCACATTTGTGTCGATTACATTTTCCCAGCCCCCTTGCAGTTAGGTAAGGCCATGGAATTGAGTTCGTGTCCCACCAAATTGTAGGCCATTTTCAGAGTAGGCCCTCCCACACAATTGTCCACACTGTCCCTCTCCTTTGACCTGTGGTCAGGTGTGGAGAATCTGGGCGAGCACCTTCCATCCTAGAAGATGGTAGCGTCACTATGTGCAGGGATACTGAATCCCTGAGTGACTGCAACGTTTCACTTAGCCCACATTGAGGTATCCTATGAGTGAGAAGTCAATCTTTATTATGCCATAATACTATATTTATCACATCAAGACACCTTTTAATTATTAATGTCTATTGTGTAACAAGCCATATCAAAATTTCGTGGCTTCAAACAACCATTTTTAAACACATGCAATTCTGCATATAGGCTGGGCTTAGCTGGGTAGTTCCTCTGTGGGTCTTGCTGCTGCTGGTTAATCATCAGCTGGTGGGTTGGCTGGGGACTGGGTCCAGTTGGGACACTGGAACACTGGCCTCCTAAACTCAATTTTGTAGAATTCAAATCTGCTTCTCTGTAATTTATACCCACCAGATTCCACTGAAACCCAGTCTGATTCCCCTTCTCTCTGACTGCCCTTAGATATCTGGTGAGTTTTCAAGGGAATTTTCCACTCCCTGAACATTTCTACTTTCTTCAACGTATCGTGTTTCCTTGAAACTTTCTAACAATGAGCAAAAAAAATAGTCCAGTAAAATGCCTGAACCACCTCAAAATACCAAAGACAACCCTCCTCTCTTTTCTATATTTGCCCTCCGGGCTAGTTCAGAGCCCAGGAGCAAGATGGCAGATGGGCAGGTGTGGGTTGTTTTTCTGTGGGGATGACAGCGTGTCATCTCAAGACCACCTGTTTCTGTAACAACCATGAGCGTGACCGTCTCTGTGTCACATGTGCTCACGTGTCCCAAGAGCTTGGAGGTACAGCTCCAGGATCCACAGCAACCCTGTGCAGGGCTCTTGTTCCAAATGGTTCCCACTCTGTAGAGTTGCTCCCACACCTCCTTCAGCCCTTTGTTCATGGATCTCCATTTCTTCTTTCCTTCTCTCTCTTCCCCTCTCATTCTTCTTCTTCTTTTTTTTTTTTAATGACTGAGGCTCTTTCTTTCCTTAGCTCCTCTCCTAAGTATTCAGAATAAATCTGAAACTCAGATGAATCCCTTGATCATCCTAAGGAAGAGTAGTTAACAGATGCAAGTTGTTTTATGCATCGGGAAAACAGGAGGGCTAGATATGCTATTATTAGTCAGCACAAGAGAGTCAATACACAAGCCTTGCTGGCCTCTACCTCAGCTCAAAAAGCTGAGTTAATTGAACTTACTAGGCCCCTGCAGTTGGGAAAGGATTTAAAAGTTAACATTTACACTGATTTCAAGTATGATTTTTTAGTACTTCATGCTTATGCTGCAGTTTGGAATGGGTAGGGACTCCTGACCCCCAAGGGCTTTTCCATACAACATCATTCAGATTTTGAGCTTGTTAGAATGCTGCTTTGCTGCCAAAAAGTGGCTATAATTAATTGCAGAGGACATCAAAAGAGAGACTGACCATGTAAAAGGAAATGCCCTTGTAGATGCCACAGCCAAGGCCCCTGCACTGAAAGGGCCAATGAAGCTTATGGGTGTGCTGGTCATCATACATAGAACTGGGCCAGAATACTCTGAAGAAGAACAAAAATGGGCCAGGGATTGCATTTCAGTCCAGGGCCCCTCTGGCTGGCTGAAGGATAGTAATAAATTACTAATGCCACGTACCAATCATAGGAATATAATTCAGCACTTTCATGATTCTTTTCACCCTAGAAGGGATTATTTGTTTCTGTTAATGTCTCATTTGTTTATAGGGGTAAATCTTTTCAAGACACTAAAACAGGTGTCTCAGCACTGAGAGTTCTGTGCCTGACATGACCCAAACGGCCAGCAATTTTCTCCTTCTCCAGTTAAACCTGTCCAACATTGAGGAACCTATCCAGGTGAGAACTGGCAACTCTAATTTACTCAGATGCCTTTCTGCAGGAGATTCAAATACTTGCTAATGCTCACTGATACCTTCGCTGGTTAGATCGAGGCATTCCCCACCCCATCTGAGAAATGTTTACCAGAAGAAATAACTCCTCAGTTTGGGAAATCTAAAAGCCTGCAAAGCGACAAGGGCCCATCTTTCACAGCAGGCGTATCCCAACACCTATCCTCAGCTTGAAGAATCCAATATGACCTTCACTCTGCATGGAGACCGCGGTCCTCTGGAAAGGTGAAAGGGCTAATCCTACTCTAAAGAAGACTCTAGCTAAATAAGAGGCCTGACTATCTCTAACACCCATAGCTTACTGCAGGTTTGAACTGCTCCAAAGTAAAACTTATAATGAAGTCCTGTTAACAAACGGAAGGCCTTTCCTAACCACAGATCTCCTAATAGATGAAAAGACTCATCAATTACAAAAATATGTCATCAATCTAGGACAGGTGCAAGGCACTCTGTGAGTGTGGAAACAAGAGTCTTCCCCTCCCACATGGGAGGAAAATTCAGTTTCACCTCAGCTAGGGATTTAGTCTTACTAAAGACGTGGGAGGAAGTTCTCCAGCTGACCAGCTTTCCCCAACGTGGAAAGGACCACAGCAAGGACACCTGAGCTCCCCACCAGACGTTCAACGCCAAGACACAGTTTTTTGTCTTACTTTTCTAAGCCATATGACATTGAGCTGTCTGTTCAGATTCAAGGTGGGCTGACTGAAGTTCTAAGCACATGGTAGGGCTAGTTGATGCAAGATTCCCTGCTGGGAAATCTGGCGGGGGTGGGGGTGTCATCATGTTCTTATCTCAGGTCTTCCCTTTAGGGCTCGTCAGATTTCTGGAGAACAGCTTGCTGGCTCCCTGCCTGAGAGTACGGGCCCAGCTGCTGGTGCTCTGGGGCATTCCTGGAGGAGGAGGGCAAAGAGCCACTGGGTTCAACATTCAGTTATACGGCACCCAAATAACCCTGTTTCCATGCAGTGCCACACCCTCAGCTGTGCCCCAGCTCATATGCCCTCATTCTAATCATCACCATAGAAGAAACTTCCAGACTTCTGCCTTTCCCAATTCTGCCCTTCCCTGGCATGGCCTCGTGTGAGCCTGTCTCCCCAGCATGGCTGACCAGTCCCAGGATGGAAGCCCTGTCCGGGGGACCATCAGAGTCCATCGTTGTGGGTTGTCAAACTCCATTCGGGCCTGAGGTGGCCTCCATGGCCCTAGGGTTTCCAGGCCAGCTCTACCCCCGCCTCCCCTGGGTGTGATGTTACAGGCACCTCCTAATAAACATTCCCATTGGTTTAAGTGCAGTTTAGCTTTCTACAACACACAGCTGGGGCAGCCCTGACGCGCACCCTTCAGCACATCTCTGGCTCCTTGTACTGACGTACACCCTTCAGCACATCTCTGGGGGTCCTTGCAGGGGTTGGGGAGAAGGGAAGATGTGGGTTAGTGGAGTTGGGGGGAGGGCAGGCAAGGTGTTGAGGGGACAGAGGCCAGTCAGCATAAGGACATACACCATCCCTGCTGCATGGGCTGCACCTAGCTCTTCCTGCTTCCCTCCTTCTCCACACCACTTCCTACAGAACCAAGGCAGGCAGAAGTGAATCCCTTGCCCAGAGGAGCACAGCTGACAAGTGAGTCGGATTGGAATCCAGGCCAGTCAAGGGTAGGGGATATTAGGACCACAGAAACCTGTAGGCACTGTGGCTGCACATACAGCTGGTCTCCGGACAAGTCCCCGATGCCCCAGGCACCCCTAGCTCCTCCACCCCGCCGTGCTCTTGTCTTAGTCTGTTTCTGTCGCTTACAACAGAATACCTGAAACTGGGTAATTGACTTTAAAAAGAATGTATTTGTTATAGCCAGTGGGGGCTGAGAAGTCCAAGGTTGAGTGGCTGCATCTGATGAGGACCTTCTTGCTGGTGGGGACTCTGCAGAGTCCTGAGGATGGTCCAGGTGTCACATGGCCAGGGGGCTGAGCATGCTCACGTGCCAGCTCAGGTCTTCCTTCCTCTTCTAAAGGAGCCACCAGTCCCACTTGGTGATAACCCTTTAATCCAGGAATCCATCAGATTAATCCCAACCACCCTCAGAGGCCCCACCTCTCAGTGCTGCCACACTGGAGATTAAGTATGAACATGAGTTTCATAGAGGATAAATATTCAAAATAGCACCTCCTAATTTTTAAATGTTTCTTAAATCAACTAATCAATTAAAAAAAGAAAACCTCTCTGTGCTAAACAAGGCCTATCAGTGAGCGAAAGCCAGCCCACATGCCTGGCAGTGCCAATCTACCTCAAGGTCCTCAGAACTCTCCCGTCCCCTCACCTTTCCCTGAGACCAGGTGACTTGTGGCTCCCTGAACACAGGAAGCAGGTCCTCACGTCTGAACATTTGGGCCTGAGTGCCCTTTCTGCCTAAGTCACAGGCCCAACACATCCTGGTGGGCAGCCTCAGCAACGGCTTCCTCCCGCCCAGGAGGCCTCCCTCCATTGCTTCTCCCCACCACAGACCAGATCAGGTGAGACACTGCTCACGTGTCCTACCTGGTTCACATATGTTGTGGCAGGATCTTTTCACTTGGAGGGTTCAACCAGGATTCTTGGTGCTGTTCCAAGGCCCCCATCCCCACCCTGTCACCTCAGCTTTGTGTCCATAAATGTTCACTGTATTTCATAAACCAGAAAAAAAGCAGTGTCTCTGGAATAAAAAGAACCCTTACAGAAAACTTAGTGTGAGATATGTATAGGTGTGTACACATGTACACTGATTTTTGGTTACTCACTTGACATGATGTGAGTGCTATGAAGTTAGGCCTGGAGTGCTGGGAATTGGTGTCCCCCTGTTTTTTGTTTGTTTTGTTTTTGAGACAGAGTTTTTGCTCTGTTGCCCAGGCTGGAGTGCAGTGGAGCAATCTTGGCTCACTGCAACCTCTGCCTCCTGGGTTCAAGTTATTCTCCTGCCTTGGCCTCCTGAATAGCTGGAATTACAGGCACCCACCATCACGCCCAGCTAATTTTTGTATTTCTAGTAGAGATGATGTTTCCCTATGCTGGCCAGGCTGGTCTCGAACTCTTGACCTCAGATGATCTACCCCCCCCCCCCCTCCGCGTCCCAAAGTGCTGGGATTACAGGTGTGAGCCACCACGCCGCCTTCCTAATGAGGAGAAGCACCCATCAGTGCTCCTTGGTGGAACCTCAGCTCTGACAGTTAGGCTTTCACTCTTTTCCCATGATCCTTGATCCTGGCAATTTCTGGTTTCCTGTTTTCTCTCATGCACCTGAGGCAGGTGGCAGGTGAGTCTGAGGTAAGGAAGGTGTGGGCCCTCCTCAATGCAGGCCACACTGCCAGGTAGAATTTCAAGCAGCGATGAGCCATGCTCAAATTTACAAAACTCCCTCTGGTGGCCAAGGAGGACACCACGCTGGATCCGTTCCTCTACCCCACCCCCCTCTGAGGCTCTGGTGCCTCCAAGCGGCCTGGCCCAGCCCTCAGTGCCCTTGGAACCTGGGTCACAGGCTAGCTGCCCTCCCCAAATTCTGCAACCACCCTTCACACCACCCAGCCCCTTGCCCTCCCCATCTGCAGAGTCCTGCTCCTTCTCCCAACTCTGGCCCTGGCCACTCCGTGGATACTGGTATTGTGTTACTGCTGTTCTACCCTACACTCACCATTTGTCAACCACTGTTCCCACTCTTCCAGTCCCCAAAGTCCGGCTCTCCGCGGTTTTCCCCATGTGCCCAGCCTCGGTGCCGCGCTTCCTGCTGCACTTTTCAACGTAGATCTGGCAACATCCCAAGTCCCGGCCTCTCCCATCCTGTACGACCCCCAGGCCGCTGGTACCTGATCCAGCCTCAAAAGCAACTCAGAGACAATGGGTCCCAGTCCCTAGGGGGCCCTGAGCAAGGGACTCCTCGCCCCGCCCTCCACTCCTCTCAGAGACCTGACTGAGCACCTCCCTTTTTTTTTTTTTTTTTTCTGAGACGAGTCTCACTCTGTCGCCCAGGTTGCAGTGCAATGGCGCAATCTCGGCTCACTGCAACCTCCGCCTCCCGGGTTCAAGTGATTCTCCTACCTCAGCCTCCCTAGTAGCTAGGATTACAGGCGCCCGCAACCACGCCCAGCTAATTGTTTCGTATTTTTAATAGGGACGGGTTTCACCTGGTTAGCCAGGCTGGTCTCGAACTCCTGACCTCAAGTGGTCCACCCGCCTCGACCTCCTGAAGTGCTGGGATTACAGGCGTGAGCCACCGCGCCCTGCCGCACCTCCCAATTTTTAAATGTTGTCAACTAAGTCACCCCGCCACCAAGCGCACTCCCCTCCTGCGTCACCGACCCAACGGGTAACCTGTCTACACACGGCCATCTCTTCGCACCCCCACCCCCTTCTCAACCCGATTTCTGGCCTCACCCACACCCCCACAGACCCGTTCCTGCGGCGCCGCAGCGAGCAACAGAGTACAAGGCCCGCCCCGCCTCCCGGGCCCTAGCACGCCGGGCTCCCGGACGCCAGGCCGGCCTCTCCCCGCGATCGCCCCGGGCTCTCCCCGAAACGGGCGGCCTCCCGTGCTGCTCCAGGCCGCCTCGCCGCCAAGAGCCTGCACCTGTAGTCGAGGCCCGGCTCCCCGCGGACCCCGCGGTGTGAGCCCCGCGCGCCTCCAGCCCGGTTCCCGGTCCTCCGGGCCACCCTCTCCACCGAGCTGCGGCCCCCTCGCGCGGACAGCGGGCTCAGCTGGTGGGACGCGCAGTGCCTGCGTCTCCAGCTCACCGCGTGCACGGCGCGCACCCCAGCGCCATGGCCGCTCGGCCGACGCCACTGAAACGCCCGGGGGCGTCGAACCCACGAAACCCCGGCCCAGGACCTCGGGCGCCCGACCGGGCCCCCGGCCCCCGGCCCTGCCCGCGCCACCCTCCAGCGGCCCGCCCCCCAGGCACCATTGGCCGCGCCTGCTCCGCTCTCCGCGCGCTGATTGGTCGGCCCGAGGGTCGGTCAGACCGGGCGCCGCGCGGGGCGGCGGCGGCGGCAGCGGGAGCGGGACCGGAAGGGTCGCAGCGCCCCGGCGCCCCTCACACCCACTGCGGCGGCGGCGGCGGCTGCGGCGGGGCGGAGCGGAGCGGGGCGGGCCGGCGGCGGAGCCGGGGCCGCGGAGCCAGGAGTGACTAGCACGCAGCGCCGCCAGTCCGCCCGCCCGCCGTCTCCCCGTGGCGCGGCGGCGGGGAGGCGAGGTAAGCCCGGCGGGCGGGCTAGGCCTGGCGGCGGCTGCTCGAGCCGGGCCCGCGGGGGAGGGGCGGCGGGGGAACCGCGCGGCCGGGGTTTCGGGGTGGGCCGGGGGCTGCGGGGCCCTGGCAGCCGCAGCCGTCGCCCCTGTGCTCGGGGATGCCGCAGGCGCCCCCTTCCGCCCGGCTGTCAGCAGCTCCGGGCTGCGGGCCTGCTCACCGGCCTGGCCCGGCCGACTTGCCCATGGGGTCTGCGGGCGCCATCCCTCCCGGAGGTGGGGCAAACAGCTGCACTCCTGCGCCGGGTGCCCAGGGGCCCGGGGTCGCGTCCCCGCGACCTTGACCAAGGCACTGACCCTCGCTCTGCCGCGGTTTTGCCTTCAGGAAAGTGGGAAAATGCCTCTTCTGGACAGGGTTGTTGTCAGGCTGTGTGACTGTATGCAGACGCCTGAGCAGGACACCGGTGTACATTTGTGGAAGATTGGGCAGGATACTGGCCCTTGCTGGTGTGAGTGGTGTAGGAACCCCCTCCTCATCCGCCCAGCCTCCCGCCTCCCCACGCAGTCGTCCCTTGCGTTGTCATTGCACACTCAGTGTCCAGCAGTGCCAGAGGGGACCCAGCCCACATCCCTTACCACCACACCCCTCTCCCCAGAAGACTGCTGCCCCATTCCGCTCATCTCGCCCGCCTTGAACATGCCAGCCCGCATTTGCCCCAGGACCTTTGCATTTGCTGTTTGCTCGTCTTTGGAGTTGTCTCCGTGATCCTGGCACAAGTAGCTCTTTCTGCTCCTTCCTCTGGTCAGATGTCTCGGTTTGGGTGAGGCCCTCCTCGACCACCCTCTTTCATCCCTTAGTCATGCTATTTCATTATTTTAAAAATTTCCTTCCTAGCTCTCACCTGGTTTGAAACGATTCCATTTATTTTCCTGTTTATTTTCTGTCTCCCCGACTAGGATGTAACTTTGTGAAAACAGGTAGCTGTCTGATTTGTCCACTGCTTTATCCCCAGTGCTTAGAAAGCACACAGTAAGTATTCAGTAGTATCAGTTCAATGAATGAATGAATGATCAAAAAAATGGCCCAGTCTCCCTGTTTTCTCTGCTTTATCTGTTAATTTAGTGACTTCTGATTAACGTGTGAAACTTGTAAGCAGATGGAAGCGTGTTCTATTTTGTGAAACATTTTGGTGTCCTTGACCCCTTTAATTGCTAACTGTTGGAACAAGCTGTGATGTAAAATCTCACATTTTTATAATGGTTTAGCTCTAGCTTTCTTCCACACATGCAGGAGACATTTACTGAATTCTGCATTATCTAGGTCATGCTTTCTGCTAGGCCCTAGGGACACAAGGCAGATAGCAACAGGGTCCCTTTCCAAAGAGAGCCCAGGAGCCCAGTAGAGAAGGCAGGCATGCAGACACTTAGTTCCAGGACTGTACAACCCTTGCTGTAGTGGAGGGGCTATGCCATGGAAATGTGGAGGAGGTGACAGGTGGTGCTGGGGGGCCTTGAGGGTGATGAGAAATTTGATAGGCAGGGAGAGGCAGAGGTGTGAAGGAGCAGGGCCAAGTAAGGACCATAGCCCACTGTGGAGTTGAGAATCAGTCTGGAGGCCAGGTGTAAGGGCACAGAGTCGTGGGGGCTCTGAAGACCTGGAACCTTACCCAGCAGTTTTCTAGAAGAAGGTGGAATTTGACTGGGTGCCATGGCTCACGCCTGTGATCTCAGACACTTTGGGAGGCTGACATGGGAGGATCACTTCAGGCCAGGAGTTCAAGACCAGCCTGGGCAACAGCGAGATCCCTGTCTCTACAAAAAGTTTACGAAATTAGCTAGGTGTGGTGGCATTCATCTGTAGTCCTAGCTACTTGGGAGTCTGAGGTGGAAGGATGCCATGAGCCCAGGATTTCGAGCCTGCAGTGAGCTATGATCGCACCACAGTGCTCCAGCCTGGGTGACAGAGCAAGACCCTGTCTCTAAAAAAGAAGGCAGCACTCCACATTTGTTCTGATTTTTAAATGTTGGCAATAGCTAATTAAATTTTTTTTTTTTTTTTTTTTTTTTAATGCTGTGAGCCAAGCCAAATACAGATTCATTCAGCTTGGTTGCAGATTGTCATCCTCCAGGAGTGGCTGTGTGGGAGGGAGGAGCTGTGAGGAGAGCAGGAAAGGTAGCCTAAGGCCAGGAGAGTCAGGCCCTGTTTGCCCAGGTGCCAGCCCAGATACTTATTTGATTGTAACTGGAGCCCTGTGGAAACGGAAGCTCAGGAGTTTGAGTAGTCTGCTTCTTAGCAAGCAGCTGGTGAGTGGAATCTGAACCCAGATCACTCCCCAGATAAGGATTCTTTCCTGGGTCCCTCAGCTCTGAGTATTTTCTTTTGGCTTTTAACTTGTTCTGGAAGAATGACCACCAATCTATTTAATGTTTTCCTTGATTTAACTTTTAAATTTTTCTTCAAAAGAATCCTGCAGAGTTAAAAACAATACTATTTTTGCATAGACTTCTCTGGACAGCTTTGATTTTCCTGGTAATTTAATTTTCAGGGTGCCAGGACTTTAATTTGTTCACAGACTAAAATCTGTTTATTTGGTCCCCTAAATAAACATTAGAGAGGATTCCTGAATGTGTCTAAGATAAAATATTCTTAATTTTCTGGATAAAGAAAAGGACCAGACAAACCAGTTAATAGTGACTAGACCAGTTTTCATGAGGCATAAAACAGAGACCAGATTTTTTTTCTTCTTAAGACTATTGATTTGCCAATAGGGCAACTACTTTTGGTCTACATACGTACAGTAGTTATACCTCACACTTGGTTAGGAAGGTGCCATTTTTACATAATTTTCCTTCAGAATAATTAATTCCTGATATTTTGTACTTGATTGTATGAACCGGTTTCAACATCTTTTTTTTTATTTTAACTTTTATTATGGGAACTTTCAAAGATACACAAACTAGACATAATAGCATACTGCTTTAACAGTTATTAACTCCTGACCAATCTTGTTTCATCTGTAATGTTATCCTCTTGCATGCTTACCACCCATAATTATTTTCAAGGAATTCCTAAATATCATGTCATTTCATTCATTATTTTTCAGGATACTAATTACACAGTGGGTGCCCAGTAAATGTTTGGTAAAGACAAAGCTAAACGGGAGAATACATGTGGTAGGGCAGCTGGGAGCAGTGGTTCAGATCAGGACTTTGAGTCAGATCCCAGTGGGTCTGCTGCGCATCTGGGTGATGTGCAGAAGCGATTGGGCTCATCTGTAAAACAGACGGGCTCAAGCTCAGGGTGCTCAGTGGTTATACAGTAGTTACACCGCACACTGCGGTGGGTCTCTAAAGGTACTGACTCTTTTAGAGTTGAAAAAGTAATCCTTCCTTCATATCATCAAATAACTAGTCAATCTTCAAATTTCCAGCTGCCCCATGAATTTTAAGTTTCCTTAATAGTTTGAAGGTAGAGCACGATAAGGTCCATATGTTGTTGATGGGTTGATACGTCTTTTAAGTTTCTCTGAATCCATAGATCCCCCTCCTATTTCTGTTTTCTTGGTAGCTTATTTGTTGAGGCAATCGAGTTGTTCTGTAGCATTTCCACAGTTGGTATTTGATTGATTGCATCTCTGCAGTGTAATTTCATGTGTTTCTCTGTAATCTCTGTCAGTCAGTGATTGGCTCTAGACAAGGCTTGGTCAGATTTAGGGTGCATTCCTGCGTCAAGATGCCATCCTAAGTGGGCTCTGCACTTCTTATCTAGAGGTAACCTGAGGCTCTCTGCCCGTCTGTTTTACAGATGAGCGCAATCACTTCTGCACATTACCCAGATACACAGCAGACCCACTGGGATCTGACTCAAAGTCCTGATCTGAACCACTGCTCCCAGCTGCTCTACCACATGTATTCTCCCGTTTAGCTTTGTCTTTAACAGACATTTACTGGGCACCCACTGTGTAATCAGTAGAGGATTGAGAAATAAATCAGACACATTTTCTGCCCTTACAGAGTAGAAGTATAAGTAGACTCGCAATGCAGTCTAAAGCGAATACGGCGAGGGTGGCAAAAATGGGGGCATGCCCAGCACGGTTTGAAGGGAAAGGCTGGAGGAGGAAACATGTAAGAGAAGCAGGTGCTTGAACTAGTGTTTGAAGGAAGATGAAGGTTGACCAGGAGGTCAGAAAGGAGAGGGACGCCATTTCAAGCAGATGGAACAGCTTAGGCAGAGGCCTGCAGGTGTGCAGTAGCTGGGTGTGTCTGCTGATCCCACGTGGTTTGATGTTGCTCAGGATTGGGCCAGAGGACTGCCATCTCCCATGCTGTGCTAGGGAACTGAGTCTTATTCTCAAGGCGGTCAGTCACTGTTGAAGGAGTTCAAATGGTATGGCATGATCACTGCGTATTTTCAACGAATCTCTCTCTTTTTTCGTTTCCATATTTTGAAATAATTATAGATTCACAAGAAGTTGCACAAATGGCACAGAGAGGTCCCAGTACCCTTCACCCAGCTTTCTCCAATGGTTATGTATCTATATAACTATAGTAAAATATCCAAACCAGGAAATTTGGCAGTGGAACAATGTGTATAGAGTTCATTGTCATTTTTCATCACGTGAAAATTCATATAACCACCACCACAATCAAGATGCAAAAGTATGTCATCATCCCAAATATCTCCCTGTGCCACTCCCTTACAGCCACAGCACCCTTTTCCCCAGCATTCATAACCGCTGGCAAGTGCTAATCTAGTCTCCATCTCTAGACTTTTGTCTTTTCAGGAGTGTTATATTCATGGAGTTAGACGGTGTGTGACTTTTGAGCTTGGCTTTTTTCATAGAATATACTGCCCTCGAGATCCACCCAAGTTGTGGTATGTCTCAGCAGTTGCTGAGTGGTGTTCTGTGGTATGGGTGTACAGCAGTTAGTTTACCCATTTACCCATTGAAGGACATTTGGGTTGTTTCTAGTTTAGCTATTAAAAATAAAACTACTGTGAACATTTGTGTACATATTCTCACGTGGAGTGATTTCTCTTTCTAAAGTGGCATGTGTGCAGTGGTTTGGAGGTCACAGGAGTGGTGTCTGGGAGAATGCTTCTGCTGTCGCTGGTCCAAGGAGCCATGAGAAGCTGTTACCCAGGGCTCTGGGAGTGGGGGATAGAAAGGGGCAAATAGGCAGGCCTGGGTGCCTGGAAGTGGGGCTGGTGACTGGGATCCTTGGAGGGTCCTGTGGATCCAACAGTGGGTGAGGCAATAACCAAATGCTAGTTGTTCTGTATTGTGGCATATACTGTGGCTTAAGAACTACAGAGGATGGCCCTGAGAGCTGCAAGATTCTTGATTATCAAAGAAAGGTTAAGTTGTTCTACCAAGCTCTTCTTCAAAAGACTTACAGTAGGAAAATAGAAGAACTTTTTAAATTTTTACTTTTTTTTTTTTTGAGACGGGAGTCTTGCTCTGTCACCCAGGCTGGAGTGCAGTGGCACGATCTCGGCTCACTGCAAGCTCCGCCTCCTGGGTTCACGCCGTTCTCCTGCCTCAGCCTCCTAAGTAGCTGGGACTACAGGTGCCCACCACCACACCTGGCTAATTTTTTGTAATTTTTTAGTAGAAACAGGGTTTCACCGTGTTAGCCAGGATGGTCTTGATCTCCTGACCTCGTGATGCGCCCGCCTCGGCCTCCCAAAGTGCTGGGATTACAGGCATGAGCCACCGCGCCTGGCTAAATTTTTACTATTATTATTATTATTTAACATAGAGATGAAGCCTCACCATGTTGCCCAGGCTGGTCTGGAACTCTTGGGCCTAAGCAATCCTCCTCCCACCTTCAGCCTCCCACAGTGCTGGGATTACAAGTGTGAGCCATCGTGTCCAGCTGGAAAACAGAGCAATTTAATGAAAAAAACGTTGGCAGCAAGCATTGAGGGTGATTGTGAGAATCTGCTTTTAGTCACAGTGGTCAGTTGATTTAAATATCGCATGTCCTGGGTATTCTGAAGCTTTAGTGTGATTCAAGGTTCACCTGAGTCTGTGGATCACTGAATCGTTGTCATCGTCAGAGGAAAAAGCGTTTTGGTAGGGGAAGTCAGCAGGATGAAATGTGTAGGACTGTGTTCTGGTCCTGGCCAGCCTGCGTGCAAATAGCTTCATTTTCTAAAGGGATGTCAGAATGGTGCTTTGGGAGGAACTTGAATATTGTGGTGAAACACACCTAAATTCAAATCTGGGCCATGCTGGGAATTTGGACAACTTCCTTATTGCCTCTAAGCCTCAGTTTCCTCATTTGCAGAGCGGGGATAGTAATATGCTCCTCACTAGTTGTTATAAGGGTGTTTATAAATGTGTACCTCAGAACCAGGCCCACTCGCATGCCTCTAGCCTTACCTGCCTCAAGCCCATCTTCCGTACAAGTGTTAAATGATCATTCTGCAGCTTTTCATTTAACATTTTTTGTTTAATCAGTTTTTAAATGTGAAATATGTACATTTGAAAAACAGAATAGAAAGTTATGATGGGAAGAAAGTCTCTCATTTCCCACTATTTCTCTACTTGTTAGCATTGTGTGTGTGCGTGTGTGTGCGTGTGTGTGTGTGTGTGTGTGTGTGTGTTTACGTAGCTGGGCATTATGTGTTCTCTTCTTCAACTTGCTGTGTTTCCTTTCTGTATCTTAGACATCTTTCCACATTGATACCTAAAGTCCTTGCATTCTGTTGAATGGCCTTCTTGTACTTTAGTGCCATAATTTATTCAGTCCATCCACAGTGTACATTTTAGATTACTTCTAGTTTTTTGCCTGTTACAAGAAGTGTTACAAACATTCTTGCACAAATATGTTTGGATGCTTGTACACATATTTGTCAGATACACTTAGAGAATTGTATTTGCCAGTTTAGGATGTGCATGTCACTTTTACCAGCTATTATTTCTATTCTATCCAAAAAAATGTTTTGCCCCTTCACAGCTCTCAATGACATGTGTGAAAGTGCCTGTTTCCTCATGCGTTGGTCGATATACTGTGAACAAACCTGAGCTCGGGTCTTGCCTCCTCCAGGAAGCCTCCTTGTAGCGTTCCCTCCCAGTTTGGAGGTGCTCATAGCCTGGGAGGGAGGCAGACCCTACAAAGGCTGTGACAGTGCAGCCTGGTGGGCGCTGCTGAGTGCACAAGTGGCAAGGGGGAGGAGCTGGCACCTGCTGGGGCGGGAAGTGGAGCAGTGAAGGCAGGGTTGGCTGTATTGCTGATGTGGTTGCATGAAGAATTCTCGCACTTCCCGATCTGTAAAATGGTTCGGTTCTCTGAGCCTTTTGTTGAAATATCATCTCAATAGAGTTGCCTCACGAGTAGCTAAATTACGTGCTTTCTCAGGTGGCCTTGAGGCTCTTTCTCTTGCTCTCACAAAGCCCACGCTTGACAGAGAGGTGGCTTTAACAGGTTCTCACTTAGGCAACTTTTTTCTCCTGCCCAATAAGGGCACCTTATTTTACTTTTATAATTATTTTAAATCTTTTTGTTTGTTTGTTTTTGAGATGAAGTCTTGCTGTGGCCCAGGCTGGAGTACAGTGGCATGATCTTGGCTCACTGCAACCTCCGCCTCCCGGTTCAAATGATTTTCCTGCCTCAGCCTCCCAAGTAGCTGGGATTACAGGCACATACTACCACACCCAGCTAATTTTTGTGTTTTTAGTAGAGATGGGGTTTCACCATGTTGGCCAGGCTGGTTTCAAACTCCTGACCTCAAGTGATTCCCCGCACCTTGGCCTCCCAAAGTGCTGGGATTACAGGCGTGAGCCACCGTGCCCAGACTATTTTAAATCTTGAGATGGGATTATAATTCTAAAACCTAATACGATTGAATATACTCCCCAAATTTAAAGAAGTTAGCCTAATATTGTCATAGTCCAAGTATAGGTGGAAAGCAGTTGTAGCAGGGAGAGTTCCAGGGTTGGTCAGCAGGGTTGAGATTGATCTGTCAGTCCCAGTGTGGGCAGGGGTCCTGAATGGGGGGTGGCTCTGTGCCATGAGGTTGTTGAGGAATCCAGCTGGTGGGCAGCTTTCTGTCTACAGCATGTGACTTCTGTCTCTGGGTCCCTGACAGCTGATAGCCAGCAGCAAGGAAGAAAGATTGGAGGGCAAGCAGCTTTCTATACAGAAAAATAATAAAAGTGATCTGGAAGTTGCATACATCACTTCTACCCACATCTTATTAGTCAGAACTTGGTCATCTGGCCATACCTGGCTACTGGGAAAGCTGCCAGGCGTCGTCTCTGTTTGGGCAGCCATTTATCTAGCAGGAAGGGGGAGGCTTCTCTTACGAAAGCGAGGAAGGGAGGAATGGATCCCGGAGCACCTCAGCACCTGTGCCGCACCTCTGATGCTTTGACAGCTTCCACAGCCCTCAGGACTGAGGCCAGACGGCTCTGCCTGGCTTCTGGGGCCCGGAGTGATTTGGCCTCCTTTTCTCTCTCCAGCCTCACTTGCCCTCTACCCAGTCCCTAGTGACTTGTCACATTCCCAATGTGCCTCCACCTCTGCTGCTTCTCCTCCCATTCCCCCAAATCTTGTTCACCCTACTGGGTTTAGGACCCTTGGTGTGCAGGGCCTCTTCCTGAGTGTGTGCTCACTGAGGGCAGGCCACGTGTCCTGGCATGGTGCCTCACCATCCACAGTGGGTGCTCAGGAAACGCTTGGCAGTAACTGTGTCACTGGTGTGTTTGCAGCGTAGCAGAGGAACGGCCACCCCCGATAAAGCAGGTGGTAGTGGGTGCCTGCCTTTTTGCTGAGTTGTCTCTAATCCTTTGCACTTGTACCCCTGCTAGCCAAGCTGAGCAGTCGCTGTGTTGGGACACTGTCAGTTTGAGCTCTGTGCCTCTACTGTCCATCTCTGGCAAGAGTCTAAGGGCGGATGCCGCCTCCTCCATGAAGCCGTCCTTGTCTTCTGCACCCCTGCCAGTGGGTAGGATCTCTTTTGCCTTTTGATTTTGTTTACATTTTACATATGGCCCTTACTGCATTGTCATGTGTAATATAGATAATGGACTCATTGCTCACACTTCTCCCCCAAATAGTGCAGTTCGTGCTGCTTCAAGACTGGTTGCTAGCTGACTATGACATATCTCTTGTGATACTTACCACTTTCGTGCGTAAAGGCACCCCTTAAATGTTGAGTGGAATTGTTTCAGCCTCTTGCAAACTGTAAATAAGCTGATCTTTAGAAAAGGATCTTCCTGTAGATGTCAGTAAGATGGAGCAGCATTGTGGGGAATCAGATCAACAAAGGTTTATTGAATGCCCATGCTGCCCCAAAGACCAGCTTCCTGTCCTCCTGTCCTTGGAGTGTGAGATGCCATGAGCAAGACAGACCTGCCTCGCACCTCCTACAGCTTAGGGCACAGTGGGGAGCTCCCAAGTCCCCTTCTCACAGCACTGTGGCCTAGGCAGGTGTTTTAGCTCACTCAGTCCTAGACTGCTCCCAGGTAACCTGGAACTGACACTCCTGCTGTGCGGGTTGTAGGAGCACCTGTTTGTCCAGCATCTAAAGCGCTGTGGCGTCCCTGGAGTCACTCCCTGGCTGGCTAACACATCTTGGCAGGAGTGGTCAGAGTGGCAGCCACACTGCAGCCACCACCTGGAGGATGGGGAGAAGACCGTGGGGCAGTAGTCACTTGGAGAATTTAATTAGTTTGACTCAGTTCTTTATTTAGACTTGTTATTAATGCATTTATTTCCATGTTTAAGGAAAATCCTAGATATCATTGTGTTGAAATACAAATCATCACCACAAAAATCTCATTGGGTTGACGTTAAATATTAGATACTAGAACATAAAGGCAAGAGATTTGACGGAGCTGTAGAATAAAACTTAAATTCTGTATTCTTAAACAGTGTAGAATGTCTACCTATATGATTTGATTGTTGGCTATATAGTTTTAAAAGACCAAAATAAATAGCTCGCTGACTTTTATTTATTTATTTATTTATTTTTATTTTTATTTTTTTCAAGACGGAGTCTCGCTCTGTCGCCCAGGCTGGAGTATAGTGGTGCGATCTCCACTCACTGCAAGCTCCGCCTCCCGGGTTCACGCCATTCTCCTGCCTCAGCCTCCGAGTAGCTGGGACTACAGGCGCCCGCCACTGCGCCTGGCTAATTTTTGTATTTTCAGTAGAGCAGGGTTTCACCTTGTTAGCCAGGGTGGTCTCGATCTCCCGACCTTGTGATCTGCCCATCTCAGCCTCCTAAAGTGCTAGCATTACAGGCGTGAGCCACTGCGCCCAGCCAGCTCACTGACTTAAATAAGCGTAACCAGACAAGAGCCTCAGAACCACTTGCCGATTTCTGTTTGCTTATTTTCTGTATAAAATCATCCAGCCTCCTGCAGAGTAGGAATCTCAGCCTGTGCCTCAGCCACAGAAAAGCTGCTTTCTGGGCCTGCTGGCCTACACTCAGACATAGTGAATCAACCTCATAGTGTTGCTGTTATGGACTACAGGTCACAGCAGAGTTCTTCATATACAGATACCTACCCTGAAGCCTGGTGGTGATGTGGGACTCTGGGGCTGTGCCAGCTGATGCCGGCTCTGGGATCCACCTCCTGAGGCAGGAGCACATGCTTGGGCACACAGCACACGGATGCCACCGGGCCTCTAGCAGCCTGTCACTTTGGCATATGAATCTCGCTTTTTGGAATCTAAAAAGAAGAAACGTTTCCAACTCATAGAAGCAGAGAGTAGAGCAACCTGGTGGTTGCCAGGAATGGGGGTAGGGGAGGAAATGGAAAGATCTTGATCAAAGTGTACAAACTTTGAGTTATAAGATGAAGAGAATTCTAAAGATCTAATGTACACATGGTGAACATAGTTAATAACACTACATTGTATACTTGAAACTTGCTAAGAGAGTAGATCTGAAGTGTTCTCACCAAAAAAGGGATAACTATGGGAAGTGATGGATAAGTGCTCTGGTTTGGATGTTGGCCCCTCCAAATCTCATGTTGAAATGCAATCCCTAGTGTTGAAGGTAAGGGTAGTAGGAGGTGTTTGGGTCATGGGGGTGGATCCCAAAGTGCTGGGATTATGGGCGTGTGCCACTGCGCCTGGCCAGAAAAAGAAAAAATATAAAAATTATCCTAGAAATTGTCAAATAGCTGATTTCAGACCAATTAGCTTGCTAAAGAAACGTAGTCAAAACAGAAAACGTATATATTTTTGAAGGAATTAAGGAGCTACTAAGGCAGCCAAGGCGTGAGGGGCCTTTATCACAGACAGGAGGGAAGCCCTGAGAAGCCCCCCGGCCTCTGGAGCGACTTCTCCCCTGTGAATATTTGCCACTAGGAAAGCAGGAGCTGAGAGACAGAAAATCTGTGCACAGTGGAGACAAAAACTGGAGTTCGGGGAGCAGATGGACACCTCGGGTACGCAGCGGAGAGCCTTGTAGGTTTACACCCTAGAAACAGGACTGAACTTGAAATACAATTAAGACCAATTTGGATTCAGCTCAGTGAGTGATTGGATTAAGGTGGGCTACCTCTTGCCTATTTAGATAATTAACTAAATGTAAATGGACTGAGTATTCTTGGAAAGAGAAACTTTCAACTACATGCATATAGTAAGAAAATATATATGTGGTCTCTGCCCCAGTTTCCTGACGTACAGCTTCTAAAGCCCTCGGAATCTCCAAAGCAATTTTGTATGCTAATGACATGACTGGTGGCTTGGGGCTCCTGGACAGCCTCAGGACGGGGGCTGATTGCCAAGGGAACCAACCTTGTGATTAGAGATGTGGAACTTTTTGACCCATTCCCCCAATCTCCAGGGAGCAGAGTTAATTACCAACAATCAATGATTTAGTCAATCCTGCCAATAGAATGAAGCCTTCATAAAAATCCTAATAGGGCGTGGAAAGCTTCTGTTGGCTCCCCTCCATCACTGACTTGCAGACTCCCAAGACATCCCTGACCCATTGGCGTTGGGTTTGGCCACGAGACTTGGTTTACCCAATGACTAGTAAGCAGATGTTATAGTCACTACTTCCAAAGAGAAGCTTTGAGAACCAACGCCGCTGCTGCTTGCTCTCTGCCAGAGAAAGACAGTTTGCTCATTCAGCCTAGGTACTGGAATACCTCAGACTGGGGTAAAGAAGACATATGTGTCACACAGGAATGGAGCGGCAGCTCACAAGTAGCAAGAGAAATAAAACCTCTCTAACGTAAGCTGCTTAGACTCGGGGCCCTTTGTGATTGCAGCAAAGCAACTGATAGCACTTGCATGCGGTGGTATGTAAACATGCGGCATTGCCTTTGCGTCTAGACAGCAGGTGGCTGAGAAACTTATTGGATGATATCAAGTTGACAGACCATGGCATGTAGTGGGAAAACGTTTTGTAAAACTGTATCCTGCAATATTATAGAAGGCATGTACCTAAAAAGTTAGCTTTAAGTCAAGAGACTGAGAAATACATGATTACTGGTGTGGTTTGTGTGTTTATTTGTTTATTTATTTATTTATTTATTTATGAGACGTAGTCTGGCTCAGTTGCCCAGGCTGGAGTGCGGTGGCACCATCTAGGGTCGCTGCAACCTCCACCTCCCGGGTTCAAGTTCAAGTGATTCTCCTGCCTCAGCCTCCCAATTAGGTGGGGCTACATGTGTGTGTCACCATGCCCGGCTAATTTTTTGTATTTTTAGTAGACACGGGGTTTCACCATGTTGGCCAGGCTGGTCTCAATCTCGTGACCTCAGGTTATCCGCCCGCCTCAGCCTCCCAAAGTGCTGGTATGGAATGAGACCACCACTTCTCCCGTTGTCCTTCCCAGCTTCTCCCCTACCTCCCCTTTTCCCTAGTTTATAAAACAGGAGAAAAGGGTGAAAGCAAAAAGTTGGAAAGAAACAGAAGTAAGATAAATAGTTAGACGACCTTGGCGCCACCACCGGGCCCTGGTGGTTAAAATAGTAATAATAGTATTAACCTCTGACCAAAACTACTGGTGTTATCTGTAAATTCCAGACATTGTATGAGAAAGCACTGTAAAACGTTTTGTTCTGTTAGCTGATGGATGTAGCCCCCAGTCACGTTCCCCACGCTTGCTCGATCTATCACGACCTTTTCACATGGACCCCTTAGAGTTGTAAGCCCTTAAAAGGGCTAGGAATTATTTTTTCAAGGAGCTCGGCTCTTAAGATGCGAGTCTGCTGACGCTCCCGGCCGAATAAAAGATCTCTTCCTTCTTTAATCCCGTGTCTGAGGAGTTCTGTCTGTCGCTCGTCCTGCTACACTGGGATTATAGGCGTGAGCCACCAAGCCTGGCCTTGTGTGGTTTATTTATTAGTTCTGCATTTAACAAGGAACTCTGAAGGAAAGATGAATCCAAAAAAATTTAGCAATCAGGATTAAAAAGAAATGAGAAGACCCAAATAATCTAGGACTTGTAAGTGTGAAAGAGTCAAATGCTTCTCATTGTACAACATGTTTCTCAACTATATAAGATAAAGCTGAAAATCTTTGCACAAAAAAGGCTAAACCACAGTTCTTCAGATGGACAAAATGATTCATTGGAAAGAAGCTAGGTCGGTAATCCCTCAGAGGTCTCCTAACCTCGAAGTATTAATACTAGCTGAGGTGGAAAATGAGCAATGAATCTCAGCTGTGAGATTTGGGGGTCCTGATAAGCATAACCTAATAAAGTCAGCAAAATGGATGAAATCTTTCAACCATTTACTAATCCAAGAGACGATCTCGATGACTTCTTTCTCTTCAATCCCTCCACACTCCTTTCCTGGATCTCGACTCACTTGGTAACAGTGTTTTCTACTTCAGTGAAAAAGGGAGGAAATGAAAAGAGAACAAAACAGAATTTCTACAGCTCCTGTGTTACTACATGGACAGGAGTCCCCACATCCTCATCCTTCCTGTTACCACAGATCTGTGCTCTTCTGTACGGTAACCACTAGCTACAAATTGAAATTAGTTACATTGCATACAATTTAAAATGCATGTATTAAGTTGCACTGGCCACATTTTAACTGCTTAATTGCCACAGCTGGCTAGTGGCTGCCATATCAGGCAGCACATACACAAAATACTTTTATCACCACAGAAAATGTGATGGGACGGAGCTGCCATTCACTCTCTTATCTAAGGCCACATGTGCAATAGTTCCCATCCCTCTACCCAGCTCAGATACTCTGACCTAGTGAATCTCCTCTCTCTTCTACCTTGTCCAACTTTTTCCTCTCTATCGATTCATTCCCATTATAAAGGTGTTCTAATTTTTCCAACTTAAAAAATTTCCCCAGACTTTACCCTCCAGCTAACACTTCATTTACTCTATTTTGAAAAAAAGAAAAAAAGTCTTTAAAGAATTTTCTAGATTATCTTTCTTACATTTATGTGCTCCTACCTTCCCTTCGATGAAATCCAACCTGGTGTTACTCTGCCACTCCCTTACCCTTAACTGAATCACAATATATTATTCACAATGTCAAGGGTAAATTTTAAAAAATCATTGACATATAAAACAGAAAAACATGACCTATTCTAAAGAAAAAAAGATCAAAAATTTTAAAATTATCCAGATGATGGAGTAGCAGATAAGAATTTTTAAGTAGGTATGATAACTAGGATTAAGAAAGTAAATAAAAACATGCTTGTAAACAAATGAAAAAGTGGAATATCTCAACAGAGAAAAAGAAACCAGTTTAAAAATGAAAAAATGTTTGACTTTAAAAATATACTATCTGGCCAGGCTTGGTGGCTCATGCCTGTAATCCCAGCACTTTGGGGGGCAAAGGTGGGTGGATCACCTGAGGTAAGGAGTTCGAGACCAGTCTGGCTAACATGGTGAAACTCCTCTCTACTAAAAATGCAAACATTAACTGGGCATGGTGGCACTTGCCTGTAATCCTAGCTACTTGGGAGGCTGAGGCAGGAGAATTCCTTGATCCTGGGAGACGGAGGTTGCAGTGAGCCGAGATTGATTGAGCCACTGCACTCCAGCCTGGGCGACAGAGTGAGACTCCATCTCAAAAAAAAAAAAAAAAAGCACTATCGAAAAGAAAAACTTCACTGGATGGCCTTCACTACAGATTGGAGATGATAGAAGAAAGAGTCAGTAAATTTGAAGACAGATCCAAGGATAATGCTTGTCTGAAGAATAGTGGGAAAGAAAGAAAGGGCTCTGTGGAACAAGTTTAAAAATCTGTGTAACTGGTGGGTTAGGAGGAGAGAAGAAAAAAACAATGAAACAGAAAAAAATATTTTAAGAAATAATGCACTCTTTTTTTTGAGAGAGAGAATCTCGCCCTGTCACCCAGGCTGCAGTGCAGTGGCGTGATCTTGGCTCACTACAACCTCCACTTCCCGAGTTCAAGCAATTCTTGGCCTCAGCCACCAGAGTAGTTGGAATTACACACGCCCGCCACCATGCCCAGCTAATTTTTGCATTTTTAGTAGAGACGGGGTTTCACCATCTAGGCCAGGCTGGTCTGGAACTCCTGACCTCGTGATCCACCCATCTCAGCCTCCCAATGTGCTGGGATTACAGGTGTGAGTCGCTGCACCCAGCTGCACTTGTCTTTTTAGAGGCTGAATACTATTCCATTTTATGTAAACACCACATTTTCTTTATCTGTGGATCTGGGATACCTAGGTTGTTCCGTATCTTGGCTGTTATGAGTAATGCTGCAATAAACCTGAGAGTGCAGATATCTCTTCAAGATTCTGATTTCAATCCTTTTGCATATACCCAGAAGTAGAATTGTTGGATCATATGGTAGTTCTATTTTTAATTTTCTTAGTAAACTCATACTATTTTCTAGTGAAATAAGTCAAAGAGGACAAATACTGTGTGATTTATCTAAAATAGTTAAACTCAGCCAGGTGTGGTGGCTCACGCCTGTAATCGCAGCACTTTGGAAGGCTAAGGCAAGCAGATCACGAGGTCAGGTGTTTGGGACCAGCCTGGCCAACACGGTGGAACCTCATCTCTACTAAAAATACAAAAATTAGACTGGGCGCAATGGCTCGTGCCTGTAATTGCAGCACTCTGGGAGACCGAGGCAAGTGGATCATTTGAGGTCAGGAGTTCAAGAACAACCTGACCAACATGGTAAAACCCTGTCTCTACTAAAAATACAAAAATTGGCTGGGCGTAATGGCAGGTGCATGTAGTCCCAGCTACTCAGGAGGCTGAGGCAGGAGAATCGCTTGAACCCAGGAGATAGAGGTTGCAGTGGACCGAGATCAAGCCACTGCACTCCAGCCTGGGTGACAGACAGGACTCCGTCTTGGGGGAAAAAAAAGTTAAACTCATAGAAACTGAGGGTTTTCAGGGGCTGAGGGGTGGAGTAAGCGGAGGTGTTACTGCTCAGCAGGTATTCAGTTTCAGTTATGCCAGATGAGGATGCTCTAGACAGCCGCCGTGCGGCATCGTGCCTGTATTAAGGATACTGTGGGCCGGGCGCGGTGGCTCAAGCCTATAATCCCAGCACTTTGGGAGGCCGAGACGGGCGGATCACGAGGTCAGGAGATCAAGACCATCCTGGCTAACCCGGTGAAACCTGTCTCTACTAAAAAAAAATACAAAAAACTAGCCGGGCGAGGTGGCGAGCGCCTGTAGTCCCAGCTACTCAGGCTGAGGCAGGAGAATGGCGTAAACCTGGGAGGCGGAGCTTGCAGTGAGCTGAGATCTGGCCACTGCACTCCAGCCTGGGTGACAGAGCGAGACTCTGCCTCAGAAAAAAAAAAAAAGATACTGTGTTGCACGCAGAAATATTTGTCAAAAACATGTTAAATGTTCTTACTACTTTTTCTTTCTTTTTTTTTTTTTTGAAGAGACAGAGTTTTGCTCTTGTTGCCCAGGCTGGGGTGCAGATGGTACGATCTCGGCTCACCGAAACCTCCACCTCTTGCCTCCTGGGTTCAAGCGATTCTCCTGCCTCAACCTCCCACATAGATGGGATTACAGGTTTCTGCCACCACGCCCAGCTAAATTTTGTATTTTTAGTAGAAACGGGGTTTCACCAGTTTGGCCAGGCTGTTCTCAAACTCCTGACCTCAGGTGATCCACCAGCCTTGGCCTCCCAAAGTGCTGGGCTTACAGGCATGAGCCATGGCACCCGGCCTTTTTATTTTTTTATTTTTTTGAGACGGAGTCTTGTTCTGTCCCAGGCTCAGGTGATCCTCCCACCTCAGCCCTTCAGAGTAACTAGGACCAAAGGTGCGTGCCACTGGGACTGGCTAATTTTTTCTTTCTTCTTTTTTTTGGGGGGGGATATTTTTTGATAGAGACGGAGTTTCATCGTATCGCTCAGGCTGGTCTTGAACTTCTGAGCTCGGGCGATCCACCCGCCTCAGCCTCCCTAAGTGCTGGCATTACAGGCATAAGCCCCATGCCTGGCCTTCTTGCTACCATTTTTTAGAAAAGAAATGAAACAATGTCCCTAGATTTTCCAATGAATGAAAGTCATAAATTTAGAGAATCACATTACAGGATTAAAGGAAACCTCACTTAGGCATATAATAGTCAACCTACTACAAACCAAATATAAAGACAAAAGGTTGAAATCAGCCAGAGGGAAATGGCGCATGTCATACAAAGAAACAGTAAACGAAAATTACCACTGACAGTTCTTGATGGGAGGGCAGAAGAGTTGGGTATACTTCTTTAAGAGAGCAAAACTGTCAGTCAGCATTTTATATCTAGTACAGTTATTCTTCCAAACTGAAGAGAAAATAAAAATACTTTCAGGTAACAGAAAACCAAGAGAATTTCTTGCCAGTAGAGCTGCATTGTAATAAATGCTGAAGGAGGCCGGGCGCAGTAGCTCACACCTGTAACCCCAGCACTTTTTGAGGCCGAGGCAGGCAGATCACGAGGTCAGGAGATTGAGACCATCCTGGCTAACATGGTAAAACCCCAACTCTACTAAAAACACAAAAAATTAGCCGGGCGTGGTGGCGGGCGCCTATAGTCCCAGCTACTCGGGAGACTGAGGCAAGAGAATGGTGTGAACCCGGGAGGTGGAGCTTCCAGTGAGCTGAGATCTCGCCACTGCACTCCAGCCTGGGCGACAGAGCAAGACTCCGTCCCAATAAATAAATAAATAAATGCTAAAGGAGATATTTTAAGGAGAAGGAAAATGAAACTAGATGCAACAAAGTGCAACAAAATGGTAAAGCTATGTATGAGTAGATATTTTAAAACTATTTATTCTCTTAGTTTATCCAAAATTTATGTAAATAAAAAAGTATGACATTGTACTGTGGGTTATACATGTAACTGTGGTTTTTTTTTAATACTTTAAGTTCTATAGTACACGTGCACAACATGCAGGTTTGTTACATATGTATACATGTGATATGTTGGTGTGCTGCATCCATTAACTCGTCATTGACATCAGGTATATCTCCTAACGCTATCCCTCCCCCCTCCCCCCACCCCACAACAGGCCCTGGTGTGTGATGTTCCCATTCTTGTGTCCAAGTGTTCTCATTGTTCAGTTCCCACCTATGAGTGAGAACATGTGGTGTTTGGTTTTCTGTTCTTGCGATAGTTTGTTGAGAATGATGGTTTCCAGCTGCATCCATGCCCCTACAAAGGACATGAACTCATCCTTTTCTGTGGCTGCATAGTTTTCCATGGTGTATATGTGCCACATTTTCTTAATCCAGTCTGTCATTTTTGGACATTTGGGTTGGTTCCAAGTCTTTGCTATTGTGAATAGTACTGTAATAAACATACATGTGCTTCATAGCAGCATGATTTATAATCCTTTGGGTATATACCCAGTAATGGGATGGCTGGGTCAAATGGTATTTCTAGTTCTAGATCCTTGAGGAATTGCCACACTGTCTTCCACAATGGTTGAACTAGTTTACAGTCCCACCAACAGTGTAAAAGTGTTCCTATTTCTCCACATCCTCTCCAGCACCTGTTGTTTCCTGATTTTTTAATGATTGCCATTCTAACTGGTGTGAGATGGTATCTCATTGTGGTTTTGATTTGCATTTCTCTGATGATGAGCATTTTTTCATGTGTCTGTTGGCTGCATAAATGTCTTCTTTTGAGAAGTGTCTGTTCATATCCTTTGCCCACTTTTTGATGGGGTTGATTGTTTTTTTCTTGTAAATTTGTTTGAGTTCTTTGTAGGTTCTGGATATTAGCCCTTTGTCAGATAAGTAGATTGCAAAAAATCTTCTCCCATTCTGTAGGTTGCCTGTTCACTCTGATGGTAGTTTCTTTTGCTGTGCAGAAGCTCTTTAGTTTAATTAGATCCCATTTGTCAATTTTGGCTTTTGTTGCCATTGTTTTGGTATTTTAGACATGAAGTCCTTGACCATGCCTATGTCCTGAATGGTATTGCCTAGGTTTTCTTCTGGAGTTTTTATGGTTTTAGGTCTAACGTTTAAGTCTCTAATCCATCTTGAATTAATTTTCATATAAGGTGTGAGGAAGGGATCCAGTTTCAGCTTTCCATGTATGGCTATCCGGTTTTTCCAGCACCATTTATTAAATAGGGAATCCTTTCCCCATTTCTTGTTTTTGTCAGGTTTGTCAAAGATCAGATGGTTGTAGATGTGTGGTATTATTTCTGAGGGCTCTGTTCTGTTCCATTGTTCTATATCGCTGTTTTGGTACAAGTACCATGCTATTTTGGTTACTGTAGCCTTGTAGTATAGTTTGAAATCAGGTAGCATGATACTTCCAGCTTTGTTCTTTTGGCTGAGGATTGTCTTGGCAATGCAGACTCTTTTTTGGTTCCATATGGACTTTAAAGTAGTTTTATTCAATTCTGTGAAGAAAGTCATTGGTAGCTTAATTGGGATGGCATTGAATCTATAAATTACCTTGGGCAGTATGGCCATTTTCATGATATTGATTCTTCCTATCCATGAGCATGGTATGTTCTTCCATTTGTTTGTGTCCTCTTTTATTTCACTGAGCAGTGGTTTATAGTTCTTGAAGAAGTCCTTCACATCCCTTGTAAGTTGGATTCCTAGGTATTTTATTCTATTCAAATAAATTGGGAATGGGAGCTCACTCATGATTTGGCTCTCTGTTTGTTTGTTATTGGTGTATAAGGATGCTTGTGATTTTTGCACATTGATTTTGTATCCTGAGACTTTGCTGAAGTTGCTTATCAGTTTGAGATAATTTGGGTTGAGACAATGGGGTTTTCTAAATATAAAATCATGTCATCTGCAAACAGGGACAATTTGACTTCCTCTTTTCCTAATTGAATACCCTTTATTTCCTTCTCCTGCCTGATTGCCCTGGCCAGAACTTCCAACACCATGTTGAATAGGAGTGGTAAGAGAGGGCATCCCTGTCTTGTGCCAGTTTTCGAAGGGAATGCTTCCAGTTTTGGCCCATTCAGTATGATATTGGCTGTGGGTTTGTCATAAATAGCTCTTATTATTTTGAGATACGTTCCATCAAGACCAAATTTATTGAGAGTTTTTAGCATGAAGGGCTGCTGAATTCTGTCAAAGGCCTTTTCTGCATCTATTGAGATAATCATGTGGTTTTTGTCTTCGGTTCTGTTTATATGCTGGATTATGTTTATTGATTTGCATATGTTGAACCAGCCTTGCATCCCAGGGATGAAGCCCACTTGATCATGGTGGATAAGCTTTTTGATGTGCTGCTGGATTCGGTTTGCCAGTATTTTATTGAGGATTTTTGCACTGATGTTCATCAGGCATATTGATCTAAAAATCTCTTTTTTGTTGTTGTGTTTCTGCCAGGCTTTGGTATCAGGATGATGTTGGCCTCATAAAATGAGTTAGAGAGGATTCCCTCTTTTTCTATTGATTGGAATAATTTCAGAACGAATGGTACCAGCTCCTCCTTGTACCTCTGGTAGAATTCGGCTGTGAATCTGTCTGGTCCTGGACTTTTTTTGGTTGGTAGGCTATTAATTATTGCCTCAATTTCATAGCCTGTTATTGGTCTATTCAGGGATTCAAATTCTTCCTGGTTTAGTCTTGGGAGGGTGTATGTGTCCAGGAATTTACCCATTTCTTCTAGATTTTCTAGTTTATTTGCATAGAAGTGTTTATAGTATTCTCTGATGGTAGGTTGTATTTCTGTAGGGTCTTTGGTGATATCCCCTTTATCATTTTTTATTGCGTCTATTTGATTCTTCTCTCTTTTCTTCTTTATTAGTCTTGCTAGCAGTGTATCAATTTTGTTGATCTTTTCAAAAAACCAACTCCTGAATTAACTGATTTTTTGAAGGGTTTTTTGTGTCTCTATCCCCTTCAGTTCTGCTCTGATCTTAGTTATTTCTTGCCTTCTACTAGCTTTTGAATGTGTTTGTTCTTGCTTCTCTGGTTATTTTAATTGTGATGTTAGGGTGTCAATTTTAGATCTTTCCTGCTTTCTCTTGTGGGGATTTAGTGCTATAAATTTCCCTCTACACACTGCTTTAAATGTGTCCCAGAGATTCTGGTGTGTTGTATCTTTGTTTTCATTGGTTTCAAAGAACATCTTTTTTTCTGCCTTCATTTCGTTATGTAGCCAGTAGTCATTCAGGAGCAGGTTGTTCAGTTTCCATGTAGTTGAGTGGTTTTGATTGAGTTTCTTAATCCTGAGTTCTAGTTTGATTGCACTGTGGTCTGAGAGACAGTTTGTTATAATTTCTGTTCTTTTACATTTGCTGAGGAGTGCTTTGCTTCCAACTATGTGGTCAATTTTGGAATAAGTGTGATGTGGTACTGAGAAGAATGTATATTCTGTTGATTTGGGTTGGAGAGTTCTATAGATGTCTATTAGGTCCACTTGGTGCAAAGCTGAGTTCAATTCCTGGATATCCTTGTTAATTTTCTGTCTCATTGATCTGTCTAATGTTGACAGTGGGGTGTTGAAGTCTCCCATTATTATTGTGTGGGAGTCTAAGTCTCTTTGTAAGTCTCTAAGGACTTGTTTTATGAATCTGGGTGCTCCTGTATTGGGTGCATGTATATTTAGAATAGTTAGCTCTTCTTGTTGAATTGATCCCTTTACCATTATGTAATGACTTTGTCTCTTTTGATCTTTGTTGCTTTAAAGTCTGTTTTATCAGAGACTAGGATTGCAACCCCTGCCTTTTTTTGTTTTCCATTTGCTTGGTAGATCTTCCTCCATCCCTTTATTTTGAGCCTATGTGTGTCACCGCACGTGAGATGGGTCTCCTGAATACAGCACACTGATGGGTCTTGACTCTTTATCCAATTTGCCAGTCTGTGTCTTTTAACTGGAGCATTTAGCCCATTTACATTTAAGGTTAATATTGTTATGTGTGAATTTGATCCTGTCATTATGATGTTAGCTGGTTATTTTGCTTGTTAGTTGATGCAGTTTCTTCCTAGCGTCGATGGTCTTTACATTTTGGCATGTTTTTGCAGTGGCTGGTACTGGTTGTTCCTTTCCATGTTTAGTGCTTCCTTCAGGAGCTCTTGTAGGGCAGGCCTGGTGGTGACAAAATCTCTCAGCATTTGCTTGTCTGTAAAGGATTTTATTTCTCCTTCACTTATGAAACTTAGTTTGGCTGGATATGAAATTCTGGGTTGAAAATTCTTTTCTTTAAGAATGTTAAGGCCGGGCGCGGTGGCTCAAGCCTGTAATCCCAACACTTTGGGAGGCCGAGATGGGCGGATCACGAGGTCAGGAGATCGAGACCATCCTGGCTAACACTGTGAAACCCCGTCTCTACTAAAAAATACAAAAAACTAGCCGGGCGAGGTGGCGGGTGCCTGTAGTCCCAGCTACTCGGGAGGCTGAGGCAGGAGAATGGCATGAACCCAGGAGGCAGAGTTTGCAGTGAGCTGAGATCCGGCCACTGCATTCCAGCCTGGGCGACAGAGCGAGACTCCGTCTCAAAAAAAAAAAAAAAAAAAAAAAAAAATGTTAAATATTGGCCCCCACTCTCTTCTGGCTTGTGGAGTTTCTGCCGAGAGATCTGCTGTTAGTCTGATGGGCTTCCCTTTGTGGGTAACCCGACCTTTCTCTCTGGCTGCCCTTAACATTTTTTCCTTCATTTCAACTTTGGTGAATCTGACAATTATGTGTCTTGGAGTTGCTCTTCTTGAGGAGTATCTTTGTGGCATTCTCTGTATTTCCTGAATTTGAATGTTGGCCTCCCTTGCTAGGTTGGGGAAGTTCTGGATATTATCCTGTAGAGTGTTTTCCAACTTGGTTCCATTCTCCCCGTCACTTTCAAGTACACCAATCAGACATAGATTTGGTCTTTTCATGTAGTCCCATATTTCTTGGAGGCTGTCTTCATTTCTTTTTACTCTTTTTTCTCTAAACTTCTCTTCTCACTTCATTTCATTCATTTGATCTTCAACACTGATACCCTTTCTTCCAGTTGATTGAGTTGGTTACTGAAGCTTGTGCATTTGTCACGTAGTTCTCATGTCATGGTTTTCATCTCTATCAGGTCATTTAAGGACTTCTCTATGTTGGTTATTCTAGTTAGCCATTTGTCTAATCTTTTTTCAAGGTTTTTAGCTTCTTTGCTATGGGTTTGAACTTCCTTCTTTAGCTCGGAGAAGTTTGATCGTCTGAAGCCTTCTTCTCTCAACTCCTCAAAGTCATTCTTCATCCAGCTTTGTTCTGTTGCTGGCAAAGAGCTGCATTCCTTTGGAGGAGGAGAGGCACTCTGATTTTTAGAATTTTCAGCTTTTCTCCTCTGTTTTTTCCCCATCTTTGTGGTTTTATCTACCTTTGGTCTTTGATGATAGTGACATATAGATAGGGTTTTGGTGTGGATGTCCTTTCTGTTTGTTAGTTTTCCTTCTAACAGTCAGGACCCTCAGCTACAGGTCTGTTGGAGTTTGCTCGAGGTCTACGCCGGACCTATTTGCTTGGGTATCAGCAGCAGAGGCTGCAGAAGAGTGAATATTGCTGAACAGCAAATGTTGCTGCCTGATTGTTCCTCTGGAAGCTTCATCTCAGAGGGGTACCTGGTCATGTGAAGTGTCAGTCTGCCCCTACGGGGGGGTGCCTCCTGGTTAGGCTACTCGGAGGTCAGGGATCCACTTGAGGAGGCAGTCTGTCTGTTCTCAGATCTCAAACTCCGTGCTGGGAGAACCACTACTCTCTTCAAAGCTGTCAGACAGGAACACTTAAATCTGCAGAGGTTTCTGCTGCCTTTTGTTTTGCTCTTCCCTGTCCCCAGAGGTGGAATCTACAGAGGTAGGCAGGAGCTGCAGTTTGTTTCACCCAGTTTGAGCTTCCTGGCCACTTTGTTTACCTACTCAAGCCTCAGCAATGGTGGGCGCCCCTCTCCCAGCCTCTCTGCCACCTTGCAGTTAGATCTCAGACTGCTGTGCTAGCAATGAGGGAGGCCCCGTGGGCATGGGACCCTCCGAGCCAGGCGCAGGATATAATCTCCTGGTGTGCTGTTTGCTAAGAACCTTGGAAAAGCTCAGTATTAGGGTGGGAGTGACCCAATTTTCCAGGTGCTGTGTGTCACGGTTTCCCTTGGCTAGGAAAGGGAATTCCCTTCCCCCTTGCGCTTCCCCAGTGAGGCAATGCCTCGCCCTGCTTCGGCTCATGCTTGGTGGTCTGCACCCACTGTCCTGCACTGACTGTCCGACATGCCCCAGTGAGATGAACCCAGTACCTCAGTTGGAAATGCAGAAATCACCTGACTTCTGTGTCACTCATGCTGGGAGCTGTAGCCTGGAGCTGTTCTTATTCAGCCATCTTGAACCTTTTTTTTTTTGAGATGGAGTCTTGCTATGTTTCCCAGGCTGGAGTACAGTGGTGTGATCTCAGCTCACTGCAACCTCTGCCTCCCCAATTCAAGCAATTCTCCTGACTCAGCCTCCTGTTTAGCTGGGACCACAGGCATGCACCACCATGCCCGGCCAATTTTTTGTATTTTTAGTAGAGACGGGGTTTCACCATGTTGGCCAGACTGGTGGTCTCGAACTCTTGACCTCAGGTGACCCACCCACCTCAGTCTCCCAAAGTGCTGGGATGACAAGCATGAGCCACTGCACCCGGCCGACTGTGGTACTTATAATAACTATGTTATAAAGGATGGTGGTAAATGGATCTATAGTGCTGTAGGGTCTCTACCTATTTTGGGAAGGTGGCATAATGTCAACAATTATACTAAACATTCTAATCAATAGGCACAGATTGCAGTAATGAGTGAAAAAGGAAAGACTCAACCATTGGCTTTCTGTAAGAAATCTACTTTCAATGTAAGTGTAGATATTTGAAAGTAAATGGAAGGAAATCTGTAAACCATATAAACATAGCATATAGGCAGGTGTGGTGACTCAGCCTATAGCCTCAGCACTTTAGGAAGCTGAAATGGGAGGATTGCTTGAGCCCGAGTTTAAGACCCACCTGGGCAACAAAGTAAGACCCCATCTCTTCAAAAAATTTTAAAACATTGGCTGGGCATGGTGGCGCATGCCTGTGGTCGTAGCTACTCAGGATACTGAGGTGGGGAGATTGCTTGAGCCAAGGAGTTTGAGGTTGTAGTGTGCAGTAACCACACCTGTAAATAGCCATGGCACTTCAGCCTGGACAACGTGGTGAAACCCTGTCTCTACAAAAAATACCAAAATTAGCTGGGCATGGTGGTGGTGCCTATAATCCCAGCTACTCGGGAGGCTGAAGTGGGAGGATTACTTGAGCATGGGAGGTTGAAGCTGCAGTGAGCTGAGATGGTGCCACTGCACTCCAGCTGCCAGAGTAAGACCCTGTCTCAAAAAACAAAACATAAGCATAATATACCTAATACTAATATCAAATAAAAGTGACATTAAGGGCTGGGCACAGTGGCTCATGCCTGTCATCCCAACACATTGGGAGGCTGAGGTAGGTGGATCACCTGAGGTCAGGAGTTTGAGACCAGCCTGGCCAATATGGCAAAACCCCGTCTCTACTAAAAATACAAAAATTAGCCAGGTGTGCTGACGCCTGCCTATAATCACAGCTACTCAGGAAGCTGAGGCAGGAGAATTGCTTGAACCCAGGAGGCGGAGGTTGTAGTGAGCAGAGATCACAGCACTGCACTCCAGCCTGGGTGAGACAGAGTGAGACCCTGTCTCAAAAAAAAAAAAAAAGCGACTTTAAGACAAAATTTATTGTTAAAGACGAATATTTTATAATTATAAAAGGATCAATTGACTAGGAAGACATATCAGTCATAAATATGTATCCATCTAATAACAGAGCTTCAAAACACATGATGAAAATGGAGAAGACCAAGAGGAACTTGTGAAATGGCTGAGTGAGGAACTCTGCCAATCATCTCCACAAAAAGCAACAATATACCTAGATAAAATTGACAAAAACAGCTATTTAAATGCTGAAAACATACCAAAGGCAAACAACAAATTGAGAATCATTTACTCAAGAAAATCTACTGAAGCTTGGTCAGAAGATAGAGCATCTCGGAGTTCTCCAATCACTACTCCCCTTCCCCTGTGCTATGGACATTGTCTCCAGCCGAGCAGGCCAGGTCTTCAGGATCAGGAGCTCTCCTGTCTGTCCAGATAGGCCTGCCTGTGTGTAGCAGAGCATGGAAAATTCAATGCCCAAGGATGTTGTAAAAAACCATAGGGATCTTAGTGGCAGACAGTCACATAAAACCAATATTGCAGCTATCCTGAGGTCAAGATATTGGTTGGGACAAGCATCAAAATGGCAGGCCAACCAGGAATTCAACAGGCATGGCCAGTGGACGAGACAGCCAAGGAGGGACGTTTCAGATCCAACTTACCCCTGGGGGTCTGGAAAGATGGGTACACACAAAGTCATGCTAGTTCAGGGCAAGTGAGGGAAGGCCCCAGGGGTGGGTAAGTATGGGGTGTTAAAAGAAAAGCTTCAGCCAAATTAATTTAAAGAAGTTTGATTGAGCAATGAACGATTTGTGAATCAGGCAGCCCCCAGAATCACAGCAGATTCAGAGAGACTCCAGGGGTGCCTCGTGGTCAGAACAAATTTATAGACAAAAAAAAAAGAGAAGTGATGTACAGAAATCGCCAGTGAGGTACAGAAACAACGGGATTGGTTATAGGTTGACGTTTGCCTTATTTGCACACTTAGCAATCTATGAGTGTTTGAAGTATGACCGACCTCTGGGATTGACCAAGACCCAGCTACTGTTACAGGAGCATACTCCCAAGTGAGGTTTGCAGTCTTGTCTACCTGTTAAGCTAGGCTACAGCTTGTCCACCAGGACTCAAATATAGAAGTATGGAGTCCTGCTCAGGCTGTATTTAGTTTGCTGTAACAGGGGCCTTTCAAAGAAGAAAAAGAATTTAAAAATTAAGTACAGATAGAGAATAAGCACATTAAAATATGTTGAATATCATTGGGCATTTGGGAAATACAAATTAAAATGACAATAAGATATTACTACACACCTATTACAATACACTAAAATTCAAAAATAAAACACAAAATGCTGGTGAGGATGTGGAAAAGTTGGATCTCTCATACATACCCTGTGGGAATGTAAAATGGTGCAGCCAGGCCGGGTGCGGTGGCTCACACCTGTAACCCCAGCACTTTGGGAGGCCAAGGCGGGTGGATCATGAAGTCAGAAGATCGAGACCAGCCTGGCTAACATGGTGAACCTTGTCTCTACTAGAAATACAAAAATTAGCTGGGTGTGGTGGCGTGTGCCTGTAATCCCAGCTACTCAGGAGGCTGATGCAGTAGAATGGCATGAACCCAGGAGGTGGAGCTTGCAGTGAGCCAAGATCGCACCACTGCACTCCAGCCTAGGCGACAGAGCAAGACTGTGTCTCCAAAAAAAAAAAAACAAAACAAAACAAAACTGGATAAAATGTCATATAGTTGACGGTATTGTACCAACATCAGTTTCCCAAATTTTTTTTTGTACTATAGTAATATAAAAATGTCACCATTGAGGGAAGCCAGATGAAGGACACACAGATACCTATATGTTATTGCAAATTCTTGTGCATCTACAATTACTTTAAAAAATAAGTATTTTTAAATTTCTCCCTGCAAAGGAAAATCCAAGTTGAATGGCTTCACTTGCAAATTCTGCCAAACATTTGAAGAAAAAAAAATCAATCCCTTTGCAAACCTTTCCAGAAAACAAAGCACAGAATATGTGTCAACTTGTTCTATGAGACTGGTACTACCCTCATTACCCTAGTACAAAGCCAGACAAAGACATCACAAGAAAGCTATGCTAAAGATTAATATCCCTCATGAATCTACAAAAATTCTCAACAAAATTCACCATGACCAACTGAAATCTATCCCTTGTATACAAGGTGGGCTGAACACTCAAACATCAATTAATGTAATATATCATATTAATGGAATAAAGAAAATAAACCCATGATCATCTTAATAAAAAGGGAAAATAATGGACAAAATCCAACAGCCATTTATAATTAAAAACTCTAAACAAATCAGGAATAGAAGAGAACTTCTTGGCCAGACACAGTGGCTCATGCCTGTAATCCCAGCACTTTGGGAGGCCAAGGCGGGCAGATCACGAGGTCAGGATATCGAGACCATCGTGGCTAACACAGTGAAAGCCCGTCTCTACTAAAAATACAAAAAATTAGCCAGGTGTGGTGGTGGGCACCTGTAGTCCCGGCTACTCGGGAGGCTGAGGCAGGAGAATGGCGTGAACCCAGGAGGCGGAGCTTGCAGTGAGCTGAGATCACACCACTGTACTCCAGCCTGGACGACAGAGTGAGATTCTGTCTCAAAAAAATAAATAAATAAAATAAATTTAAAAAAGAAGAGAACTTCTTTAACTTAAAAGGGGACATATACCCAAAACCCAACAGCTAATATCATACTGAATGATGAAAGACAATTCTTTCCTCTTAAGGAAAAGTATCTGTTCTTACCACTTTTATGCAACATTGTACTAAAGCTTCTAGCCAGTGGAATCAAGTGAGAAAAAAATAAAAATAAAAAGATTTACAAAGAAAAGGAAGAAGTAAAACTACCTTTATTTACAGACAACATGATCATGTATACAGAAATCCTAAGGAATCCACCCAAAAGCAGAACTATAAATGAGTTTAGCAAGTGTTACGAGTTGAAGTGTGTCCCTACCCGCACCCCGCCCCGACTGCCCTGCCACCCCAGTACCTCAGAATGTGAACTTACTTGGAAATCATGTCATTAATTAAGACAGGATCATACTGGAGTAGGGCAGACTCTTAATTCAATATGACTCCTTATAAGAGGAGAAGACATCTCAGCTCACTGCAACCTCCGACTCCCGGGTTCAAGCGATTCTCCTGCCTCAGCCTCTGAAGTAGCTGGGATTACAGGCGCCGACCATCATGCCTGGCTAATTTTTTGTATTGTTAGTAGAGACAGAGTTTCACCATGTTGGCCAGGCTGGTCTCGAACTCCTGGACTCAGGCAATCTGCCCGATTTGGCATCCCAAAGTGCTGGGATTACAGGTGTAAGCCAAGGTACCCAGCCTCGACAGATTTCAAAAGATTGAAATCCTACAGAATGTGCCTCTGACTAGACAGTATTCAGTTAAAATAAAAAACAAGGTGGTATCTAGGAAAACCCCAAATATTTGAAAATTAAAGAATATACTTCAAAATATTCCATGAGTCAAAGAAAACATCACACAGAAAATTAGAAGCATTTTGTAGAATGAAGCTAAGACAGAGCTTGGAGGGGAATTTACAGCCATAAGTGCTTTGGTTAGAAAATAATCTTTAAAATTCCTTTCTCTCTTCCCCTTCTTGTATGTCCATTATTTACATGTTTTCTCATTGTCCCACAGTTCTTAGATAGGTGCCATCTTTTCCATTCCTTCTTCCTCTTTGCATTTCTCCAAGTGCACTGATTCTCTTCTCAGTCGCGTCTAATCTTTTGATAAGCCCATTAGAGGCATTCTCCATTTCAATTATAGTGAGTTTTTTAAATTTCTAGCATTTCCTTTTGATTCTTTCTTGAAGTTTCCATCTCTCTGCTTATATTACATGTGTGTTGGGAAAAAACTGAGTATTGGGAGAAGCTCAGGCAGGGCTTGCATGTCCGACATAATGGAAAAGAGTCTTGGAACATGTCCAGGGTTCAGGGTCCAGGGTCTAAAACCCCTCGTGACCTTTGGAACACCAAGCTCTGTGCTAAAGGGTGGAAGGCTGCCCTGCCGCACCATAATCTAAGCCCAGGGCATAAAATCCCTCGTGGCTTGGATAGATTCCAGGGCTCGTGGCTCTGGAATGAGTCTAGACTTGCTGGCTCCTTGCTCCTTGCTCTCCCAGGATGGATTGTATCTTGAATTAAAAGAGCCTGCTCTCCATTATCTCAAGTAGCAGAGCAAATGCTCAACCATCCCCAGCTGTAAATCACGTGCTTAATGCAACACGCCCTTTCAACCTCCACATTCTCACCACCTGTTTCCTTGTTGAATTACCAATAAATAGCGTGGGCTCCCAGAGCTGAGGGCCTTCGCAGCCTCTATACACTCGCGATGGCCCCCTGGTCCCACTTCACTCTCTCAGATTGTCTTTTTCTCAATCCTTTGACTCTGCTGGACTTCGTCGCCCCCATGACCTGGTGTTGAGTCTGATCACCCCAACACATATGCATTCTTGCATCTTGTCTACTTTTTCCACTAGAGCTGTTGGCATATTATAGGTTTGTTTTTAGTTTTTTTGTTTTTTGAGATGGAGTCTGCCTCTGTGGCCCAGGCTGGAGTGCAGTGGTGCAATCTCAGCTCACTGCAAGCTCTGCTTCCTTGGTTCAAGCGATTCTCCTGCCTCAGCCTCCTGAGTCACTGGGATTACAGGCGTCCACCACCACACCTGGCTAACTCTTTGTATTTTTTAGTAGAGACAGGGTTTCGCCGTGTTGGCCAGGCTGATCTTGAACTCCTGACCTCAGGTGATTGACCCACCTGGGCCTCCCAAAATGCTGGGATTATAGGTGTGAGCCACCGCACCTGGCCAATTATAGTTTTAAACTGACAATCTAATGACTCTAACATCTCTGCCATATCTGAGTCTGGTCTGATGCTTGCTCTGTCTCTTAAAACTGTGCTTTCATCTTTTAGTATGCTCTGTAATTTTTTGTTAACAGCCAGACACTATGTCTGGGTTAAAGGAACTGAGGTAAGTAGGCCTTTGGTGTGAGGTTTTGTGTTTATCTGGCTAGGGCCTGGGTTGCATTTACTGTCCCGCAGGCATCAAAGGCTAACATTCCTTCTGATGTCCTTGTTTTGCCTCCCCTATTGTCTTTGGGTTTTTCTAGAGACCTCTTCCTACATAATGTCTGAGACACACAGTGTTTTCAGTTGTCCCCTGCTGAGACCTATGATGTGATGGTAAACTCTTGGGGTAGGCAAGCCTTCTACAGTCTTATGATTAGGTCTCAGCCTTCTAATGGGCCTGTGGCCCGTGGGTTGTGACCTTCACCACACTTCTCTGTTTTGTTTCATTTTTCCCTTTCCATGAGACAGGAAGGCTAGAGTGGGTGGGCACTGGGTATTTCCCTTCTTATTACTGTAGTTACTGCTGCCACCTTTCCCCCGTTCTCCTTGTTTTCTGGAGTTCTAATAACATTTATATTGAACCTTTTGATTGTGTCCCACATTTATCTCACACTCTCCTCTTCATTTTAATTTTTTTCTTTTCGTGTATCAGTTTGGACACTTTCTATCATTTTATTTTCTTGTTTGTTGTCCCATATTCTTCTGTTTTCAATCTCTGCCATACCCTGTTCTATTTCCATTAAGTTCTTAATTATACATATTGTGTTTTTAGCTTTAAAAATGTCCATTTGCCTCGTATATGTATATATGAGTCATATGTAAATTCTAATTATCTGTTGAAATTTACTGCCTTTCCATCTATTTTGTCATTCTTTTCTTCTATTCTTCTAAACCTACGATTATTTTAAAGTCTCTCTATGACCTGTGTGTCTGCTCCTAAGTCTGCTTTTATTCTTCTAGTCTTTATTCACAGGTTCTATCTCTTTGCATTCCCATAATATTCACTAGTGCACTGGGCATTGTGCGTGAAAAAGTGTAACAACCCCAGATGTCTTCATCTTCTACCAGAAAGAGTCTTTCTTTCTTCCAGAAGGTAGACTGGGTGAGATCTGATCATCTGAGTTAAACAACAGACTGGGCTGAGTCAAATCTTTGTTGCAGTTCCGGCAAGATTCAGTCAGTGTCTGCTTCATCCTGTTCTTCAGATTTGGCCCTCCTGAGCCCAGTGTATTTTTGTCTTCTGGGGCTTAGGGAATATGTGAATTTTTGCTTGGCCTCAGAGAGAATTGTGGCTTTGCTCTTTGTCTTTCCACTCATGCAGCTTCGAAATTCTGCAAATCTCCCTACAGGGGGATCACGTTGCAACATCCAAAGCTGGGCTGGCTTGTCTGTCTCCTTACAGTGGCCTTCTTCCCAGGCCACGCTTAGATTCTCAGTCTGTAGCTGATGCTAGATAACAAATGCTTCCAGGGAAAAGGTATTTTTGTGATCAACAGCGTCAATTCCCCGTTCCATCTAGCGCGCTCCACTCTCTCATTTTGTTCTCGGAGACCCTGCCCTTCGCAGGGCTTTCTTACCTAAGCGCCAAGAGACAGTGAGAAATTTCCCTCTGCTTTTCTGAGAAGAATGAATTTCTGCTTAGCTCTGAGAATGACACATTTCCTTTCTCTTATGAAAGGACTAATTTTTCTTTTGCCATAGCAACAGCTTACTATATGAAACAGTGGAAAACCCATTCTAATTTATCAATAACAGGGTTTTTACTTTTTTGTCATTTACCAGTCCACACACTTCTGAAATGCAGCCAATCCATGATGGAAGGGCAGGCACCAGCCACAACCACAGTCTAGGCATCATGCTAAAATTCCAACAGCTCCTAAACACACCTGCCTCTGAAGGTCCACAAATCCCTGAACTCCAAACGAGACAGAAACCATTGTTCATGACAACAGATTCATCTTCACTGCCCAGAGGTCACTTGAGCCAGACTCCTCTCCACATGCCCTGTGGGAGAAAATGTGGGAAGAAGCTGTGTAGTGATTGCGAATATTTTTATCTAAGACAGACTGAACTCCAACTCAGTGGGTGTCCCAGAGGGTAGACGGGGCTATACCTTAGCCCGGCCTGGGTCCCCAGCTCTGTGGCATGCAACGATAGAGATGCTTAATCTGAAGTCTAAGGAATGCAGGTGGTTGAAATTCATAACCCCCTTGAATCTGTCTGCAGATTGTGTGTATATATGTGTAGTTTTCTGGCAAAAGATTTCACAGCTTTTATCACATTTTTAAGAAGTTAGTGCTGCCAATGGCTAAGAATGTCTGCAAATGAATAAATGAATAAACATGTCCCGCATCTTCTAGGGCGTCATGAACATGGTTACTGAGTATGGAATGCATTCACCCCTTCCCTTATCCATTCAATCACACCGAGTGGCTCCCGCTGTGAGTTCACAAGGAGAGGAACTTTGGGGTCTGGGTGTGGAGTCGGATGCGTGCCCTGCCTCCGGGGAGCATCAGGGAATCTGAGACGGAGGCTGAGCAAGGGAGTGACTGGAGCAGTCAGAGGAGGGAGGAGAGAGGTGGACGATGCCAACATGAAGAGGAGGCAGCATTTGAAATGGGCTTCGTCAGAAGGAAGTCGCGATGCGAAGCAGATATTCCTGGCAGAGTGGGAAGATACAGCATCTGTTCAGGGAAAGGGGGCTGTTCTGTTGGATCAAAGAGCATCTTATGTGTCAGAAAAAAGCAGGAGATGGATATGGGATCAGAAGAACTGGACTGTAGCCCCAAGTCTGCCCTAGCTTTTTGGGTGAGCTAGAGCCAGCTCTTCCCTCCCTGTGCCTCCGAGCACTCCTGTGTACACTGGGGATGGTGGAACATGTCATCCCGAGAGCTCTGTGATCTGTCCACTCCAGACAGCAGACTGGGGCTGTTGTTATTGCTATTATTACTGTCATTGCTGTTGTTCTTACTGCTGACCATTATGTCAAGTCTCTGTCAACTCAGCTCAGAAATTCTTGCTGTGACTTCCAATATGGTGTTGAAAAAAAAGAAATTCCTGTGACTCCTCTACTTTGACGTCTAGACATCTCAATCTCAGTCCAGTCCAGAGCAGAACCGAGGGTCTTCCCCAGCAGACCTACTTTTCTTGGTCACAGCCTTTCCTGTCCCAGCTGAAGGCAAATCTGCCTTTTCAGTTGCTCAGGCTGCGAACACTCGTGCCCTCTGATATTCCCACAAGCATCCGGTCTGTGAAACAATGACGGCAAGACCTTCCAGATACTTCTCTTCTCACCACATCCACCGCTCCCCATCTGGTTTAACCCATGTCATTTCTCCCTGGCCCTCTGTAACAGTCTCCTGGTGGGTTTTCCTGTGTCTACCTTTGTCCCTTAGTCTATTCCATGACATGCTCAGAGCTCTGCAGTCTGTCCCCTAAATCAAGCAGAAACCAAAACCCTAACGTGAATTTGCTCCCAGTTGCCTTTGAATTGCTCCTTGACCACTCTCCCCTTTGTCCACTTTGACCCCGCGGGCTGCAGCTCCAACATACCAGGGAAAGTTCCTCACCAAAGCCTTTGCTCTAACAATTCCTTCAACCTGGAATGTGTGTCCTCCGGACAGCGTCATGGCTGGCTCTGTGGCTCGCTCCGTGTCTTCAATTATTGCTCAGCTCTTGCCTTCCCACAGACCTTCTCTGACCCCTCATTTTCATGCTGTCACTGAACCTGCCCGTCATATTCATAGACCCCGTTTGTCACTCCTCCTCGTCTCTATTTAAGCCCTTATCACCTTTTGGCATCACGCATTTTGTTCACGATTTATTTGCACTGTCTGTGTTGGGTCTCTCTTGCTAGGATATAAGCTAGAAGAAGAAGAGACATTTGTGTCAATCACCAGTGAGTCCCAGGCACCTGCAGGCTGCGTGGAATAAAGTAGATAGTCAGCAAATATTTGTTGGAAGAGTGAATCAGTGAATGAAAAAGAGGAAACTGTTTAACAAGTGAATAAACTAGTGGAATTAGAATTTGACAAATCCCTACCCTTTATGCAGCTCCCCAGGAACAGCCCAGTTGAGAGCAGAAGTGAGAGGGAAGAGGTGTTTTCATGTTGGGATGATGCTCTACATGTTTCTTACGTTGCTGTGGACTCCGTGAGACAAGGGCACACCTGTTGCTGCAGGAGTTACATTCCCAAAGGCCAGAAGATGGCAGTGGTTGGTGCACTGGGGGATGAGCAAGGAGGTAAGTGTGGCTGTCTTGCAGTGGCGGGGAGAACACTAAGAAATGAGGCCACAGGCTGTCAGGGTTCACGTTTTGCAGAGCCACGGTGTTATGTGTTGAATTGTATCTTCCCAAAATCCATATGTCAAAGTCCTAACCCTCAATACCTCAGAATGGGATCTAATTTGGAGATACGATCTTTACAGGGGTAATAAGATTAAAAGAAGACTATTACAAAACAAACAAACAAAAATGAGGCCATTAGGGTTGGCCCCTCATCCACTATGACTCGTGTCCTCAGAAAAAGGTGAAATTTGGAGATAGGGAGAATACCACGTGAAGATGAGGGTGGAGATCGGGGTGATGCCTCTAGAAGCTGAGGAATGCCAAAGCTTGTCAGCAAACCACTAGAAGCCAGGTAGGAGGCGTGGAGCAGATCCCCTCTCTCAGCCTCAGAAGGAACCGGCCCTGCCATCCCCTTGATCTCGGACTTCCAGCCTCCAGAACCATGAGACAATACATATCTGTTGTTTAAGCCACACGGTTTGTGGAACTTGGTGACAGCAGCTCTTGGAAACAAACACACATGGCAAGAAGTTTTAGATTTCCTAGGCATGAGAAGGAGCCTCTGGAGGGATTAGGCGTGTGATATTTTATTATGATTACTATTAGTTTGTATTGTGGTAACAAATGCAGAATACAAGCTTTATCATCTTCACCATTTCTCAGTACAGTGCACTGCCTGCACTGTACAGGCAGTACAGCCGTAAATATATTCACACTGTTGCACAACCGTCAGCACCGTCCATCTCCAGAACATTTTCTTCTTGCAAAACTGCAACTCCGTACTTATTAAACAACTCCCTGCTATCCCTACCCCCAGCCCCTGGCAACTACTGTTCTACTTTCTATAGAATGCTCTAAGTTAGAATGCTCTAGGCATCTCATGTAAGTGGAATCACACAGTATTTGTCCTTTTGTGACTGGTTTACTTCACTTGGCATCATGTCCTCAAAAGTTCCTCCATGTTGTAGCATGCATCAGAATCTCTTTCCTTCTGAAGGCTGATTTTTTGAAAGATCGCTCTGACTGCAGTGGGAGAACTGGTGGGAGACAGGCAGAGCGGTTGGGTGGCCTGTTGGAGCAATCATTGCTGTCTCTCCCTCTTCCCAGAGCAGGTTGAATGTGGCAATGCAGCTCATCACTGTCCCTGCAGCTCCTTCCACCAGCTTCCTCTCTGGCAATGGTGGACATTCACGCAGGGTGAATTCTAACTCCCTCCTCAAACCAGCACCTGCAAGTCCATCTGGAGTTTCCTAACCTGTGCCTGAGCTGCTACAAGTCTCTGCATTGCTGGCATGTGCCAGCTTTCTTTCTGGGGCTTGAATTGCTCACTGCCTTTAGTTTCCTGTGATGTATGTGGCCACATCCCCACGTGGCAGGTCCTCGTGGCATGAGCGTCACTGTGTCTGCAGCTCCTTGGTCCCAGTGGGACCTGGAACATGGCACTTTGTCCCCTGAGGCCCAGCTTTCCTCATTCAGGCAGTGGGCCTGTATCAGCACTGATTCCATGTTAAAGAAGAATTTTTCCTGCTTGAGTGTAATTACGGCTTTGCTGAAACTGGTAGACTTATTCACTAAAACAGCCTCAAGAAAACAGGACCTTGGGCATAGATGGAGAGAAGTGCACTAACAATCCCGGGAGCAGGCTGCCTGGCAGTTTTCAACCACCAGATAAGAAGAGTCTGGCTGCACCTGCAAAAGGTCACGATGCGCTCACTGAGACAGCAGTGATGAACTGCCTGCCTGGGGCTGCGCACGTAGCTGCTGTTGCAAAGAATGCTTTGATCATCATTTGTGCTTCCCCTAACTTCCCTTAAAAACCACTGATCTAGGGACACAACTCCAAGAGGGGGTCTTTGAACACATGTCACTGCCTCCTCCTGGATCGCCCACTTACCAATCGCACTAACTTTCTCTGACAGGAGCTTTTGTCTCTTGAGTTTTGGCTTTCAAGTGATATGTAGCCCAGATGTGAGTTCAGCCACGGGTCCCTCCTCCTAGCTGGTGTCTTGTGAAGGTTTTTTTTTTTTTTTTAAATGGAGTCTTGCTGTGTCACCAGGTTGGAGTGCAGTGGCACGATTTCGGCTCACTGCAACCTCCACCTCCTGAGTTCAAGTGATTCCCCGGCCTCAGCCTCCCAAGTAGCTGGGATTACAGGCACACGTCATCATGTCTGGCTAATTTTTGTATTTTAGTAGAGACGGGGTTTCACCATGTTGGCCAGGATGGTCTTGATCTCCTGACCTCATGATCCGCCTGCCTCAACCTCCCAAATTGCTGGGATGACAGGCATGAGCCACCATGCTTGGCCTTGGAAAGTTTCTATCTAGTGTCTGGCATATAAAAGCAAACAATGACTATCGCTGTTAATATTGTTCTCCGTATATTGTGTCTGGATCTCAGAAGGTGAGGCCATCCTGTGTGTTCCCACAGTGGAGTCACACGGATGGTGAGTAGGGATGACAGTCAAGAGGGGTGCCCAGTGAGGGTTTCTCGCTCTCATTCTGTGGGGTCAGGAGTCATCGTGGAAGGAGCCCTGGAGGTGCTTGAACTTCCTCATGTCAGTGATCATGGCCATCACTCAGCTGCTATCTAAAATGATCGGTAGGATCAGCCTGAAACCTACAAGGGCTGAGAAGTCATCTTTGAATTTAGAAATGAAGAAGGGCTAGGGATGGTGGAGGACCTCGAAGTCAGGCCTGGGGAGAGTGCGTGGGGTAGACGCTGGGGAGGAAAAGTGGTGGAGGACCTCGAAGTCAGGACTAGGGAGAGTGCGTGGGGCAGATGCTGGGGAGGACAAGTGGTGGAGGACCTCGAAGTCAGGACTGGGGAGAGTGCGTGGGGTAGACGCTGGGGAGGATAAGTGGACTGCCCAGTGACTGCAACAGGAAAAGGGAACATGGGGACCAGGTCTGGGGCCAAGAAGAGGACCTTGAATGGAGCAGCAGACTTGAGGGGCAGCTGCGGGAGGCTTCTAGGCGCCAGGGCCTTTCTGGCCTCTGTGCTCAGCGTTCTGCTCAAGAACAGTCAGGACTGCCTGGGGCGCCTGGGCCGCTCCCAGCAAAGCTGAACTCCTCGGCCTCTCAGCCCCTCAGCTTAACCCCTGTGGCATCTGAGTGACCCGCTTATCTCCAGCCTCATCCAGTCCTATCCAGGCCCCTCTTTCCCTGTTGAGTGGCCACCATCAGCTGAGGCTGACTCCCACATGAGCAGGCACAGGCTAACGCGGTCAGAGGTCACAGTAAAGAATAAAGCATTTCACAAATGCGAGGAATGAGGCCGGGTGCGGTGGCTCATGCCTGTAATCCCAGCACTTTGGGAAGTGAGGTGGGTAGATCCCTTGAGCCCAGAAGTTTGAGGCCAGTCTGGGCAACATGGGGAGACTAAATCTCTACAAAAATATACAAAAATTAGCCAGGTGCAGTGGTATGTGCCTGTAGTCCCAGCTACTACAGAGGCTGTGGTGGGAAGATCGCTTGAGCCCAGGAGGTCAAGGCTGTGGTCAGCCAAGATTGCACCACTGCACTGCCGCCTCGGTGACAGAATGAGACTGTCTCAAGAAAAAAAAAATGGGAGAAATGGTTATTGGGATAATATATTTTCAATTCTGTCTACTATCAGTCTGCATCCTAAGAGTTCAACCTCATCATGCCCATTTAGATGACACCAGGCAAAGATAATCAACGTTCATCAAATATCAAGGGATGTATTTTGACACGCATGAGCCCATTTCATCTTCGGAACAGTGTTACATGTTGACTATTGTTACCTCCATTTGGCAAATGAGACAAAACAAGGTTCCGAAGTGTTTTGTGAAATGTCCAAGGACATGGACTAAAGTAAATCAAAGAACGCGTGTGTTGACACCACCATCTGCCCAGCTTCAAAGCGTGGCCTGAATCCACATCACTGTCAGGGTGACCAGCCATCCTGGTTTGCCTGGGACAGTTCCATCTTCAGCAATGAAAGATCTGTGTCCTGGGAAACCCCTCCGTCCCATGCAAGCTGGGATGGTTGGTCATCCTAACAGTGTGCTGTTTCCAGGCTGATGACAGGAGGTGAAGGGGTGCAGAAAAGAGTCTATGAAGTTCAAGGCACAGTGAAAAGTACTGAAGCTCGGCAGGGTGCGGGGGCTCACCCCTCTAATCCCAGCACTTTGGGAGGCTGGGGCAGGTGGATCATGAGGTCAGGAGTTCGAGACTAGCCTGACCAACATGGTGAAACCTCGTCTCTACTAAAAATACAAAAATATTAGCTGGGCATGGTGGTGTGCGCCTGTAATCCCAGCTACTTGAAAGGTTGAGGCAGGATAATTGTTTGAACTCAGGAGGCAGAGGTCGCAGTGAGCTGAGATTGCACCGCTGCACTCCAGCCTGGGCAACAGAGCAAGACTGTCTCAAAAAAAAAAAAAAAGAAGAAAGAAAAAAAGAAAAGAAAAGTATTGAAGCGCCAAAGGAATAAATGGCTCAGGTATTAACAGCGTATTCTCTAGTGGGCTCTAGAGACAACAAGCAGAAGGAATTAGAGAAATGTGTTTCCAGACTCTAGGCAACCAGACTGCTGTCTAAAGATACGGAGGGAAATAAGCAGCTCCCACAAAAGAACGAGGCAAAGAAAAGAACTGTCCATGGCCTGATACTTGGCACACCAACAAGTCTCAAATGTTTTTGTTTTGCGGTGAGTCACATGAGCATTGGGGTGCCCTGGATGGTTATGACAGGAGAATTCTCTCATCCTGAGAGAATATAGATACATCTTAAATAGAAACAGGATGTACAAGTATAGCAATGCTCCTTTTTTCTCCAAGATGCTCACGATTTGTGCAAACATAGTCAAAGCTCCCGAAAATATGCTGTTCCTCAAACCTTCCTTATCTATAACCAAATTTTGGTCTGATCTCAGCAGGGTTTTGTAGCATTTAGGATCAAATACGCATCCCAGCAACCCCAGGCTGGAGGCCAATGTGGAGACCCCCATGGCCTTTCCCCTGGTGCACAGGTTGGTGAGCAGAAAGGGTGCCTGGACACTGTGGGACCACAGGCATGTAGAACATGAGGAATCTGGCCTCATAGAAGGTATCAGAGAGGTTTCCAGCTGCAAAAGCGACAGAAAAGCGACAACTGGGAAGCAGCCCGGGACACAGTGGGAGGCAGTGACTGGTCACTCACTGCACTCCAGGCTGATGTGTCCAGGCTCACATAAGGGCCTGCATCTGGGAAGAGAGGAGAGTTCACTAACCACCCGCATAGAGCATCACATGGACCAGGGAGCAGGTGAAAATGCAGGAGTTAGAAGCCTGGGGTGCTGTGAGCTGCCCGATGCTCCTCCCTGGCCTTACGGTTTTACAGGCCAGAACCACAGTGATCATCTTCTGGCATAGTGGAAACAGCTCCCGGGAATACGATTCCAAGGATGGATGGTCTGGAGAGGCAGGTTGCTGTGGTAGGACTGTCAGAGGCATCTGAGCCAGAGCAACTCCATGTTGAATAGGGGCTGGGTAAAATAAGGCTGAGGACTACTGGGCTGCATTCCCAGACGGTTAGGCGTTCTAAATCACAGGATGAGATAGGAGGTCGGCACAAGATACAGGTCAGAAAGACCTTGTTGATAAAACAGGCTGCAGTAAAGAAGCCACTAAAACCCACCAATGGCAACAAGAGTGACCTCTGGGCGTCCTCGTTGCTACACTCCCACCAGCGTCATGATGGTCTACAAATGCCATGGCAACATCAGGAAGTTACCGTATACCCTATATCCTCTAAAAAGGGGAGGCATGAATAATGCACCCCGTGATTAGCGTATAATCCAGAAATAACCATAAAAATAGGCAACCAACAGCCCTCGGGACTGCTCTGCCTGTTAGAGTAGCCATTCTTTTAATTCCTTTCTTTTTTTTTTTTTTTTTTTTGAGACAGAGTCTTGCTCTGACGCCCAGGCTGGAGTGCAGTGGCGCGATCTCAGCTCACTGCAAGCTCCGCCTCCCGGGTCCACGCCATTCTCCTGCCTTAGCCTCCCGAGTAGCTGGGACTACAGGCGACCGCCACCTCGCCCGGCTAATTTTTTGTATTTTTAGTAGAGACGGGGTTTCACCATGTTAGCCAGGATGGTCTCGATCTCCTGACCTCGTGATCGACCCACCTTGGCCTCCCAAAGTGCTGGGATTACAGGCGTGAGCCACCGCTCCTGGCCTAATTCCTTTACTTTCTTAATAACCTTGCTTTCACTTTACCGTATGGATTCGCCTCAAATTCTTTCTTGTGTGAGATCTAAGAACCCTCTCTTAGGGTCTGGATTGGGACCCCTTTCAGGTAACAGGACCGCCAGTGAAGAGCACGGAGCAGAAGACACAAAGGGAATGAGGTGAGGAGAATGTATTTAGGTTGGTGCGAGTCTTTGCAGTCTTGCCATTAAAAGTAATGGCACTGATCTAATAGCTGAGAGACCAGCTGTGGGCTTTGACAATGGGAGTGTCTCAGTGCTTCACAAAGACCCTCAGAACCAGGGCTATGAGGAGAGAGAAGGACAGAGCTGCACAGGCTAGATCTTCCTGAGGGTTCTAAGTCCAGGAAGGCGGTGGCCATGGGGTGATGGCAATCCCTTGGCCTGCAGTGCCGGACACTTCTCATACTTCCCCAAACCTGGAAAGGACAACAGGGGTGCGTTCAGAAATAGTATCTGGAGTCTGGGCCCAGGGGCTCACACCTGTAATCCCAGCACTGTGGGGGGCCGAGGCAGGCAGATCACCTGAGGTCAGAAGTTTGAGACCAGCCTGGCCAACTTGGGGAAACCCCATCTCTATTAATAATACGAAAATTACCTGGGTGTGGTGGCGGGTGCCTGTAATCCCAGCTACTCGGGAGGCTGAGGCAGGAGAATTGCTTAATTCTCCACCCACCCAGGAGGTGGAGGTTGCAGTGAGCCAAGATTGCCACTGCACTCCAGCCTGAGCAACAGAGTGAGATTCTGTCTCAAAAAAACAAAGGAAAAAGAAATAGCGTTTGGACCGTAGCTAAAGCAGCCCAACTTACGAGTGTCTGCTCAGCTCTTCCTAATGCCTGCTATTCCCTGTCTCCTCCTCTGGGCCTACACCCCACTTCTGTGGGCTCGTGCCCTTGAATCCTAGTCTGCCTGTAACTCGTCCCTTCGACCAAAGACATCTATTTCTTTTTATCTTTATTTACAGAAATATGATTTGATTATTTTGGATTTCTCTTCTTTAAACATCTCAGTCTCTATGTAAAGTTGCAGAAATCAATCCATTACAGCCACTGTGCTGAGCTTTTAGGTTAACTCTCTCACCAAATACTCGTGGGAAGCCTGTGAAGGAGGCCTCAGGTGTCCCAATTTACAGATAAGAAGGCTGGGGCTCTGAAAAATGAAGGGGCTCGCCAGTCCAGCCAATGGCTGCCCTTTGCTGTTAGAAGAAAAGTCCCGGGCCCTAAGATGCCCAGAGGATCCAAAATGAACTGGCCTGTCCAGCCTCACCCTATACTTTTTCTCTTCTCCCTCTTTGTCCCAGCCTCAGGCGTCTTCTTCCAGTTGCTCAGACAGCAGCGTGTCCTTGCCTCTGCCTGGAATGCTCCATCCCAACCCATCCTTCATCCCATAACCCACACTCTCCTCATTTTCAATGCAGCTTCTTCCGAGAAGCCTCCTAAAGGGCCTGATCAGGTGCCCTGGGCCAGATCCTCAACACCCACCATCCTATTCTCTTTCTAACCCTTAGCACCAGGTTTTGACTAGATATGTATTTTATTCATGTTTGTCTCCATGCCCCCGGGAGAAAAAAGTCCACGGAAGCAGGAATTATGCCTTTTTTCCCTCACTGCATTTTCCCTAGCACTGAGCACAACGCCTGGCCTGCTAGTACGTAATAATTGTGATGTAAGTAATGAAGGGGTGAATGGATGAATTCTGTAGTTGGAAATGGCTTTTATTTTCAATTTTGACATTTAATGTGCAAGTGAACTCACACAAGGGACATTTTGGTTCTAAAGTTTAGTTTTATTATCTGAAATGGGGATCATAATACTGACTGTATAACATCAGCATGAGTAATGTATGTGACGGTGCATGTGGAAGACCCAGCAGAAGCTTTGGCAGGTATTAAACATGAGCAACTGGCGGCCGCCATCGTTGTACACCCATCATCATCTCCACCGTGACCATCGTCACAAAGGCTGCCTGCACATGGGTGCGGTGGCTCCCGCCTGTAATCCTGGCACTTTGGGAGGCCAAGGCAGGTGGATCACGAGGTCAGGAGTTCAAGATCATCCTGACCAACATGGTGAAACCCCATCTCTACTAAAAATACAAAAATTAGCCAGGCGTGGTGGTGCACACCTGTAATCCCAGCTACTCAGGAGGCTGAGGCGGGAGAACTGCTTGAACCAGGGAGGTGGAGGTTGCACTAAGCCGAGATTGTGCCACTGCACTCCAGCCTGGGTGACAGAGGGAGACTCTGTCTCAAAAACAAACAAACAACAAATGAACAAAATCAAAGGCTTCCCTGTGATTCACCAGTCAGGTCATGCGCTCTCCCTGTCCTGGCTGAATTCTGGATCCAGTGCCTTCCCGAGTCTTCTGCCGATCAGATCCTTTTCCACCTGAAATTCATCAGTCTCAGTTTGTGTTAATCTGACAACCTCAAATCACCTGTCCTGAAGATGGCATTCATTAGGCACCAGCTGCATCTTCCCTCTGTGCACACAGGACCAGGAGGATGACATGGACTCCCTAGAGCTTCCCTCCCTCGCCAGGCTGCCCACTGGAGAAGCCGACAGTCAGGCATAGGCTTGGCCTCATAACAATGATACAATAGGGGGAGTTGGTCTTTGATATGCCAGGCTCTGGGGTTGGGTGCGGGGCATTTTCTCAGCATTGCTAGTCATGATCCCACCTTCGGTTCCCAGGTGAACAACAGTACCCCAAATTCTCTTCCTATTCCCACATCCAAACCTGCTCTCAAGTCTCCTTGTTTCACTTGAAGTCCTCCTGATTCTGTAACAACCTACAGGGACACTTTCACAAGAGTTTTATAAACTCTGTAGTGAACAGATGGATGTTCAGACAGACAGATGGTTGGACCCACTGACATTCAGGAAGACAGGCAGGGAGACATTAGGACAGAAGAACATACATTCAGATAGACAAATGTTTGGAGAGATGAACAGACATTTTGATAAACTGATATTCCAACAGATGGGTGTGCCAGCATGAAGATGTTCAGACTTAAGGATGGTCAGACACGTGGATGGATACTCGTACAAACACATTCAGACAGATGGATGCTATGACAGATGGGAATTCCAACACACAGAAATTCCAACACATGCACATTCGGATGCATGGATGCCCAGACGGACAGACAGATGTTCAGACAGACAGGTGTTTAGGCGGATGGACAGAGTTGCAGACAGATAGACATACAGAGAGACAGACACTGGAACATATAGAAAGTCAGCTTGTCAGACAGACATTCCCACGTACGAGCATCTGACACGCAGGATATCTTCTGTAGACACGCCTATCTGCTGGAATGGCCTGTCTGCCCAAATGTCCATTTTCCTCACTGTCCTGTCACAATGTCTGTCTGTCAGAATGCATATCATCTGTCTGAACCTCAGTCTACAGGAGCAAGCATTTGAACGTCCGTCTGTCAGAACTGCTGTACATTGGCACGCCCTTCCCCCAAAACACCTGTTTGTCTGAATATCTGTCCACCTGCGGACCTTCAGATGAATCCAGTCTGTCTGTCAGATACTCAGCCTCTCTGCCTGAACAACCATCTATGTGAATGTCTGTCCCTATGTCCACATCATTCTGAATGTCTGTCTGTTCATTTGTCTGAATGTTGTTCTGTCTGAACAGCCATCTGTCCGGGCATCGGGACATCTGTCCAAATATCTGTCTGTACATCTGGCCATGTGTCTGAATGTCCAGCCCTCTGACACTCTGTCTGATGCCCATCATTCTGAACACCCTCCATCCTCCAATAACGTCTGAATTTCTGTTTGTCAGAATATCCACCTGTGAGAACATATGTGTGTCTGAACATCTTTGTGACTGAGCAAACATCTGTTTGAGCATCCACCTCTCTGAATGTTTCCTCCTGTCCATCCATCCATCCACCATCTGTCCATTTGAATGTCTTCCCAGAATGCCTGTCTGCCAAAACACCCACCTGCCAGAACATCTGTTCACGTGTCTGAATGTCCATCAGTCGGTATGCCCATCTGCCACAATGTCTGTGTGTGTGAATCTTTCCACCTGTCCAAAAGTCTGTGTGTCCAAATGTCCATCTGCCTGAATGTCTGCCCATCTGTCTGAAAGTGATCTAAATGTCTGTTGGCCTGCCCAAACGACCTCCTGTCTGAATGTCCATCTGTCCAAATATCTATCTGTTTAAGCATCTATTGGCAAATGTGTCCATCAGTATGAAGATCTATCCAATCATCTGTGTGTCTGAATTTCTGTGTGTGAAAACACCCATCTGTAGGAACATCTGTCTGTCTGAAAGTCTCTCCTTTGGGAACACCTATTTACATCTTTCTGAACATTAATCTGTCGAAATATCCGTAAGTTGGAAAGTTCATCTCTGACCATCTGTGTGTCACGATGCCTGTCAGAATGCTCATTTGACAGTTCGAATGTCTGTCCATCTGTTTCAACGTCTATCTGTTGGAATGTCCATCTGTATGAACCTCTGTCCTTCTCTCTAAATGTCAGTCCATCCAAACATCTGTATGAACATCTTCTGTTGGAACTTCTTGTGTGTCACAATGCCAATCTGTTGGAACGTCTGTCTGTCTAAACTTCTGTCCATCTGTCAGAACATCTGTCTCTCTGAATGGAACATCTGTCCATGTGTCTAATCATCTGAGTGTCTGAACATGCATATTTCTGATTCATGTGTCTGAACACCTGTCTGTCAGAGTGGCTGTCCATCTGTCGGGACGCACTCTTCCGTTTATTTTTTATTTTTTTGAGACGGAGTCTCACTCAGTCGCCCAGGCTGGAGTGCAATGGCACGATCTCAGGATGCACTTGTCTGAACATCTGTGTGTCTCTCTGAATGTCTATGTGTCTGAACATCCATCTGTCAGTACGCCCGTCTGCAGGAAATTCTGCTGAGGGAGTCATGTCTCAGTGGGGCCGCGTTTGAGGAGCACAGCACTCCTCAGTGCTCCATGGCTCTGCAGCTCGTTTGTTTACTATTCTGGGACAGAGGGCTGTCTCCCTCTCACACATCTGGCTACTGCAGGATTTCCATTTTTGCCATAGTGTAGTGGTATATGGCCACAAGGTGGTAACACGTACTTTTTAGATTTAAGACCTGTTTTAATTTTTGTATGAATCATCAGGATTCTGTTTTACTGGTTTCCTTATATCACTTAAACAAGCTGACCACTGGCCAACAGTTCTGGCTGCTAAATCAGTTTGGAACGTGTCGTTATTGAAACACAAAGCCGTACCTCACACTGCTCTAAAGTGGGCGAAAGCACCCTGAGTTAGTGCAGGAGAGAGCAGGCCTTCCTCAGAACTGAGGGTGCACACACCACGCCCACATGCCGCTCTCATCGAACGTTTCCCGGCAGACACACAAGTGATTAGGCACCAAAATGGCCAACAAAAATGGCCTCTATTGGAAGGGCGTGGTTTACAGTTCTCAGATTCCTTTTTTTTTTTTTTTTTTTTTTCGGAGATAAAGTCTCACTCTGTTGCCCAGGCTGGAGTGCAGGGGTGCTATCTCAGCTCACTGCAACCTCTGCCTCCTGGGTTCAAGCAAGTCTCCTGCCTCAGCCTACCAAGTAGCTGGGACTGCAGGTGCATACCACCATACTCAGCTAGTTTTGTATTTTTAGTAGAGATAGGGTTTCACCATGTTGGCCAGGCTGGTGTTGAGCTCCTGACCTCAGATGATCCACCCACCTCAGCCTCCCAAAGTGCTGGGATTACAGGTATGAGCCACTGCGCCCGACCAACAGTTCCCAGATTCTTAAACCAACAAGAGTGTGACAGGCTTGTAGCTGTCGTCCGTTTCTTCCTGCTCACCTTTCTCATGGAAGGACTTTCAAAAGAAACCGCGAGATGTTTGTATGTGTTTATCTTTTGAAAGAACAGAAGTACAGGAAATGTATGAATTGAAATGGTTTCTAAACTAAGTAGTTTTTTTAAAAATGCTGTATTTTAACATAAGACACAGTATTAGATTGAAGAGATCCTCTATATAACACTTTGTTTAGTGTAAACAGAAATTAATCTGTTCATGGTCCTAAATTGGGCTCAGAATTTCTGTTAGTGAGAAACCCATCAGTTTATACTTTGCCATATGCCATTTTTGAAGGATTTTACCCTAGTAAATGAAAATTTTACAGTTCGTGAATAATACTGTTAAGCTTCCTTTCAGTGAAGAAAGCTATTACTTTAGCTGTAGTAATCAAAACAGTATGGTACTAGCCTAAAAACGGACACCTAGACCAACGGAGCCGAGTAGAGAAGCCAGGAATAACCCCATACACACGGTCAACTTACCTTCAACAAGGCACCAAGAAAACAAAACAGGGGAAGGCTGGTCTCTTCAATAAATGGTGTTGAAAATTGGATACCCACAGGCAAAAGAACGAGACTGAACTCCTTTCTTACATCACACACAAAAATCAACTAAAAATATATGAAGGATTTAAACCTAAGACCTGAAACTGTGAAACTTCTAGAAGAAAACATAGAGGAAAAGCTCCTTGACGTTGGTCTTGGCGATGATTGTTTGAACATGACAAGAGCACAGACAACAAAAATATATAAAAATAAACAAGTGGGATTATATCAAACTAAAAAGTCTGCAGAGCAAAGCATTGAAAAGACAACCTACAGAATGGGAGAAACTACCTGCAACCCACATTCCTGATGGAAGGTTCACATCCGCAACGTACAGCTCAATAGCAAGAAGCCGCCAAAGAACCCAAGTTAAAAAGGAGTACTGGCTGGGTGTGGTGTCTCATGCCTGTAATCCCAGCACTTTGAGAGGTCGAGGCAGGCAGCTCATTTGAGGTCAGGAGTTCAAGACCAGCCTGACCAACATGGTGAAAGCTCATCTCTACTAAAAACACAAAAATAAGCCGGGCGTGGTGGCGCATGCCTGTAACCCCAGCTACTCGGGAGGCTGAGGCAGGAGAATCGCTGGAACCCGGGAGGTGGAGGTTGCAGTGAGCCGAGATTGGGTCATTGCACTCCAGCCTGGGTGACAAGAGCAAGACTCCATCTCAATAATAATAATAATAATAATAATAATAATAATAATAATAATAGGTCACCTCATTGTGAGGATGGCTATTATATTAAAAACAAAACAGCCAGGCACGGTGGCTCACCGGCACTTTGGGAGGCTGAGGCGGATGGATCACCTGAGGTCAGGAGTTCGAGACCAGCCTGACCAACAATGGAGAAACCCCATCTCTACTGAAAATACAAAATTAGCTGGGCGTGGTGGTGCATGCCTGTAATCCCAGCTACTCGGGAGGCTGAGGCAGGATAATCGCTTGAACCCAGGAGGTGGAGGTTGCGGTGAGCCGAGATCGCACCACTGCACTCCAGCCTGGGCAACAAGAGCAAAACTCTGTCTCAAAAAAAAAAAAAAAAAAGACTGGGTGCGGTGGTTCACGCATGAAATCCCAGCACTTTGGGAGGCCGAGGCGGGCAGATCAGGAGGTCAGGAGATCGAGACCATCCTGGCTAACACGGTGAAACCCCATTTCTACTAAAAAAAAAAAAAAAAAATTAGCTGGGCGTGGTGGCAGGCACCTGTAGTCCCAGCTACTCAGGAGACTGAGGCAGGAGAATGGCATGAACCTGGGAGGCAGAGCTTGCAGTGAGCCGAGATCGTACCACTGCACTCCAGCCTGGGCGACAGAGGGAGACTCCATCTCAGAAAAAAAAGATAAGTGTTGGTGAATATGTGGGAAAACAGAAACGCTGATACACTATTGGTGTGATGTAAATTGATACAGCTATTATGGAAAACGGTGTGGAGGTTACTCAAACAATTAAAAATAGAACTATCATATGATCCAACAATCCAACTTTTGGGTTTTTATCCAAAGGAACTGAAATCAGGATCTCGAAGAGACATCTGCCCTCCTGCGCTCACTGCAGCGTTATTCACAATAGCCAGGATATGGAAACAACCGACGTGTCCATCGACGGAGGAATGGATGAAGAAATGTGGTATGTATATGCAATGGAATGGGGTTCAGTCATAAAACACAGAAGGACATTCTGCCACTTGTGACAATTTGGCTAAGCCTGGAGGACATCATGCTAACTGAAATAGGCCACATACAGAAAGACGAATACTGCCTGGTTTCAGTGTGATGAGGAATCTAAAATGGTTGAACTCATGGAAGTGGAGAGCAGGATGGTGGTTGCCAAGGGCTGGAGGAGGGGAAATGTAAAGTGATGGTCAAAGGTACAAAATTTTAGTTATGCAAGATAAATAAATTCTAGAGATCTCCTACAGCATAGTGCCTATAGCTAACAATACTGTCTTGGATACTTAAAATCGCAAAGAGGGCAGATCTTCTGTTAAGTGCTCTTACCACAAAATAATGGTAGTAACAATAAAGGGGGTAGGAGGAAGCTTGGGAAAGTGATGGGCATGTATATGGCCTTGGTGGTGGTGATGGTTTCATAGGGGTATACTTATTCCTAAATTCATCCAGCTGGATACATTAAATATGTACAGTTCTTTATATGTCAATCATACCTCAATAAAGTGGTCTTAAAGGAACAAATACTTTTTATACTGTCTGTAAAATAATAAAAGGGAAAGTCTTATTCTTTTCATAATTATGTGGCTCTTGGGAAAGATACAGTAAGCAGGTGTACCCTGCATGGCTGAGAAGCTGAGTGAAGTGTGATTTACTTTTATTTATTTATTTTTTCTAAGATGGAGTCTTACTCTGTTGCCCAGGCTGGAGTGCGGTGGCACAATCTTGGCTCACTGCAACCTCCGCCTTCCAGGTTCAAGCTATTCTTTTGCCTCAGCCTCCTGAGTAGCTAGGATTACAGATGCATGACACCACGCCCAACTCATTTTTTGTGTTTGTAGTAGAGACGGGGTTTCACCATGTTGGCCAGGCTGGTCTCGAACTCCTGACCTCAAGTGATCCACCCGCCTCAGCTTCCCAAAGTAGTGGGATTACAGGTGTGAGCCACTGCTGGTTAGAAGTGTGATTTATGTGTGTGATTTAGTTCCATTGTTCTGTAACCCATTCATTCACTCATGTCTTGCACCTACTTTCATAAAATGAGTTTTATAATTTGTAACAAGTGTCCTGAGGCTGAGTATCAGCTTCTGTAGAACTCATTTCCTTTAAGTACCATGCAAAAGAATAGATGAAATTTGTAAGGCTTTTATGACTCTAAATTAGAAATGTTCAAGGACTTATTGTATTCCCTAATGGCACATTTTTGAAAAAAGGTTTGTTTTGTTTGCTTGCAAACATTACTCTTATAGTAGCCTCAAATTAATGTATATTACTTTGTATATGAAAAACTTCCCATGAAAACACTAAAATGCCATCATGACAATACAGAGGCCCTTACAGTTACCTCTTACCTCAATGGTATTCATGCTGATGATTCATTAATATCAGCATTAATGCTATTCTCTTTGTAAAGCTCATATTTTCATATACTCTGTTCCCAGAGATTCATCACTGTTAGCAAACCACAACTTTGCCAACAATAATAATAAATAAGACTAGTGGGGCTGCCAAAAAGGGCAGAAGATTTATGAGACTGAGACGCCATGGTATGTATAGCATGGTGTCAACAGACACAGAAGATGAACTTTATTTATGACGTACAAATCAAAAGGGATGGTTGTAGAAAGCAGGAATTATGACTGATGTCCCCAGAAGTTTCCCATGTGTACAAAGGGCTTGGATGAAGCCCAGCAAGTAGAGTGAGGACTCTGCCAGGCACCGGACGCTCCCTTTGACTCTTGATGGAGTTTTGATTTATTTCCTCCCCCACTATCTCCCCTCCATCCACCCCCATGACTGTTCTCAAGGATGACTGTGTGTTCACCCACTCACCAAATGCAACTAAATGGCACACAGTCAAAACACCGATTAACAAGATGTTTGAACATATCTCATCTTTAAGCTGACCGATACCAATAAGGGTACCTGGGGATGAGTGGATGGTCACAAATCTGTTCATCCACTTACCGAATGCAACTAAATGGCACACATGTGTGTTGGACACATGTACATGAGTATACATATGTGCAAGTCTGTTACATCTGCATGTGTGTATTACTCCAGTGAGATACGCTTTTGTCAAAAATGTCATTACCAGGAGCACAGGGATGCCCTCTAGGACCTTGCTACTAAAATTATGACCCTTGAACCCGGAGCAGCAACACCACCACCACCTAGGAGCTTTCTATTTTTTAGTTTTTTTACTTTTTAAAAGTTTTTTGTAGAAACAGAGTCTCAGTATGTTGCTCAGGCCAGTCTCAGACTCCTGGGCCCAAAGTGCTCAGATGATGGGCATAAGCCACTGCACCTTCTGCCTTTGGAGCTTTTTAGAATGCAGACTCTCAGGCCCCAACCCATAGCTACTGAGCCAGAACCTGTATTAACAAGATCCCTTATGATTCATGTGCAGATTAAGTATTGATCTAGAACAATATTTTTCAAAGAGCTTATTAGTGACTCATGAAAGCATTTAGCCTGTTGTGACCAGCACTTAAAAGAAAGAGAGAAGGAAATGGAAGAGGAGATAGAGAGGAGAATCAAAGCAAATCAAGAGGTGAGAACACGTTGCACACAGAAAGGATCCGTATTGCTTCATGGACGTGTGGTTTCCAAGATCACCATAGCAGAAGAGGAGAAAAGGAGGCCACACACTAGCTCTTTATTGCCCCAGCCTGAAAGTGATGCACCCACAGGCCATTGGCCAGAACTAATCATGTGGTTTCAGCCTCACTGCAAGGAGAGCTGGGAAATAGAGGCGCTCATGGACATTTGGTGAATGCTAATGTCTCTTCCACAGCCTGCGTGCTGTTTCACCCCCTTGAACTAGAATGGAAGTTCCATGAAAGTCCGGGCTTTGTCTGTGAGGGCCGCTGTGGGATCATTAGCCAGGAAAGTAGTGCCTGGCACAGTCTGCCCTCATTAAATGTTTAGTGAATGAATAAATGTATATTTCCCATTAATTGAGCTAGAGATTACAAAATCAAATCTCATGTGGTTCCTGTTTTCAATGAGCTCTCAGGATTCTTCTCTCTCTCCCTCATGTTTTAGGGGAAAACTGGTCTCCTCTTCAAAAGCTCCACTTGCCACCTGTGCCTCCCCTGAGAACGTCCTCTGGCCCTGTCTCCATCAACTGTCACTGTCTCCCTGACGACCCCTCTTCCTCTCCACTGACAGGTTACCTCCTCTTGCTCTCCAAGCAGCCTCACGTCTTCTCAAACCTGAAATAACCTCTCAGCATTGCTTCCCCTTCATCACTTTGCAACGCCCAATCACCCTCAACATACCATACCCGGGCTCCTGGCCTCATCACTCTGTACTTGATTTAAAATGCTTCCTCAAAGCTACCGGTGACTTCCTAACTTTTTAAACAGCTTCACTGAGCCTTATGTTTCATATACCATACACTTCACCAATGTGAAGTTCACAATTCGATGGTCTCTAGCATGTTTCTATCACCACAAAAAGGAACCCACACCCTTTAGCTTTCACTCCCCATACTCCCATCCTCTTCCCCTGGCCCTAAACAACCGCTAATCCACCTCCTTCACTGCAGATTTCCCTGTTCTGTACTTTCATTTGAATGGAATCATACCATGCATCGCCTTTTGTGACTGCCTTCATTCAGTCGGCATAGTGTTTTCAGAGTCCGTCCATGCTGTGGCATGTGTCAGCACTTCATTCCTTTTCATGGCTGTGTGGAAAGACCACAGTTTGTTTATCCATTCTGCCACTGATGGACGTTTGGATTGTTACACTTTTGGACTATAATGAATAGTGCTGTTATGAACATTCATGTATACGTTTTTTGTGAACACATGTTTTCAATTCTCTTGGGTATATACCCAGGAGTGGAATTGCTGGGTCATATGGTAACAGTTTAATCATTTGAGCAACTGCCAGACTTTTCTAAAGTGGCTGCACCACTTTACATTCTTCTCATCCATGTGTGGAGGGTCTGATTTCGCTCCTTTTCTTTTTTGAGACGGAGTCTTGCTCTGTCGCCCAGGCTGGAGTGCAGTGGCGCGATCTCGGCTCACTGCAAGCTCCACCTCCCGGGTTCATGCCATTCTCCTGCCTCAGCCTCCTGAGTAGCTGGGACTACAGGCGCTGCCACCACGCCCGGCTAATTTTTTTGTGTATTTTTAGTAGAGACGGGGTTTCACCATGTTAGCCAGGATGGTCTCCATCTCCTGACCTCGTGATCCGCTCGCCTCGGCCTCCCAAAGTACTGGGATTACAGGCATGAGCCACTGTGCCCGGCCTAATTTCACTACATTTTGCCAGTGCTTGATATTATCTAATTTTCATTCTAACCGTTCTAGTGGGGGAGGGAAAATTGTAGCTCATTGTGGTTTAAATTTGCATTTCCCTGATAACTAGGGACTTTCTAAATTTTTTTTTTTTTTTAAGTAGAGATGGCGTCTCACTCTGTTGCCCAGACTGGAGTGCAGTGGCACAGTAACAGCTCACTGCAGCCTCGACCTCCTGGGCTCAAGTGATCCTTCCACTTCAGCCTCCTGAGTAGCTGGGACTACAGGCATGCACCCCCATACTGAGCTAATGGACTTCCTAATTTTTTAAATCACTCTCTTCTTATTTCCTAGCCAACATGTTCTTTCTTTAGCTTTGCACACCACTCCTGCTGCAATTCAGTTCCCTCCCTTATACAGCTCCCGAGGTCTGCTCCTCTCCCGCATTCCCTTCCTGACTTTCTGGCCTCCTTCACGGGCTCTTATTCCCACCCCACAAGTTCTGTCGCTCCCAGGGCTTCGTCCTCAGCCCTGTTCTTGCTCTACTGTGCCCCTGCTAACCCTGTTCACCCCTGTGCCTCTCACCAGCACCCACATGGAAGACTCTTGAATGTATATACTTCCCAGGTCTCAGTCCCCGTTCCCCTTCACATTATCCTTAATAGAAACCCAATGAAAAGTTCAATCCCATATCAATAAAGTGTCTATGACTAAGGTGCACAGAAAATATTGTATACTATAATTAGTGATAATGATTCCTTCTTTCAAGTATCAGTTAAAAATAAGTAGATGGGCCAGGCCCAGTGGCTCACACCTGAAATCCCAGCACTTTGGGAGGCCAAGGCAGGAGGATCCCTTGAGGTCAGCAGTTCGAGACCAGCCTGACCAACATGGTGAAACCTCGTCTCTACTAAAAATACAAAAATTAGCTGGGCGTGGTGGCAGGCGCCTGTAATTCCAGCTACTGGGGAGGCTGAGGCAGAAGAATTGCTTGAACCCAGGGGCAGAGGGTGCAGTGAGCTGAGATCGTACCATTGCACTCCAGCTGGGTGCCAAGAGCAAAATTCCATCTCAATAAATAAATTAATTAATTAATTAAAAATAAGTAGATGGCTTGAGCCCAGAATCCCAGGTACCTGGGAGACTGAAGCGAGAGGGTTGCTTGAGGGCAGAAGTTCAAGATCAGCCTGGTCAACATAGTAAGACCCTGTCTCTACGAAAACTTTTTTTAAAAAAACTAGCCCAGCATGGTGGCACATACCTGTAGTCCCAGCTACTCAGGAGGCTGAGGCAGGAGGACTGCTTGAGCCCAGGAATTTGAGACTGTCATGAGCTGTGATCACGCCAATACACTCCACCCTGGGAGACAGAGTGAGATCCCATCTCTGAAAAACATTAAAAGGTAGATGGACACTAGTAAATATTGAAAGAAATTCCCAGGGAAAAAGCATTGTATTACAGCATATTGTTTTCTCAGGTTCTTTATGGTATAAGGAGGCAATTCGTATTCTAGGCCAGGGGCGAGTAAATTCATGCTTAAAGAGCCAGAGACGAAATGTTTTAGGCTTTGCTGGCCACAAAGTCTCTGTCATAACTAATCAATTCCACTTTTGTAATACAAAAGCAGCAGACGATGTACAAATGAATATGCATGACTATATATTTTTATCTTTTTTACTTTGTACAAATTTTCAATACAGATAGGGTTGCCCAGGCTGGACTCGAACTCCTGGGCCCAAGTAATCTTCCCACCTTGGCCTCCCAAAGTGCTGGGATTACAGATGTGAGCCACTGTGCCCAGCCATCATGACTATATTCTAATAAAACTTTAAAAACATCTGGCCAGCCACTAGGCAGCACTTTATGGATCCCTGATGTAGCCATCGCACCTGTGCTATACCCATGGGAGGAGGGCAAAGAACAGAAATGTACACCCTCTCCATTTAGGAACATTTCTACTTACTTGTTATTCCCTGGAACTAGTTACAAGGCCTTACCAATCTGCAAGAGTCAGAAACATACAATCTTTAGGCTAAGTGACTAGCAGCAGCTAACTATTGGGTAGGAGAACTACTGCTAAGGAAGAAGGGGAGATTAGACATTAGAACGTTAGAAGTCTCCATACCAGTTAGCTAATTTTACAAGAGTGTGTATAACACCCCAAAACTCAGTTGCCCACGGCAAGCCTTTATTTCTCTCTCACGCATCTGCAGTCTGGCTGCGTTTGGCTGATCTAGGAGAGGCCCAGCTTGGTTTGAGTCCAAGCTGGGGTTTGATTCTATGCTGCCTTCATGAGTCTCTCCTCCCTGGACCAGTATGTATCCAAGGCATATTCTGGTTGAGGTGAAAGGCAGGAGTGTAAGAGGGGCAAGGGAAACACGCAGAACACTGTCAGGCCTAGGCAGTGGCCCACTGTCACTCCTACCTACATTTAACTGGCCAAGTGATGTGGCTGAGGCCTATACTAATAGAGCAGGGCATTATCCTCTTCCCACGGATGTTGTCAGAGAAGGAGTGAATATTTGGTGAACAATAATGTCATCCGCCATACTCTTCTTCAACTAACAAAGGTGATTAAACATACTTACATCCACAGGATAACACTGGCGTTTTCCTGAATCCTTATGGTGTGCATGCACACAACATAAGCGCACATGCGCACACATACACACACACACAAACAATAACAGAAAGCCGAAGATGACGTATTCTAAACTTTAAGAATATTAGATTACCATCACAACACTCCTCTATAGCTCCTGAATAACTAGTAAGACTTTTCATAGATTCATTTTACATTGAAATAAAGTGAGAACAGGTACCTTTATTAAATAATCAAAGCTGCTTATGTTGATTTAGTTTCTTTTTTTTACTTTTTTTTTTTTTTTGAGATGGAGTTTCACTCTTGTTGCTCAAGCTGGAGTGCAGTGGCATAATCTCAGCTCACTGCAACCTCTGCTTCCAGGGTTCAAGTGATTCTCCTGCCTCAGCCTCCCGAGTAGCTGGGATTACAGGCATGCACTACCACACCTGGCTAATGTTGTATTTTCAGTAGAGACGGGGTTTCTCCATTTTGGTCACACTGGTCTCGAACTCCCAACGTTAGGCGATCCACCCACCTTGGCCTTCCAAAGCGCTGGGATTACAGGCATGAGCCATCGCGCCCAGCCCGATTTAGTTTCTTTTCTTAAGTCTCTCCAGTCACTTTTCCCTAGGCTTGAGGATTGGCATAGCAGGACAGAAGTTATGAGAACAACACAGGCCCTGGAGACACAGCTCCTCGCCTTCAAGCCGTGGGGCATGTAAGGACATGGAGACGAAGACCAGAGGCAATAGAATTCTTGGCTGAATTTCTTAAGTAAAAAGCACTTCTTATTTAGGGAAAATAAGACAAAGACACACAATGCCACTTCATATCAAGGGTGGTGATGGAGCGGGGCCCACCCTGCACTAGATCCAGCCGCATGTTCTAATTGGAAGCCTGTGCCCCACAGTAGCAGACGTTTCCCAGCTCTTCCAACCACATTCCCCACGAAGTACTCTCTACCCTACAGGAAGGAGAACAGAAAGGACGGGAAGTGAGCTATTGGCTGTCAGAACACTAAGGCAGCTGCAACCTGGTTGAGGAGATCAGAAAGACCTACGTGATCACCATCCAGCTAGAAAATGCTTGATAGAGCAGGAGCCACTAAGCTCCCTTTCACTGAGCTTCCTCCACTCTCCCCCTGAAATATCCTCTTCCTACCTCTCAGATTGCCACCCTTTCCCCATATGTGTCTGACAGCCTAAGTTTCCTGTGACTCAGCTCACAACATGACACTACCCCCGCCCTCCTTCTCAGCTACTTAAAAAGGCAAAGATTTTAACAAAGAGGCAGGTGGGAAAATATGCATCAATCCCAGCTGTAAGGATGAAGAAGCAAGCCAATGCTCCCATCACCCTTGCAATATCATGCATTACCACGATCCCTTCCCCTTCATTCACCATAACACACAGACACACACACACACACATACACACATACCACTCTGGGGAGGGGCTGCAGCCACTACCCCCTTGTCGCTCCCCAAAGGACCCACCAACCCCTCCTGTCTTAGGCTCAGGCACACTGTCACTCCTACCCACATTTCCGATTTTAGGTACATCATCACAGCTGCTCTCAGTGAGCAAGTTCATGTACACACACGTCTCCATGTCCTCCTGTCTGTGAGTAAAGCTCTCCAGGGATCCTTCTGCTCATCTGTATGCCTTATAACTGACCCCCAGGGTCGCTGTTCCAAATGTACTATGCCCCCAAATAGTAAACATTTCTCTTCCCTGCTCTCACCTTTTCTCCCAGCAAGTCACCTCTGGTAACCTTCCTGATGTTAGAGATGTTGTCCCTATTCCATCGTCATGTCTCCAGTGCAGAAAAGGGCTTTTCAGGTCACCTTTGATGACCCCCAGACAGCCACCTGGTGGTCCTCCTTGACCTGAGGAATTTGCCTGCAGCAGCATGAAGGGGAATAAAAGAGTGAGGTGAGACTGGTGGGCTGCAGGTTTCCCAAGTGTGACTCAACTAATCCCCAAACCTAAATTATAGGCTGATGTGCAAAGCCTTCACCACGAAGGCCCTTGGCAAATATTTAGATTGGTTTTAAATCATCAAAGAATTGTTTATAGGAAGGCATAATAATTATATATATGTTCTCAGGATGAGTGGATAGCTGCTAGATTTTCTTTCTTTTTTTAGATTAAGAGATATAATACATACACAAAAGAGAAAATTAAAATATATGGTAGAACGCAGGGCTCAACAAACTTCTTCTGTAACTAGCTGGATAAATATTCTCATCTTTGGCGGGCCATATAATGCCATAACTGTTCGATTCTGCCACTGTAGTGGGAAAGCAGCTATAGATGATAGGTAAGTGAATGGGTATGGCTGTTCTCCAGTAAGACTTCATTTACAAAAACAGTCAGCAGGCCAGATTTGGCCTGTGTGGCCATAGCTTTCCCATAGTGTCTTAGTCCATTTGTGATGCTATAAGAAAATACCACAGACTTGGTAATTTACAAATAATAGAAATTTATTTCTCACCATTCTGGAGGTTGGAAAGTCCAAGATCAAAGTACTGGCAGGTTGGGTGTGTCTGGTGTGGGCCTGGTCTCTGCTTTCAAGATGGCGGCATGGACACTGTTTTCTCTGGAAGTGAGAAAAGCTGCATCTTCACATGACACCACAGGTAGAAGGGGTGAACTCATCCCCTGAAGCGCTTTTATAAGGCACTAATCTATTCATGAGAGCACAGCCCTCATGGCCTAATCACCTCCTAAAGCCTCCACCTCTTCATACTGTTGCACTGGGGATTAAGTTTCAACACAGACTTTGAAGGAGACAAAAACTTTCAAACCATAGCACATAGAGTTGAAAACTCATAAAGCAAATACGAAATCAATCACTAAGTCAAGAAAGAGAATATGGCGAGTACTCACAGGACTTAGACATAAGAATAGTAGAATTCCAGAGAAGGTTGGATGCTCAACTCCAGTAGGTTTGCTATACCAAAGTCAGGATCCTAATTGGGAACGAATAGGAGCCTGATACTTGAAATAGGGATATCCGTGTTGATGCGCTAAAAAATCTTGCATTCTCAGATTGCTCTGAACCTCCTGGGTCTGCAGAAGTGGCCCATTCTTCCCTGTTAAGTCAGTGCTGCTTCCATGCTTGAAGATGTAAAGAAGGTCCGGAGGCTTCTCCTTTAAAGAAAGCATGCACCCTTCTCAAGATCAATCCCTTCTTCCCCAATCCCAAGACCAGTAACTAGGGTCAAGGTACAATGTAATCTGGCCAGGCAAGTGCTGGGCATCTTAAGGGAAGGAAAGAACCATAGGCAAAGGAACTGCAGGACCTTGGCAACAAATACTTGCAGGTCGGTTCTGTTGGACCAACCCAGTTCTCTCCTCTTTCTCACTTGCAGTTCTCAAGAAAAACCATAGAATGTGGTGGGAACACAACAACGTGAGATAAGGAGAAACTGGCTGGAAAGGCCTGGGCTCTGTTCCAGTTCCCCTGCCCCAGAAACAGGATGTCCTTCGTGTCTTATTCCAGTGAGTCACGTTGCCCTGGGGCATAAAACCCAGGATGCACTTTCTTTCATGGCCATTTGGCTGCAGTCCAAGTGGAGCATACAAACAGCCAGACTCCAATCCAACCTCAGGCGGCTTTCCTGAGTCCTGGGGATTAGCTTCCAACGAATTCCATTGTCCCTTGCTGCCTATGAGTAAGTAATAAACCCTCTTCATGTAGTTTATATGTGGGTGTTCTGTCTCACCAGATTCAGACAGTGCGGTAACTAGAGCACAGTCAACAGTGAACCTGCTTCACAGCACTGGCAGGAGCTGAAAGAGGAAACATGGGCTGGATCGCAAAGGTGCTCATCAAGGGCTGTGCAACAGAAGCCTGGGGAGGGCGAGTTTATTGATATGGGAGCACTCTGCTGTGACACAGGATCTAACACCTGGGCAAGGCCCCTGGGAGACAAAGCTAACGTGCTGCTAGAGATGAAGCCTGGGGAAAGTGCCACTCACCCTGCATGAAGTGCACATGCTGGAAGTGCTGTGGAAAATGGCAGATGAGGGCAACATAAGACCCGGAAGGAGATATGCTAGAGGGGATGTGCTCTACAAGGCCAGGAAACTCATCAGCTGACTCTGCCTTGTGAGAGGGCCTGGAGGAGGCTCCATCCTCCAAGGAGATAAGGAAAGTGCTGACAAGAGGGTCACCAGCATCACTGAGAAGCTGGGTGGGGCCCATCCTCTAAGGCCAGCCATGACCACAGGAAAAGCTACTCAGGATTGAGACCCAGAGTGGGAAATGGCAAGAGAGCAGGTGTCAGTTTGGCTGTAAAGTCTGGAAGACCCTGCAGTATTAGAGAGATCTGTGATGGGGCAAAAACACCATGAGAAGAATCTGTGCTTTGTTTCCCCACAATTCTACACTCTGCGGATCGAGAGGCTTAGGTCTCAGAGGGACGATGCAGAAAGACACAGAAAAAGTCCCATTAAACTTGAAGCTACAGCTGACCTGTTGCCCATTTATTTGGGTGCCTTGTGCCAAGAGATTAGAAGGCAAGAAAAAGAGTCAGAATCCTGCTGGAGGTGACTAGCCCTGATGATCAGGAGGAGGCCGGACTGCTGTTACATCATGGGGACACCGAAGATAAGCGAGACACTGAGCGACCAATTCAGGTGATCTTGGTACCGTCTTTCCCAGTTTTTTTTTTTTTTTTTTTTTTTGAGACAGAGTCTCGACCTGTCGCCCAGGCTGGAGTGCAATGGGGCAATTTCAACTCACTGCAACCTCCACCTCCTAGATTCAAGCGATTCTTCTGCCTCAGCCTCCCAAATAGCTGGGATTACAGGTGCACGCCACCACACCCGGCTAAATTTTTTGTATCTTTAGTAGAGATGGGGCTTCACCATGTTGGCCAGGCTTGTCTTGAACTCCTGAGCTCGTGATCTGCCTGCCTTGGCCTCCCAAAGTGCTGGGATTACAACCGTGAGCCTCAGTGCCCAGGCTCTTTCCCAGTCTTAACAGTAAATGGACAAGTAAGTAAGCCGTGGCCTGAGAAGGACAGGGTGACTAGGGGCTTAGACCACACAGGGTTGAGGGCCTGGGTTACCTTCCCAGATGAGCTGCCAAGACCAGCAAAGGAGCTAGCCACAGGTGCAGAGAATCTAAGCTGGAAAGTAGAGGGAGACAGTGGGTACTAGCTGTGGCCTGGAAACCAGCTGCAGCAGAAGGTGCCAAACCTCATCCCATTAACCTATCTCCTCTTCAGGAAAAGAGACCAGCCAGAAACCTGGAAGAGTAGCTCCAGATGGCATGGGCTTATTGCAGTGGAAGGGTGGCCTGCAGTGGACATGGTGCTGTGCCACCCACATCCCACTTCAGGACCAGCACACTCACTGCTCCGGCTGCCGGCTTACAGATGAGTCACCGTCTACAAACTGCCCTCAACCTAAGGAAGCTTCTTTCTCAAAGCTACATGCCTTCCCTGGGGTCAGCCTATCTCTAATGACTGGTCACCGTTGGAATATAAAGATCGGGACCTCCTAACTCAACTGGGACAACTGTGAAGGGTGACTTCAGACCCAGATTTCCTGAGAGGACCAGCTGAAGCAACAGGCGACTTCAGACACAGATTTCCTGACAGGACCAGCTGAAGCAACAGGCGACTTCAGACACAGATTTCCTGACAGGACCAGCTGAAGCAGCACATCTGCTCACCTCAAGGTCCTCTTACTGAGAATGCTCCTTATGAAACTTCTTGCCACATATATCAAAGTCCAGAATCTTTTTCCAGAGGCACCCAATGCACGGAGATCCGTTCCTGGGCTCTCTATTCTGTTCTGTTGGTTTACTTATCTATCCTTGTACCGACATCATGCTGTCTTAGTCACTATAGATTTACTGTCATATCTGTTAGAGCATGTGCTCCCGCCTTATTCTTCTTCAAGTCACTTGGTGAGTGTTGGCTCTTTGTAGTTTTATTATATTTTTTTTAGAATCAGCTTCTCAGTTTCTACAAAAAGCCCCATTGGGATTTTGTTTGTGATTGATCTAATGGATCAATTTGGAAAGAATGGGCCATATTTTTAATACTGAGTCTTTTACCCAATGAATTTGGTATCTTCTTGTAGGTCTTCCTCAAGATATCTTAGCAAAGTTTTATCATTTTTACCATAAGGTAAAATGGTAGGAATGATAAAACTTTGCTAAGATATACTGTTGACAGAAACGTATTTGATTTTTTTACACTGATTTTATATCCATCAACTTTGCTAATGATTTACAGGTTATGTTGTGCATTTTCTCTTTCTTTCCTTTTTTTTTTTTTTTGAGATAGGGTCTGGCTCTGTTGCCCAGGCCAACGTGCAGTGGCACAGTCTTGGCTCACTGCAACCTCTGCCTCCTGGGCTCAAGCGATTCTTGCACCTCAGCCTCCTCAGTAGCTGGGACTACAGGCCTGCACCACAAAGCCTGGCTAATTTTTTTGTATTTTTTGTAGCGATGTTGTTTCACCATGTTGTTCAGGCTGATCTCAAATTCCTGAGCTTAAGTGATCTGCCCTCCTCGGCCTCCCAAAGTGCTGGGATTATAGGAGTAAGCCACCATGCTGGGCCTTATTTGGCATTTTCTTTTTTTTTTTTTTTTTGAGACGGAGCCTCACTCTGTCGCCCAAGCTGGAGTGCAGTGGTGAGATCTCGGCTCACTGTAACCTCTGCCTCCTGGGTTCAAGCAGTTCTCCTGTCTCCGCCTCCTGAGTAGCTGGAATTACAGGCATGTGCCAACATGCCCAACTAAGTTTTGTATTTTTAGTAGAGACGGGGTTTCATGACGTTGGCCAGGCTGGTCTTGAACTCCTGACATCAGGTGATCCACCCACTTTGGCCTACCAGAGTGCTGGGATTACAGACATATTTTCCATTTTCTACACATACAATGATAGCATCCACAAATAATGATGGGTTTGTTTGTTTGCTTTCTGCAATTCATTTTATCTTTCTTGTCTTAATGAACTAGATAAGCTATCCAGAAAAACATTGAGTAGCACTGAAAAAGGCTGAAGGTAAATGGAGAATAGCATAAGATACACTAGATTTTGTAAGGCCTTGTTGGCCGGAATAATGCTTTTAAATTTGTTTTAAATAAACTTAGAAATTTTTTATAGCTTTCTATAGAGAAGTAATGAGTTCAGTATTTCTAAGACTTTTCCAGCTTCTGGGTGAATAATGAATTACAGGAGAATAAAGAGAGGGGGCCAATCTCATTCATGGACATAGACACAAAAAGCCTTTAAAAAATTGCGACAATGACCCAGAAAAGTATAATATATAAAAGGTTTTTCCCCCAATGAAAAAAGTAGCTTAAAGTTAAAGAAACTCTAAATGTAATTTTATATTACTATAAAAACCATGTAATCATCTCAAAAGAATAAAAAGCAAATAAAATGCCCACCAAGAATGTGTGTGTATGAATTTGATATGGAAAGGAACCATCTCAATCTAATGAAAAGTTGCTATCAACACCTGTTACAGACAGCATTCTTAACAACAAATTGTTAACTATATTTCTTGTAAGATCTGACAAGACAATGTTGCCCACTATCACTGCTTCCATTTGTAGCTGTACTGGTCACCTTAGGGTAGCACACAGTAACAAAAGAAAAATAAATAAGATGTGTAAAGACCAAGAGGTGAAACAAGCCCATTATTATTTGCAGATGATACAATCTTTTACCTAGAAAGCCCCAAATAATTTAAAGACAGGAAATTAGACATGACAAGAGAATTTAGCAAGGTGACAACACATAAGATTAATATCTGAAAACCAGCAGCATTTCTTTACTCTAGCAACAATTAAAACTGTGTGTCCAGTCTTGTAGCCACTAGCCAATGTGGCTATTAGGCACTGAAAATGTAACTAGTTCAAATTGAGATGAGCTCTAAGTGTAAAATATATATCAGTTATAAAACCTTGGTACAAGAAAAAAAAAGAAAACAAAATACTTCATTAATAATACTGCTATAGGCCAGGCACAGTGACTCAGGCCTGTAATCCCAGCACTTTGGGAAGTAGAGGCAGATGGCTCACCTGAGCCCAGGAGTTCAAGACCAGCCTGGGCAAAATTGCGAAGCTCCATCTCTACAAAAGGATAATAATAACAATATTGATATAAATTACATGTTTAAATGATATTTTTGATATATTAGATTAAATTAAAACAGAAAATTTTGAATTATACCCATGGGGAACTTCCAGAAGAACAGAGAGAGGACCTTGACACATTCTCTCCCAAAAGAAGCAACTAAAAAATAAATAGCAAATTACTAAAAAGAATTACTTCAGAACTCTGGAAACCAACCAAAGGCGTACAACAAGCTGAAAAGCATTTATTCAAGAGAAACTACTGAACCTTGGTAAGATCAACAAAGTGTGTGACACATCGTCTTAGAACTGCTCCCGTTCTCACTCCCCCTGCCCCCACCCCGGCTCCATGGTGCAATATTGGTGGGACTGGCTGCCTTACTGGTGCCCAAAGGCGCTGACAGGATTTGGAGTTTCAAGGAAAAGCTCTATTCCCTTGGTTTTGTTGAAAACAATATTTGGTAGCAATCCGAGGCCAGCAGAGCACGGAATCTCCTAAGGCTGTGATAACACTTAGGGCAGGCGGGCAATCAACAAGACACTTCAAAGGGAGATCTAGGGAACAAGACAGGCCCCAGTTCACACTTGGGTCTGACCGACCTCAAGACCCTGTACAAGCAGGTAGTGAAAGCTGAGGCAGATTTGCTAACTCACTGAACTTTGAACACATTCCTCAACGCACACACAGTTTCCCTCGGCAATGGGTGGAAGCCTAGCCAGCTCAAATCGTTTAATCTTGTGTTAAAGAGAGCTGATGAAAAGGTCATCCCTTTAAGTGTCAAGCGATTCTTAAAAGGGACAACCTTGCTTGTGAAAATAAAAAGAAATTCTGGCCCGGGAGCGGTAGCTCACGTCTGTCATCCCAGTACTTTGGGAGGCTGACGTGGGCAAATCGCCTCAGGTCAGGGGTTTGAGACCAGCCTGGCCAACATGGCAAAATCCCGTCTCTACTAAAAATGCAAAAATTAGCCAGGCGTAGTGGTGCATGTCTGTGATCCCAGCTACTCGGGAGGATAAGGCAGGAGAATTGCTTGAACCCAGGAGGTGGAGGTTGCAATGAGCCGAAACCATGCTACTGCACTCCAGCCTAGGCGACAGAGTGAGACTCCGTCTCAAAAAAAAAAAGGAAAGAAAATAAAAAGAAATTCTGAATTGTAACGGATAATTTTTATGACACTTGCCACTGCTGTCTTTTGAAGTGGGTTTTGAAGAATTTTATCCTTTTACATAGATTTTGATCAAGAGATGTAATATAATACTGAAGAATGGAAAGTTATTCCTTGAAAGATGGTATTATGTGCTTCAATGGATCGAACTGGAAGATCAGTTTTCAGTTATTAATTTTATGATAACGCATGTTCAATATACATGCAATATGTATATATAGTTATAGATGTGTGTATATATATATAGCTCATAACATTAATGTTGAGAGTATTTTCTCATTAATGAGTTAATAAAAGGAGAATGAAATCAGTTGATATGACCACTGTAGAAACTATGTAACAATGTAAATGGAACGTAGATTGTAACTGCAAGGAATTTTATGAGCAAATTCTGCAAAACTAGGAACTGTCAAGGAGAGCCAAGTCGTCAGGGAAATACAATTAAAGGGAGAGCATATAGATACTTAGAATTTATTTCAGATAGAACATGAACTGTTTTCAGTACAAGGATTTTCCCATGCAACATTTTTTTAATCTTAATATACGCAGTTGATTCTCATTATGTGGCATCAGTTAGGTTCGACAGAGTGCCTGTGAACCCCGAGTCCGTGCATACTGAACCACTACCTCCAGGGAGATACAGGGGGTACAGTTCCTGTGAGCCTCTGCTCGTGACCCTTTCATCAACTGTTCAGTATGTGACCTTTTTTGTCTGTGTTTCTGCTGAAAGACATCTTATTGAATATACATGGTTGATTCATTAATATTCACCTCCTGGCCAAGTGCACTATAACCCATGCTTGAATGGCGCTTATCTAACATGTATTTCTTCCGTAAGGCACATCACAGCTTCCTGCACTTGGGAACATGAGTCAGCCCTTCAGCACAGTGCTTGGGACCACTTTGAACAGTCAAGGCATCAACAGTGAGCACAAACATGGGGAAAATGTGGCACTGAATAAACCGTGGAAAGGGCGCTGGTTTTGCGTGTGGCAGCTGAAACAGGATGGCAGAGGTTGCCTCATTTGAACTCGGCTGGGAATCTTTGCATTGAGCAACATTTTTTTTTGCTGCTCTGCTCATGTCTGTGAATGACCATGTAAGTGACTCACGTATTGGATTGGGGTTGCAAATAAATTTTAGTGAGTAGGCAACTTTGTAAATACAAAATCCCCCCACTAATAATAAGGATTGACTGCCAGGCACGGTGGCTCATGCCTGTAATCCCAGCACTTTGGGAGGCCGAGGCGGACGGATCATGAGGTCAGGAGATCGAGACCATCCTGGCAAACACGGTGAAACCCTGTCTCTACCAAATAAAAATACAAAAAATTAGCCAGGCGTGGTGGCGGGTACCTGTAGTCCCAGCTACAGCTACTCGGGAGACTGAGGCAGGAGAATGGCGTGAACCCGGGAGGCGGAGTTTGCGGTGAGCTGAGATCGCACCACTGCACTTCAGCCTGGGCGAAAGAGTGAGACTCCCTCTCAAAAAATAATAATAATAATAATTATTATTATTATTATAAGGATTGACTGTATAAATATTTATTGGGATGAACATATTTCCACAACATATTGAGAAGAAAAGTTATAACATTAAACTTAACTAACATCTTGAAAGTGTTAACCAAAACTAAGGCTGATTTGACAAAGTTGTATTGGAAACCAAATGTGAGGCTTGACCTGGGAAGACACACCAAAAAGGCTGGCACGTTCCAGAGTGTGCTACAAGGTGGAAGGCTTTTATAAGAAAGTTGAGAAGAGAGGGGACTCCTTCCCAGAGGAGTCGTACCCTCTGCACCGGAGGGTACAGTAGAGGTTACAGTCATTGGCTACAGATGACAACATGCGGTTTACAATATTCTACATGCAGAACAGTCAGTAAAACTTCAGGATTCAGAAACAAATCAGTGTCTTGTTCAACGTCAGTGGGTTATGCATTAATCAGCATGTCAACAATATGAGGAACTCACAAGAAGATTCTTTGCTCAGGACAGAAGGTCATCAGGAACCACAAGACCTCCCCAGGCAGGTTAATTTGGAAGCCTGCCAAACGTGACCTGTAGGTATTAGAAGCATTCCCTTCGCAAATAGTGATAAGGCAAGGATGACCCTCATCATTACTTCTAAGGGAGACAAGGTGGTAAAATAGGAAAAAGAAGGCAGCCCTTGGATCTAGAAAAACCCTCACTGGTGGGGAACTGGAATGACTTCCAGGTGGAGGTGAAACACTGGCTGATGCAGTAGCTGGAGGCACTTGAATAGCATGGGGGCAATGGCAATTATAAGCACTGTGTAAGAGTTGTCTGTCTTTGATTATGTTTAAAACTTTGAGGCCAGGCTCACGCCTGTAATCCCAACACTTTGAGAAGCCGTGGTGGGTGGATCATTTGAAGTCAGGAGTTCGAGACCAGCCTGACCAATATGGTGAAACTCTGTCTCTACTAAAAATGCAAAAAAATTAGCTGGGCATGATGGTGCATGCCTGTAGTCCCAGATACTCAGGAGGCTGAGGCAAGAGAATCGCTTGAACCCAGGAGGTGGAGGTTGCAGTAAGCCGAGATCATGCCACTGCACTCCAGCGTGGGTGACAGTGTGAAACTCTGTCTCAAACAACAACAACAACAACAAACAAAAAAACAAAAAACTTTGAAGAAGGAAAATAACAAGCTCAAGTCAGTCAATTGTAAGTTAAAGCACACTGTAGAGGCAAAAGGCCTGCTGCAGCCATAGGGAACATCGTGTTGAAAATCAGACCAAGTATTTGTCAGGTGGCAAAGCTGCAGAGGAAACGGGATGCTGAGCCTCAGTGGTCTCTTTATGCCAAGTTCAGACCTCTGAGAAGCACATCTCCAGTGTGTTTCATATATTGTCCTTCCAATCTTTCCTCAAGTCACTTATTCAGATGTTCACGTGGCCTTGAAAATATGTAGGGTAGTTGTGGGTTTTTAAATATCTGCATAAATGGTTTTGTAAATCGCGAGTTTTTTTCTCCTCTCAACATTAAGTTTTTTAGGTCTGTTCATACTGCTGTACACAAATCTAGTTCATAGCTTTTAACTGATATGTAGTATTCATGTATATTTTCTACTTACTCATTCCCCTAATGATGGATCTCTACATTGTTTCCAAGTTTTTCTTCCTATGACAAACAAAACTTCCCCGAGCACCTTCACAATTTCCTCATGGAGTTCAGTGAGACTTGCAGGAGGTTTTATCCCCTCCTTCACACATCCGGCTTCCCCTTTTCCTTTAGCTTCAACTAAAATGTTACAGCTGCCAAGAGACCTTTTCTGACCAGCCCCCCTAAAACAAGCCCTCCTTCAGTCCCTGGTTTGTTTCTTTCATAGCACATGTAAAATGTTGAAGTATTTTATTTATTTCCATTTTTTTCTCTCTTCCACTGCAACCTAACCTCCATGGGGATAGGCACTTTGTCTTATATACTTTTGTATCTTTAGCATCAAGAACAGTATGTGGCATACGCAAGTGCCCAATAAATACAGAAGGAAAGAAGGAAGGAAGGAGGGAGTCTGTCGGTCAGCTGGAGTGCAGTGGTGCCATCTCGGTTCACTGCAACCTCTGCCTCCTGGGTTCAAGCAATTCTTGTGCCTCAGCCTCCTGATGTAGCTGTGATTACAGGTGTGCACCACTGTGTCTGGCTAATTTTTCTAATTTTAGTAAAGACAGGGTTTTTCTATGTTGGCCAGGCTGGTCTCGAACTCCTGGCCTCAAGCAATCTGCCTGTCTCAGCCTCCCAAAGTGCTGGAATTACAGGTGTGAGCCACCACGCCCACCCAAAAGGAGAGAGTTCTTCAAAGAAAATTTGAGAATGATTCAAAGGAACTTGGTTGGTTGGGACCTAAGGAGAGAAAGGCCAGTAAGAAATGATCCTACTTAATGGGGAATGATTTGGCACCTTCAGAATTGTTAGTTCTGATGCTAAATTTTAAGCTGTTTTCACTTCTGTGCTGTACCCACCCTCCAGTATCTCAGTCCCCTTTTATCCTCGGTGATACGTTCCAAGACCCCCAGTGGGTGCCTGAAACCACAGACAGTACTGAACTCAGTTGGCATCGATTGGAATACGTTTCTGTTCATGTCTCCCACCCACAAACGTAATCCCTTTTCCATCTTCACTAAGCACTCATGGGGCACTGTGGCTGTAACTTATGCAGTTTGAGATATGACAGCAAAACTAGCATGAATTTATTTTTTCTTCACAATTTTACAAATAGAAGACTTGCTCTCGTTGTAGATCTTAGCAATCTCAGGATATGATTTTACTTTCTTTCCTTAAGTCGAGAACTTTCACCTTTCCACTTTAAGGAAGCGCTTTGCAGCTTCTCTTTGGCATACCCAAATGGCCAGCATCATTGCTGTCATGCATTGGGGCAAGAATTATTATCAGTAAGGGTTACTTGAACACAAGCACTGTGATATTGTCCCAGTGGATCTGACAACCCAGATGGCTACTACGTGACTGTCAGGTAGGGGATACAGCATGGATACACTGGACAAAGGGAGGATTCACCACCTGGGGAGGAGGGAGCCAGGCCATGCAAGATTTCATGAAACTACTCCCGACAGTGGGCAATTTAAAACAGATGAGGTTTTATTTCTGGAATTGTCCATTTAATATTTTCTGAGTGCAGTTGACTGCAGGTAACTAAAACCATGTGAAGTGAAACCGAGGATAAATGGGATGACATAGTTGGCTCTGTGTCCTCACCCAAATCTCATCTTAAATTGTAATCCCCCTAATCCCCACGTGTTGAGAGAGGGACCTGGTGGGAGGTGATTAGATCATGGAGGTGGTTTCCCCCATGCTGTTCTCCTGATAGCCAGTGAGTTCTCATGAGATCTGACGCTTTTATAAGTATTTGACAATTCCTCTTTCACACACACTTCACTCCCCTGTTGCCTTGTGAGGAAGGTGCCTGCTTCCCCTTCTGCCATGATTATAAGCTTCCTGAGGCCTTCCCAGCCATGTGAAACTGTGATTCAATTAAACCCCTCTCCTTTATATATTACCCAGTTGCCACGAAGTTCTTTATAGCAGTGTGAAAACGGACTAATGCAGGGGGACTCCTGCAGCCTCAACTTTTTTTTTTTTTGTTTGTTTGTTTGTTTGTTTGTTTTTTTAAGACAGAGTCTTACTCTGTTGCCCAGGTTGGAATGCAGTGGTGTGATCTTGGCTCACTGCAAGCTCCACCTCCCGGGTTCATGCCATTCTCCTGCCTCAGCCCCCCGAGTAGCTGGGACCACAGGCGCCCGCTCCCAAGCCCCGCTAATTTTTGTGTGTTTTTTAGTAGAGGTGGGGTTTTACCATGTTAGCCAGGATGGTCTCGATCTCCTGACCTTGTGATTCACCCGCCTCGGCCTCCCGGAGTGCTGGGATTATAGGCATGAGCCACTGCGCCCGGTCCTGCATCCTCAAAGTTTTAAGCCTATTTCTCATTAAAGCTATGTATTAATAGGCTTTGGGAAATAAAGGACAAAGGATCTGTGTCCATAGTTGGCACAAAACTTTGTGAAGGACAGCAATTGCAGATGAGATAGTATAGGGGAACTGAGAGACGGAGCCAGAACAGAAATCAGAGTAAGACGTGTCAGGGGCTACCAGAAAAGTTAACAGCCTCTCCAGAAGTCATCAGAATACTCTGAAGGATGCTGTACTTCCTATAATTACATGAAATAGGACATTGATATTTATAGATTAAAATAAAGAGTAACCCTAGAAGATTTAGAGACAAATATATGTTACATATTTTCATACTTTTATGTAGGATTCTACAATGTTCCTTAAATATTTAGGATTTAGGTAAATATACTTTCTTTTTAATGTTTCATTGGATGGTTGATAGTTGAGGATATTGGTAGTGAGGGCTGAGAAGCCCTAATTTACTAACCTGGATGAGAAATGGCCTCTACAGAGGTCATTTAGCTCTTGTGAATGTCTCTGTATATACAGGCTTGTCCAACACAGACCTATAGATTGTCTAAGACAATCACAGTCTTTAGTCTGATGTCTGATCTACAATGATAACATAGTCAACCAGGATACTTTCACAATAAGTTTTCAATGCTGGAGGGAAAATCACTAAGTAGATTCATTACAGAAAACACATCTGGGAAAATTTTTTAAATGTGATTTGAATCAGATCAGTGTTGGGGTACAATGACCTATAGGGTAATGAGTGATAGACATTAGGAAATCAATAAGACATTGTAGAGACTGCTCTGAAACCCAGGGACTCCATATCAAGCCAATAATTGAAGTTGACAAAAAAAAAATCTCAGTTCAATTCCTGATTTTCTATATCAGTGGAGAGGGATGACATGGCTAATCCACTGCAGGTAAGAATCCATTACTGAGTCTGCTTAAATTGTTACTTCCTCTTTCAAGGGCGTTTGGACATGAAATGGCAGGACATATGGTAAATTGTTGATATGCTACAGTTTCCAGAACCAATAGCATGAGAAGTCCTGAAAGTTACTGCAGTCCATATGGCAGGTATATCCAAAGGCACATTCAGCTGTGACTCAGCTCTGAGACCCTTTCATTGGTGGTAGCAGAAACTGACAAGGAGGCTGGGAAGTCCAGCCTATCATATTCCCCTGCAGAACCTCTGAGCTAAATCCCTCTCCCCGCCGGAACCTTCCGCTGCCCACCTCACATGTACACTGCATAGTGTGTTGTGAACCAACGAATGCTTCTAGCACCGCTTGGTGCCACTAAATCTTGCTTTATAATATCAGGAAACACTGGAGACACCTGGGATGTTACTCATCTGGGACAGTGTGGGATGCCTGGGAGACCCTTTGTGACTCGGTGTTAAATAGCAAATCAGGCACTGAGACCTTTAGTGACCTTGATGTGCTGGAGATAAACTGACCCATTGTGTCATCGTGAAAAGCCTTCGATGATACATTACCTTGGAAAGTGGTTTCTTAAGACAAACCTTTGATCTTGATGAAAGATGGACTCAGATGTTTGCTCTAATGACTAAGTGAAGTAAGTTGCTATGTACTTTGTTGTGTAAGTTGAAGCAGTCAGTAGAACGGATTAAACGCAAGAGCTTTGGAGCAAGCAAGGTCTGGGTTTGAATCCTGATTCTGGGACTTGATAACTGACCTAGGGCAAATAACCAATGATCACTTTATAGGATTCAGATGATTAAATGAGATCATGTATATAAAGTGGTTAGCATAGAATGAGTATTTGATAGCTAAAAGCAAGTCTAATTAGTAAATATCAATAACGAGCAGCTAATAACAGAGTACCTTTGTAAAGGTTACTCTATAATAAGCTTTTGTTTAATTTACACAATAATTTAGACTTTTACTCTAGAACTTGGCTTTCATATATGAGTGTTTTTGATGTCTGAAGGTAAGTATGTAGTATACATATCCTGGAATGTGTGATGAGAATATTCCTCTGGTTGCCCTTCGAAGCTAAAAATTTCTTTTTTTTTTTTTGAGACGGAGTCTCGCTCTGTGGTCCAGACTGGAGTGCAGTGGTGCGTTGTCGGCTCACTGCAGCCGCGCCTCCTGGGTTCAAGTGATTCTTCTGCCTCAGCCTCCCGAGTAGCTGGGAGCACAGGTGCACGCCACCACACCCAGCTAATTTTTGTATTTTTAATAGAGACGGGGTTTCACCATATTGGCCAGACTGGTCTTGAACTCCTGACCTCGTGATCCGCCTGCCTTGGCCTCCCAAAGTGTTGGGATTACAGGCGTGAGCCATAGCGCCCGGCCAAAAAATGTCTTAAACTAGTTGTTTTTGTTTTTGCTTTTGAGACAGGGTCTGGCTCTGTCACCCAGGCTGGAGTGCAGTTGCACAATCTTGGCTCACTGCAACCTCTGCCTCCTGGGCTCAAACCATCCTCCCACCTCAGCCTCCCAAGTAGCTGGGACTACACGCATGCACCACCATGTCCAGCCAGTTTTTTTCTGTATTTTTTGTAGAGATGGGGTTTCACCATGTTGGCCAGGCTGATCTTGAACTCCTGGGCGCAAGTGATCCACCCACCTCTGCCTCCAAGCTGAGATTACAGGCGTGAGCCACCGTGCCCAGCCTTTGACTAGTTGCTTTTGACACATGAGTTAACCTAAGGTTTTTTTGGACATACTTGTTCTTGTGTAGAGATGAAACCACCGGATTAGGCAGTGTTTCTGGTATTGGTAGTAGATTCTCAGAAATTTAGATAAACCTTTTCATTAAGTCTTGCAGGTAACTGACTTAATAGGAAGGGTTGAGGCTGCCATGTAAGGGTGGTAAGCTAACTGGTGCAGTGATCCTGGGATGAAATGTCTACCTTTAACTTACTCACTTTGACCTTAAACCAACTGAGCAAAATAGCCCAAAGCAGCTTAAGTAAATGACCTGGAAAGATTTACTGGGTTCTAGGCCTGAGATGCCAAAGACAATATAAATCAGGTCCTTGTCTCCAAACCAAGCAGAAAGCCACAGAGAGTGACTAGGGGCACCATAGTGCTACATCACACAGCATAGAAGTGCTAGTCATTCTCAGCTTCCTTCTGATCACTACACACTTTTAAACATTAGACCTTCTGGTGGCATACAAATTAAAACACTAAAGTGAGATGAATGTAATTACAAAGCAGACTCTACTATTGGGTAACAGTGTGTGTGACATCTATAATATAAAGGCCTCTATAGGTGGTATTTCAAGGTGGCTGCTTTTTAACATAGTGTTGCTTTTTTGAGCAGAATTGTGGGCTGTCCTGACCACACTGTCTTATAACCTTATGAGGCAGGATCTCTCATACTGCATGAAACAAGAGAACATTCTTTGGTGCCAGCTTGAATTTACATTCCCATATGCTGCAATTTGAGCCCCACTCTACCTTGTACTATCGCCCAGACCAGTCAGCTCAACATTCTATCTAATAGATTCCCTGGAGACAGGATATGTAATCAATTGTAGAATCAATACATTTCACTCTTTGGGCAAAATCTGTTAGCATACCAGGTGGCTCCAGATACTCCACTATTTGAGGACTTCACATCTCACTGGAGTGGTCAGGGGCAGGAAAATGGGTGGGAACTGATGTCAGAGACAGCACCTTAAAGAAATGGCCCTTCAAGGATGAGTAAGATTTAAATTTGTAGATGCAAAAATGGTGGCTATTCTAGACGAAAATAATATCATTTGTTTCATTCTGTAGCATAAAGAGTTTACCCTTCCAATTTTTCAAGTTTCTTTTCAACTTCACTTCTTGGAGTGCAATCTCCATGAAAATTCAACTCGTCATGTCAACTTACTTTCTGAAATGCTGTACAATCTCCGAGATTTATCTAAATTTACCCTACTTACCCAAACCAGATGGCATAAGTTTCTGTAATGTTAGATCACTAAAGGTATTTCTGTTCCCTCCTTTTACCTAACAGGATAACACGTCTCCCACACGCTATTGGGCTAATACCCACAAGAGTTCATTTTGAACTCCCAATTTTGATTTCTGGCTTTCCCTTTTATCCGGCGAATCCCCGTCAGAATACAGAACCACCGCCCCCACCCCGCCCGCCGTCCCCCCGACGATCTGCAGTCTAACCTTACCTAAACCCTTTCCCTTACTTAAGCCCTCCCTTGCTTTGACAGCCTATTCTTGGTTCTCTTCCTCTCCTGATCATTCCTTCTCAGGCCCCTTTTCCTCTGGCCATTAAGTGTTTCCCATAGGGCTCCGACTTTGACCCTCAGATTTCTCATGCTACGTACTTACACGGGGGAACTGCCTGGGGGCTCTCAACTGCAGAATACCTTATTTAAGGTCAGCAAGCCCCCTTACCGGACCCTCACTAGCTCAGAGACATTTTTCTGCCTTGGTTGAATAAAATCAGCCCGCAGGGACAAAAAAAAAAAAAAAAAAAAAAATGGGGAAAACTTCGTTAGGGAAACTTTCAGCTACCTTCTCTGCTCAGGAGGTAGGGATCCTGACAGGAAAACCTTGTCAGGAGTCTCCATTGAAACCTCCTGGCTTTTGTTGTGTTCTGAATAGGAGCACGTGCCTTGAAAACATAGGCACCCCTTGAGCTTGTTTTCTGGGACAGCCTCTTTATCCGAATCCACCTTAGACTGGAAGCGCCAAGTGGTCAGGACTACAAGCACCCAGTCCGCGGAACAGCCCAGGCACCAGCCAGGCCCCGCCTTGGACGGTTTCGCGGCCGTGGTCGCGTGCCGGCTGCTTCCGGAGTCCAGGTCCCGGGGGAGGGGGCAGACAAAGCGTGATGGCGCGGCGCCCTCGGCTGGGAGAGCAGGAACTGGGCACCAGCCGGCTCTGCTGAGAGGTGCCGCACTCAGCCTAACTCCACCTCGAAGGGCAGACACGCGTTACACACTTAGGGCGGGACACGGGCGTTCCTTCCCGGTTCCACCCAAGCCCGTCGAGACCTTAAACACCCTCCCCGCCCCGAAACCTCGGGACGGAGTCGGAGGGGGACGGGGGGACGGGGGGGGGCGGGGGGACGGGGGGGGCGGGGGGGCGGGGGGGCGGGGGGGTGGGGGTGGGGCCGAGGAAAAAAATGCTTGGGCCGCGCAGCCGCAGTGTGGAGGCTCGGGTCCCGCTCTTATGTCACGTGGAGCCCCGCCCTTACGTGGAGCGGCGGGAGCGCGCAAGGCTCTGTCACGCAGGCGCGTTCGCGCGGCGTAGGTGGCGCTAGAGGCGACCCGGGGGATTGTAGGGCGACGGCGCTGCCGCCATTTTGTGGGGTGTTTGTCGCAGCGACCGAGGAAGACGGCAGTTTGGCGACATTTCTTGCCCGAAGGGCCATTTGCTTTTGCTGAGGTAGGGTTGCCGGTGGTGTGTGCTGGGCCAGGCGGCTGTCGGTCTTTAGGTCTCCGAGCCGGGTATTGGAGAAACGACCGCGTTAGGGGCCTGGGCTTGTGGAGCTGAGGAGTTCTGCGGGGCGCTGCTCGGCTGGTGCACGCCGGAAGCACCGAAAGTTGCCTGGATTCTCTTGAGGGCCCTGGCCGCTCGCGTCGCGGCTCCGGAGGCCCTGGGCTCGCCGTGCCCTGCTGGCTGGCAAGCGCGGCTCTTGGTTAACCCTGTCGGGACCTCTTCCAGCCGGCGGGCGTGAGGACCTGTCGGGAGACTTTTCGAGAGCCGTCTCCGGCATTCGTGTTGCCGGAGATCAGGTCTTTCCCTGGATTCCTGGCCTGGGCCGTTTGTAGCGTTTGGGGGGTTTTCCAGAGTCAAGCATTTGCCCCTGTCTTGAGTGCGCCAAAGGCACTGGCCGGGTTCCCAGAGCCGGGAGGTGGGTACCGCGTCCGTGCAAATCCAGGTGGTTGAGGGCAGTAGGTGCTTGTGAGAGGTGGAAATTTGCGGAGGCCAGTCCTCTGTACTATACTGAACACATTGTTGCAGCGAACCTGCATTTCTGGTAGTTTTGCGTCTTATTATCCCTGGTTGCCTAAATAGCCCAGACACGCTTATACGATCCTTAGGAAACCGCCCCGCAAACTGAACTTGGCAGCCACTTTGTCTTGCTTCATAGCTGTCCTGTGCGATTGTGCTTTTTACACACCCCTACTGGCTTGTAACCCATTAAATGCAGTCCTCTTGGAGCCCTCCAATCCTAAACTTACAACCTATTTCGATGTTTTTAAGCCATGTACATAGCGTTAAGTTGTCAAGAACTACAGGATCTTAAGGGCGGTGGCGATGGATCTACATATGAGATGCGTTGTGTCATTATTTTTTGAAAGATACCTGGTTATTCTAGCACGCAGGATCCTTTATTAATTAGAGGCAGTGTCATGATTCTAGATAACTTCTTTTTTGTGTATGCGAAGGAACCTTACCACATAGAACCTGGGTGGGGTGATCTTTGTGCCTCCAGATAAAATGTTTTTGAACATTGCAGGGTGAGTGAGGGAGGTCAGAGGCTGGGACTAACAGCTGAATTAAATTTGAAGTAGTGAACTTGAGAAAAATTTTGTACTCTCACAAAGGAGCTCGTTCTTATTTTAATGTTTGCATATTAACTGATAATTTGAGAATTCTGTTTTGCTGGAGGCTAGCTGGTTGTGGCAGACTTACAGTAGAAGAGGAAAAAACGAAACTGAGGCAGACACAGAAGTCTTGAAAAAACTTCATAATAATGGAGGTTGATAATAATAACGCTCGGTCATCAGATGTGATTTTGCTTGCTAGGATTTAAAAATACTTAACCAAGCTGAGTTCCTGATGTGCTTAAAATACAACTTTGGTATTTGACGGAACGGTTCAGAAGAATTGCACTTGAAATTTATATATATATATATATATATATATTTTTTTTTTTTTTTTTTGAGACAGGGTCTCACTGTCGTCCATACTGGAATGCAATGGCGTGATCATGGCTCACTGAAGCCTTGACTTCCTTGGGCTTCAGTGATTCTCCCCGGTAGCTGGGACTACAGGCTCAAGTCACTATGTGCGGTTCATTTTTTGTATTTTTTGTAAAGGCAGGCTTTCGCCTTGTTGCCCAGGCTAGTCTCGAATTCCTGGGCGCAAGGGATGAGGCGCCACTGCGCCCAACCGTAAATTTGTCTTGATAGCTCTAATGAAGAAAGTTTGTGTTCTGGCCTTTTGCCTCAAGTAAATTTGTGCTGTTACTCATGTCACGTTCTAATATGGAAGTGACTCCATTTGTATCAAACCGGAATGCTCACTTCCACTGAGACGCTAACAAGAGTTTTAGAATTTCTGTTTGACCAGGAAGATCAGTACCTTCTCTTCCTCTGTAAAGTAAGCTGAGAGCCACATTAGAAGGATGCGTGATGGGTATAGAATTAGAATCAGCAAGACAGTGAATTAAAATATCTGACTATCTGGTGGCAATCAGACTCTGATGGTGTGACGCATACTTTCTTGTGGAATATCTCCCAGAAGAATTGAAGCTGCCTCATTTCAAAGCCTTTAATCCATTTAAAATCATTTAAATTTCTACTTGCATTCGTTTGCTTATTAGTCATTTGGGCAAGCTGAATGAGGTTAACTAAGTGGATTTTACTCCATTTTAGCTTTTTTCAGCTCCTTGCTGAATTGTGAAATTCATCTCTTTTTACCATTTAAACTACCCTGTTTAGCAGAGTTTGGACCTGATTGTGCTTTGGAAAATAATTAAGATGGGGAGAGACAGATAGGGGTTATATTGTTTGAGCCCAGATGCTGAGCCTGGAAGGAACCAGGTTATGCATTGGAGTTTGTAAATAGAGTCAGATGTCACTGTTAACGTTTGATTTCACTGTGACCATGCTTCAGTGTGCATCCTTGTAGGCTGGTTTCTTTTTCAGAGTTACTGCAGATTTACTACAAATAGATTTTAAGTTTAAGAATAACTGCTGGATAAGAAAATGAACTTGTTGGATAGAGAAAATGAGTTCATAAAATCACATAAACATTTAAAAAATTTTTTTTGTAGAGACGGGGTTTCATTATGTATAGCCCAGGCTGGTCTCAAACTTCTGGACTTGGCCTCCCCAAGTTCTGGGATTACAGGCATGAGCCACTGCACCCGGCCTAAAATCACCTTTTTATATGTCTTCAGTTTCTCTGTTGAATATTGTGTTCTATTCACACAGAACTAATATTCTCAAAGCTTAGAGTCATTCTGAGATTTAGAGAAAAGAACTGTGGAGAATTTGAGAAGAAAAAGCTTCATCATTGAATAGCTCTTTACAGTTAAAACAAAGTCACCTCCCATATTTAGTATCCCTAAGTATTTTTGTCTCGCAGTTCAGTTATTTGTATTACAGTAATATGCCAAAGCTGCATGACACTGTGATATTATTTCTTCTTAAATCAGCTCACATTTTAATGTTAACATTTTTAAAAGAAAATAGTATCAATGACTTAATTGGAAAATCACTAATAAGAAAGTAACAAAACAAGATAAATAAAACAAAAAGTTATTAATTTTTAGCTAAATGCTCTTGTCTGCTGGAAACGGTACACCTGAACCTTTTCATTTGCCCCCCCCCCCTTTTTTTTTTTTAATTTTTAAAAAGTCAGTTAGCAAGTGTTAGTTGAAGACAAGCACCAAGCTGAGAATTTGTCCTGGATGCAATCAGAATTCAAAAAAAAAGTCTTTAGGTATCAGTATTACCCACAGTTTAATACTAGATCTCTATGCCTCTTAGCAGTCATCTGACATACCAGTGCCTTGGGAAACATTACCACCTAAAAAGAATTTGGAGCCTCTAACTAAGACCCTGTGTGTTGGGTTTTGATAAATAATATTAATATATAATATTTTACCTATCACACATCTATAACCTCCACAATTCCCTTTTCATTTCTATCAACAGATGCGGCATTCCAAACGAACTCACTGCCCTGATTGGGATAGCAGAGAAAGCTGGGGACATGAAAGCTACCGTGGAAGTCACAAGCGGAAGAGGAGATCTCATAGTAGCACACAAGAGAACAGGCATTGTAAACCACATCACCAGTTTAAAGAATCTGATTGGTAAATCAACTCTTGAACTAGTAGCATTTTAGCTCTAATAGTTTTAAATGATTTGTCATTTGCTTGTATAGCTTTCATCTGTCAAATTGTTTTATAATTCAGTCAACAAATACTCATTTAGAAAATATTTGAGTACTTATTTTAGACTAGACTATAGGTGCTGAGGCTGCAACTGTGAATAAAACAAAGTTTTTATCCTTATGTATGTCTGTCTCCCTGGGAGTGGTAGGAGACAGTTGATCAGTAAGTGAATGTAAAATGTATTAAATAACATGGTGAGTCCCAGCTGCCAGTAACGTGACTAGGGAGATGACACACAAAAAGTTAAGTAATAGTGATCGAATGCCCAGGGCGTACCTTTAACTTGTGTATAAGAGGGAGACGTGTATGTAGTTGTGCTCATTAAGTGTTTCAGAAATCAGATAGGGTTTTATAGGGGAAGAGTTACTCCAACAGAGAAAAGCAACATGTATTATTAGTCACTTATATTGTATTGAACAGGTTATATTTGTAGATGAGGCCAAGGGATATGTTTGTTTGGGATTTTTAGAAGCTGGCTTTATTTAAGAACTATTGTTTTTCATAGGTAGTAGCTAGTAATTTGGGAAATGGCCTCAATAAAAAACTTGCAACAGCATGTGTCCTGTTGTATTGTATTCTTACCAGTGTAAAATTTGGAGGTAATATATTTATATAGAATTAAAGGAATCTTAAAGTTCTAAATGATTAAAGAAAGGCTAGGTAAGTTTCTTTCACTGTTTAATTAATTTCCCTTTTTCGTTTGTTTTGTTGGTTCTGTTTTCTTCTTGTTTTGTGCAGATGTTCCATTGGGACTGTTTACCAGATTGCTTTCTAAATTAGCCAGCTGGGGTTACTTTAAAAAACAGTATGTAATTTCTTTCCTTCTCCACGTTAACAGACTTGTTCTGCCAAACTGAGCTTATTTGTAGTCAGTGCAGACAAATCATGCTTTATACACATTATTATATAAGGGGAAGTGGGAAGGTTTATGACAGGATTTCAAAGACCAGAAATAATTAATAATTAATGTACAGTATACTAAAGAAAACTATCTGTACCCCACTATTAATAAATACAAAAAACCCTAAGGCTTAACGTCCTAGTACTAGTTACTCATAGGATAATAGGATAATTATACGTTATATATGTAGAAAGGAAGAGATATGAGTGATGAACAGTTCATTCATGCTCATAGTTAGTTACATAAACATGATACTGAGTCCAGTTAACCACCAGGCCAATACCTTCTTTGACATTGGTACCAGATGTGTTTGGTGGTCAACATTCACCATAATCCAGAATATTCTAATTTTGAAGATCAAAAACTTTGAGTGTTTTTATAAACTAACAAAAAACTGAAAAATGCAGAAAAGTATAAAGATAGTAATCTCTATAGGATATTAGTCCCCATTATTTAGCTATAAAATTATCATTTAAAAAAAAAAATCTTTGTTTCTAAATCTTTGCCGCTGATTATTTCCTGAAAATACACTCTAAGAAGAAGCATTTTTAAGCTGAAGGATATGAACTCTTAAAAGTTTCTTGCTACAGGTTAATATTTCTTTTTCTAGAAAGTTTGCCAAATTATACAACGTCCCCTTTCATGCTCTCACCAATCTTGGCTGTTTTGAAAGGCCAAGAATAATGTTTTGATTAAACTGAATTTTTAAATTTCTAACAAATTTGTCCACTGTCACATAGGTATTGATCATTTGAACATCTTTTTATTCTTAGCCTGTTTATTAAAGTATATTTTATTGATGTAGAAGAGCTTTTTATGACATATTATTTTAACCATTGGTCATATATATGTTGCATAGTGTCTTTTCTTTATGATTTGTCTTTTGGAGGTAGCCTGTGAATTGGTCTCCCTTTCTACAGGCTTAGTTAATCCATTCTGCATTAGAAAGACTGATGTGGCTGTAAACCCTATCTTTATATTGTGGGCAGAAGCCTGTAACATAAAGTATCAAGTCTTAAAACAGTGATTCTCTAAGTTTAGTGTGAATAAGAATCACCTTGGAGGTATGTTGACCAGATTTAGAGTCAGTGAGTATGACCTGAGGTCCAGGGTTACCATTTTTAATAAGAACTCCATATTTGATGTTGCTGATAAATAGACCATCTTTTGAGAAATACTCTTTAGCCTAGCATGCAGGGCTTTTAATGATGCTATTCTCAGCTTACTTATTTGTCTACATTCCCCTATGTGAAAATTGCTCTTGCTGGGATTGTCTTTTTCCTGAGTAATGCATAGACAAATCCATCTCTAAGCCATTGTGGCTAAAAGTGCCATTTGAATTTAAGATGGTAACATGCCATTCTTCTCCACCGGAATTTCTTCTGTATTCTATTTTGTCCAAATCCTGGCTTCCCTTTAAGATGCAACTCTATTTCCATCTTTTTTGTAATTATTCTCTGACCATTTTAAACAGACATTTTAAACAGATTTTTTTCCCCATCTCTGACTCTAAGCACTCATGTGTTGTATGTAACCTTTTAGAATTTCCTACATGGTTGGATTTTGTTTCATTTTTATGTGAGTAATCTCAAATTGTTCATTATTTGTTGGCAGGGACTTTGCCTTATATAATTTTTTTTTTTTTTATCTCCCACAGGACCTGTGGATATATAAAAACGAATGCCCTTACCCTCATCCATCTTGGCTATTTTAAAGGCTATAGTGAAATATTCACTGGGCATTCAGTGGATATTTTAAAAAATTAAATCAGTCTGTTCATCCTGTCTACCCTTTCCATAGCCTGTGTAATTCTGTAGACTTTGTTTATATAATCTCTCAGCCTTGGTCATTGGCCATTGTCTACTGAAGAGACTCTCATCCTTTTAATTTGTCCTCATGGTGTTCACTCCATGTTTTGTTACTCTGTATTATTGTTTATGGCTTAGCAGCTCTAACTTCATGCAGTTTTCCAGCTAAAGATTGTTAGTGTTAGTTTTTTCTAGTAGAAGGATTTTGGACTTTTATGGGAAGGATGCCCTTAAGAGTATGGTCACTTCTAGCTTATTGTGTTGGTGGTCTCTCCCTGACAGTTCCAAGCCAACTGATCAGATCTCTAACCTAGACTGCCCACAGTCTTACCCAAATATCCAGAGTTGTTTCTCCAATAAATACAACTTAAAGCTGACGCTAGGGAAAGAGAACCAGGTTTCTGTATCTCCCCCGCCTGAATTTGATACTAGCCCTATTGGGTAGTAGTTGTAAAGATGCTTCTATTTCTGCCAAAACGAGTCCTCTGGGAAAAAGAATGACATCATACTCTGGGGAAAGGAAAGGGGTTGGTGAGGGCAGTCTAGTCAACATCCGTCACTCCATTGCTTGTTAGGATTATTTTAGCCGATTTGTCTGACTGGGCAGGTGTCCCCTCTCTCCCTCAGTGCTCCATGTGCATCCCTCTTGAAGCTTCGCACTCTGTTGAAGAGGACACTCATCCCAGGTAGAGAGGGGGACGGGAAACTGGGCCAAATGAATCTATGTCCTTTTCTTTCCATCAGATCAAGGCTACTTAACTGGGATCCATTGACATCCTGAGGTCCATGACTTATGAAAATCCTTGCCAAGTTTTGTTTATGTGTTTCTTGGGGAAGAGAGTCCATGGCTTCCAGCAGATTTTCAAAGGGGTCTGTAGATTAAAGCACTATGGCACTAGAGGATGGTGGTTTCTGTTGTTTCTTACATACTTCTCAATGGAATGACAGGAAATTAGAAATGCAAAGGGAAGTACGGTGGTAGAACTACTGTAATTCTAAACTACAGGATCCCTTTCTTACTTTAGGGGGATATATTTTAGATGCCTTTGGCACATGAGGCAGTCCTCAAAAGCTACGTTGTCTGTGTCTCAAACAGGAATAACAAGGCTAGAAATGCAAAGAGTAGAGGAGACATGATAGATGATGTGTGTAATAAAATTGGCTTGTATAATAGCGGTTAGAAAATATTTTAGTTTTTGTCACTAATGTGCTGTACAACCTTGGCAAATCATTTTTCTTCTAGGGATCTTAATTTAGTCGTCGGTAAAATGAAAGGGCTGGAATACATTTAAGGCTCCTTATAGCTCTAATGTTCCTTTCATGAAAGAATTCTCTGTATGCCAGGGATATCTAAAATGCTCTTACATTAAAAGACAAAGGAATCCTTTTTGCCTGCCTCTGATTGTACCTCTGTGAGAGATTAAGACAGCCTAGATACAGGTGCAGAAGGTAAAGGAACACTTAGTCAAGTAAACACTGGACCTAGATTAATGATGTGACTCAAGCTTTATTCCTTGGTGTGAAATGCTTGTCAGCAATCTCTATAATGGGCCCATTTGCTTGTTGAAGTAAAATTATTTCTTAAGCTTTGTGAGATAAATATAAATGCTAATTCATTTGTTTGAATTTTTTTCTTATATTGAGTTAGCTGTTTAAACCAATAATTTTTGAGAAAAATGTTTTGTTTGAACCACATTATTACAGAATGAAGAGAATAATTTGAAATCTTTTAATGTGTTTGCAGTCATTATTTAGAAGCAAGGTCCTTGAATGAGCGAGATTATCGGGACCGGAGATACGTTGACGAATACAGGGATGACTACTGTGAAGGATATGTTCCTAGACATTATCACAGAGACATTGAAAGCGGTTATCGAATCCACTGCAGTAAATCTTCAGTCCGCAGCAGGAGAAGCAGTCCTAAAAGGAAGCGCAATAGACACTGTTCAAGTCATCAGTCACGTTCGGTATGATTGATTTTGTTTTTATTTTGAGTGGAGTTTTATTTGTGTGTACTCTTAATGAGCTGATAAGTTTCTAATTGTTTATATATATATAAAATACTATTTGGATATATTATAATTGTATTTATGTTACTCAAATCCTTAAAGGAAACCTCCAGATTCTTGTAGATGATCTGTATATTTATTAGCCCTCATTTGCCCACATTTCCTCATATTCTGCAGACCAGATCATGAGTTTATTGATTTTAATAATAAAAATATTTTTGTATTTGTAACATATTCTTACAAAAAAATCATGCACCCATCTTTCATCTTAAGCAATTTTTTTCCCCTTAGAAACCCTTTATCTGGTACTTGAAAACAAATGTGAAACATTGCACTGGTGGATACCTAAATGTTACTAACCTACATAGAGCGTAGTTCCATAGTACAGTGCATCATTGTCTGCAGTGAATTCTTTTGAAGTTGTGAAAATGGGTGCTGAATGGGAAACATCCAAAAAGGCTGCCCCGCCCCCTTTTTTTTGTACTCAGACATCTTCACTTGCTTGAACAGTGAACTTTGAATTAGTTTCTCCCCAAGTTTTCTTCAGTAAAACTAGTGTTTATTAGATTGAACATTGAAATTAACTAGCCTTTATTTCCCCTTTTATTTTAATCATGTATATTTTAAATATTGCTAAATTAGAATAATTTCAAATAGTCTTGACATTTTAAAACATTTTTCTGACAAACTAGACATCTCAATTCACAGCATATGCTATTTATAGCAAGAGATAAGTAAATCATGACATTACATTCTTTAAATTTCAGACTTCAATTAAATCAGTATTTTAAAGAGACAATTGTGTTGTTTTTTTCTATTGCCACTTTAAGTATCTTATCTGAAAATCTGTTCCTTGCCATGTTTTTCTTCTGTAACATAAACTGTGCCCTGTGAATTTCTGGGGACTGAATTTGAAATTGCTCCTGCCAACTGTTCGTGGCCTGGTGCTTATCTGAATGCCTGAATATCTCCCCGCTGAATGAATTGCGTATTCTGCCCTGAATTCACTCTGATATATTGATTGGCTGGACGATCTTGGTGCTGCCCACTTGCCGTTCCAGAAGAGCCACCGAAGGAAAAGATCCAGGAGTATAGAGGATGATGAGGAGGGTCACCTGATCTGTCAAAGTGGAGACGTTCTAAGAGCAAGATGTATAGAATATTTTTCAACACTTTTTAAACTTTGCAGAAAGAATAATCTTTTTAAGAATAGTTTGTCAGCGGGGGGCTAAAGAACTCTTCATTGCTTTTTTATTTTGTTTTTTGTGGGTTTGTTTGTTCTTTTGTATTTCTTCTTTTCTGTAGAATTTAAATATTTCTATTCTAAAGTTCCAAAATAATCAGTGGAATTTGAGATTAGAGCAAGAAAGATAGCTCTATCTAATTGTTTTTGTAGCAGCTGAAACTAAAATAATTTGAGTGCTGAAACCTTAGTTATGCTTTGATAGAGATCATTTGAAAATATTCCACACTTAAGCATTCATTGTTTGAATAACTAGACAATTTGTACTCAGGTACTTACACCTCTTTTTCCCTCCTCACTTTAGATGAAATCGTGGACACTTTGGGTGAAGGAGCCTTTGGCAAAGTTGTAGAGTGCATTGATCATGGCATGTAAGTTTGTTTTTTCCTTTTTGAACATTCTGATATTTTTGGTGGGGAAAGATTCATAATTTAGATGAAATTTTAATTAATTAATTAATTAATTAATTAATTTGAGATAGGGCCTTTGTTGCCCAGGCTTGAGTGCAGTGGTGCCATCTTGGCTCACTGCAACTTCTGTCTCCTGGCTTCAAGTGATTCTCCTGCTTCAGCCTCTGGGGTAGCTGGGATTACAGGAGCCTGCCACCACACCTAGCTAGTTTTTGTATTTTCAGTAAAGATGGGGTTTCACCATGTTGGCCTGGGTGGTCTCAAACTCCTGACCTCAAGTGATCCACCCATCTCAGTTTCCCAAAACATTGGGATTATAAGCCTGAGCCACCGTATCTAGCCAAGATGGAATATATTTTAAATGGTAGCCATGTGTTTTAGGGGGTAAATTACTCACCAAAATTTCTTGAACTGTGTATGATTAATTTACCGTGAATGTGGATCTTAAGAATGCTGACTGCCAGACACAGTGGCTCACGCCTGTAATCCCAGCACTTTGGGAGGCCAAGGCAGGAAGATAACCTGAGGTTGGGAGTTCGAGACTAGCCTGACCAACATGGAGAAACTTTGTCTCTACTAAAAATACAAAATTAGCCAGGTGTGGTGGAACGTGCCTGTAGTCCCAGCTACTTGGGAGACTGAGGCAAGAGAATCACTTGAACCCGGGAGGGGAGGGAGGCAGAGGTTGCGGTGAGCCAAGATCACGCCATTGCACTCCAGCCTGGGCGACAAGAGTGAAAATCCGTCTCAAAAAAAAAAAAGACCAATTTCAACAGGGGGAAATCATTGAAATTAAAGTGGATGTTCAAGTGAAGGAATTTCCCAGAACTCTAGAACTGAGGCCCTTGACCCTGTATACAAGATTTGGCAATTTCAGATTGCAGAGGCAATAAAGCATATCTAATCTTAAATGTTAAGAGTTAGCTTCCTAAACTATAAAGAAATTTTATCATCTAGGGCCTAGAGAATAAAGTTTGTGATTTGACCCTTTCT